>NC_053493.1:191676566-191986566 GCF_905171775.1 Rana temporaria | reverse complement strand
ACCGGCTGAATTGGCAGCCGGAATCCCCAGAGACGTGATCGCAAGATTTCATAATTTCCAAGATAAAGAACAGATATGGCAGCGTCTTAAAACCATCAGGCCGGTTACATTCAATGAGACTGAATTACAGATTTTTCCGGACCTCGCCACCGAGACCCTCTCTAGAAGGAGATTATTAAAACCGTTACTCGAACATTTAAAAGCACATGGTATCCAATATTCCTGGGGTTACCCAGCGTGTTTAATCGGGAAGAAGGAGGGCAGGTCCGCGACCTTAAGGTTCCCTGAAGAGATGACTAAGTTCTGTAAGAGACTAGACATTCCATTGATAGAGATACCTGGATGGAATGAACCACAAGAGAAGACATCACCTATACCGGGTCATCAGACATGGAACCTCATCCCAGGAAATAAAAGAGGAAAATAATCAGGAAAAAATCCACATAAGATGAATAAAAGGGGAGATGGGGGGGCGGGGGGCGGGGGGGGGTTAGGGGGGGATGGGGGGGGACTGGCTGGTGTGGGCCTGGGGGGTTCGGGGGTCCTGGGGCTACTCACCCACCCCCAGCCCCCGGTTGGGGGGGGGGGGGGGGGCAGTTCCGGATGTAGTCACACTTACAGAGCTCAACCTCTGGGGCGAGAACCGTGGGCCGGGTGGTGCAGGTTGGCCACGGATCCAGGTGCCTATTTTAGGCCGTAATGCCCCTATTGGTGGGGGAAGGGAGGGAGGGGGGGAGGGTTAGGGTGAATATAGGGGTCATAGCACAGAGTATATGGGGGAGGTGGGGGGGTGCGGGAGAGGGTTTGGGGGGGAGTATCTCCGGTTTGCAGTATTAGAAATAAGCTGCCTGTTGTGGCTTTGCTCTGATGCCTATTGGAAATCCTATCCATGTAAGATGACGAGTGACATGACTCAATTCATCACAACTGAATATAATAATAACAATGTAACGGGAGTGGTCCGGGGGCGAGGGATTATCTGGTAGAACTATGGGAACCTTAAAAATACTCTCATATAATGTAAGGGGATTAAATTCCCCGTTAAAAAGGGGTAATATTTTAAGAGAAATCAAACATCTTAAAGCAGACATAGTACTCATACAAGAGACACATATCTCGCAGGAGTCAAACCTTAAAATAAGTTCTCTGGAATATCCACTATGGTACTATGGAGACTCACCGACTAAATTGGCAAAGGGGGTTGCCATAGGGTTTGCTAAGGAAGTTAGATTCGTCCTGGCAGAGAGAAAAGTGGATCCCGAGGGGCGGTATCTCCTACTTAGAGGAAAAATAAACGAAGTGGACTATTCTATTGCAAACATTTACTGCCCAAATAAGAACTCCATGAGATTTCTTAGGGGGGTCATTGAGATGTTTATGGACTTTAGGATAGGCAAGGTAGTTGTGGCGGGTGATATGAATCTCTGCTTGGATCCGGACCTCGATTCTACGTCCCGTACACAGCGGACTGGAGATGTACAAAGAAAATTACTTAAAAAAAAATTACACCAACTCCAATTGATAGACGTTTGGAGAATTCAGCATCCGAAAATACGAGATTATTCATTCTACTCCGCTGTGCACGGGACGTACTCTAGGATCGATTTTTTTTTAGTGGATCATAGCTCACTGGATGTAGTGACAAGTTCGGGAATTGGGATAACGACCCTGTCGGATCATGCGCCAGTTTCAATCAACTTAAAAAACGAGGGAACCCCTAAAAGTAACACCAAATGGAGACTTAATGAGGATTTAATACAGGACGAAGAGGTTGTAGTAAGGATAAAACAGGAATTGGAATGGTATTTCAAGACAAACTGTTCCGAACACATGTCGGAATCATTAGTTTGGGAGGCTCACAAGGCCTATATCAGGGGCATACTGATCGCAATAGGATCAGCGAAAAAAAAAGAAACTAAAAAAAAATATGATGAGCTATATAAAACTATCTTGGATCTTGAACAGATCCATAAACTAACAGGAAAGCAGGAAGCGGAGCGTACCATTATCTTAAAAAGAGAGGAATTAAGAGATCTCATTGAATATGATAATAGAGCGGCATCCTTCAGACGTAAGAAAGAGAAATATCAATTGGGGGACTTGTCCGGTAAATACCTAGCAAAAAGGTTTCAAAACAAATTTAAGAGTAATTATATAGAAAGTATTCAAACAGGCAAAGGGAGTAAGGTATATACAACATCAGAAATAGCAAGAGAATTTCAAGAATACTATGGGAAGTTGTATTCGATATCGCAAGGGGATACCTCAGAAAAAACAAAAAGGAGAAGTGTTAATATAAAAAAATTCTTAAGTAACACATGTTTAAATAAAATACCAGAGGACAAAATTAGTTTTCTAGAAGAACCTATAACGGAAATGGAAATCCGTAATAATTTAAAGGAGTTACCAAAGGGGAAAAGCCCAGGCCCCGATGGGCTAACAACTGCATACTATCAAAAGTTCAGTGACATTCTGATCCCCAGGATGTGCTCCTATATAAATGGTATTGGTTTAAATTGGGATATTCGTCAAGAGGCTTTGGAGGCTGCAATTACAGTAATCCCTAAGATAGGTAAAGATCCCTCCTTATGTTCTAGTTTTAGACCCATTTCGCTATTAAATGCAGATGTAAAATTGTTCGCCAAAATCCTAGCAGGGAGAATGAAAATAATCATGAAAGATTTAGTACATACTGACCAAGTAGGTTTTGTCCCCGGGAGGGAAGGTAGGGACAACAGCATCAGAACACTTCTGTTGACACAGATAATAAAAGATAGTAAATCCCCAGGTCTACTCCTGTCTATAGATGCCGAAAAGGCTTTCGACAGGGTAGACTGGGGATTTCTATTGAACACATTGGAATTTATCGGGATCGGTCCAAAAATGATGGGGTGGATAAGCGCTTTGTATAAACACCCAACGGCAAGAGTTAAGGTGAACGGGACATTGTCAGGGTCATTCGAAATGTTCAATGGGACTAGACAGGGGTGCCCCCTGTCCCCTCTTTTATTTATTTTATCTTTGGAACCATTGCTGGCCGGGATTAGAAATAACCCCGACATCAGGGGGATTCAAACAAATGATGGGGAACATAAACTTGCAGCGTTCGCCGACGATATCTTATTATTTATAACGAATCCAACTATAACACTCCCGAATCTATTAAAAACCCTCAAATTGTATGGAGACGTATCTAATTTTAAAATCAATCCTCTAAAATCAGAAATCCTTAATATTAGCGTGAACGCACAGGATGTACGGAGATATAAGCAAGAGTTCCCATTTATCTGGAAAGATACCGAGATAAAATATTTGGGAGTCAATATTACTTCATCCCCTGACTTAATTTACCTGCAGAATTATATACCATTATTAAATGATATTAAAAAAGACTTAAAGAGAATTGCATTGAGACAAAGATCCCTACTAGGGAGAATAAACTGTTTTAAAATGTTTACACTCCCTAAGATACTATATATAATGCAAATGTTACCAATTGCATTACCGGGTGTTTATTTTAAAATACTAAAACAGTTACTAAATAGGTTCATATGGCGGAACAAAAAGGTGCGCATAAGTATGGAGGTGTTAACTAGAGATAAGGAACATGGTGGTCTGGGGGTACCGGATATTTACACATATTATAGGGCTATACACATGGCACGGGTGATCGATTGGGTCAGAGATAACAAAGAGAAAAGGTGGGTGAGAATAGAAAGTTGCTCAAATAAGTCACGGTTAGGAAAAGAGATTTGGATACCGCCACATCTTAGACAAATAAATCCGCACATGCACAAAATCACATTGGCATCCACGTTTATATGGGATAGGGCACATAAAAAACATAGATGGGGCTATAACTCCCCACTAATCCCTCTATATGACACAAATTTTTTTATACCAGGGAAAATGGACCTGTTTGGTAATTGGATTAAAAAACCAGATGCACAATTAAAAGACATATTAAAAGATGGCAAAATTTTTACCTACCAGGAACTAAGTAAAAAAAAAGATTTGTTTGAGTTGAACAGGTGGCGATACTTGCAGTTGACGCATTTTGTGGATTCCCTCCCCTCCCCCCTGAGATCAGATAGACACTTGCTTCCTTTGGAGCGCCTGTGTTTAGCCCCAGGGGGAAGGGGCGCGATTTCCGCAATTTATAAAATATTGATGGGATTGAAAGACCCCGGCCTCCCTCCTTATATTAAGAAATGGGAAGAGGAATTGGGAACGGGTAAAACCGAGATAGAGGTCAGGAAAATATTAGAAAGGACCCATACGACCTCATTTAATTGTGCACTGATCGAAATGAATTTTAAGTGTTTAGCACGATGGTATATAACCCCGGCCATAGCACACCGTTATCAAGACGACACCTCCAAAAATTGCTGGAGGGGCTGTCTTGAAGTGGGAACTATGTCACATATATGGTGGACCTGCCCAAAAATTAAAACATACTGGAATAATATATTATTGGTAATTGAGGAGATAACCGGAATTAAAATACCTCCTGATCCATGGGTCTGCTTGTTCCATGGGACAGAAATGTCAACTAAACAGTACATGAGAACTTTACTTCCTCACGTACTAGATGCAGCAAAGAGTCTGATTCCCAAACAATGGAAGGACCCTATGAGCCCGACAGAGAAGAGTTGGTTTTGCAGAATCAATGACATATATTATGCTGAACAGCTCAGGTATATGGGAGAGGAAGGAGAAGGCGGATTTAAACGAAAATGGCAGGACTGGGCCAACTTTAAACTTGCACCAAGGTATATTAACAGGATGATAAGATGATTTGACATAGTGTAGGAAGATTATTGGGCAAAGAGTGATTCAATAAGAGACTGATTTCCGGAGATAGGGGAGGGTGGGAAGGCGGGGATAAGGGTTGGGGGTGGCTTGAGGGTGGGATGAGGGTTTGTTCGGCTAGGGGAAACTAATGTATCTATTTATGTATTTAAGTATTTTTTCCTTTCTCTCCTTTTGTATATTAACTGATATATATTTAAAAAAAAAAAAAAAAAAAAAAAAAAAGGGGAAGAAAATGAAATGAATAGATAAATAAATTTTCCAACCATGATGCGAACTAAGGAGACTGCGAAATGAACGCAAATTGATTGAATATCCTGATAGTTCTCTGAGGCGAAAAAAATAAAAAAAAAAAAAAAATAAAAAATAAAAATAAATAATTTGACTTATCTAGAGGAAAGGGGTTCGGCAAATTTTTTATAATATACCGACGAAAACCCGTCGGGACCCGGGGCTGAACCAGTCTTCAGTGATTTAATAACCCCTAGGACCTCCGCAGATGTAATGGGGACATTCAATTTCTCACGCTGTGAAGAAGAAAGGGAAGGGATAGGGAGGGCCCGGAACCAGGGATCATTCTGTACAGAAGGTTTCCGAGGGCCTAGCCGCAAGCAGGGAGAAGTAAAACTGTGTGAAATGCTGAAGCACTTCTTGTGGGTGAGAGGAGGTCCGCCCTGGACCCACATCTAGCTTATAAACATGCGGAGGGCGCGTTAGCTGATTCAACTTTCTCGCAAACATGGACGAGGCCGTGTTACTATGAAGCAGGAACCGCGCCCTCGACCATCTCAGAGCCTTTTCAACCCTATCCGAGAGTAAAGTATCCAGCTCTAGGCGCTTCTGATCTATAGCTTGCCTGGTCGAGTCCAAATGTAGGGAATCAGCCCTTTTATAAAGAAGATCTAACTCAGCCGAGAGTGATACAATTTTCTGTCTATTCAGCTTATTGCGGGCAGAGGCAATTCCTATAAGTTTTCCCCGGATTACTGCCTTATGGGCAGTCCAGACCGTGGCAAAAGGGGTATCGGGAATGGCGTTAAGTGCGAAATATTCCACTATGGCATTCGCCACATCCGACTCAACCACTGTGTCGGAAAGGAGCGCCTCATTCAGCCTCCAGGAAAAAGGGGCTGGGGCCAATCCAATGAAATTCATGGTAAAGGATACTACCTGGTGATCCGACCAGACACAGGGGTGTATTGTGGAGGACAAAGAGTTGGCTAAGAGAACCGGCGAGGCGTAGATATAATCCAACCTAGCAGAACTGTTGTGAGGATGAGAATAAAAAGTAAATTCCCTAACTCCCACATTGTGTGCTCTCCATGAATCCACCAATTGGTGATCCAGCAAGCACTTCGCCAGGGTCTTGGGGAAAGCCTTGGCATTTGCAGCAGTAGTACATCTATCTAGATTAGCATTGGCCACCATGTTAAAATCCCCACCCACTATCATATGCGGGGATTGGTATTTGGTCAGGAGGGCAAAAAAAGAGCTAAAAAAAGAAACAGGGGCATCGTTAGGGGCGTAGACACTTGCAATTGTCAATTCTTTGTTGTTCACTAGCCCTTTAACAATGACATATCTACTCTCTGAGTCTCTAACGATCTGTTTAACCTCCATAGGAAAGGAGGAGTTTAAGAAAATGGCAGCGCCCCTAGACTTAGAGGAGTGGAGTGAATAAAATGCTTGAGGGAATTGTCTGTGGAAAAATTTGGAATAAGGAGAATTTTGGCTCCCAAAGATTTGTACATGTCAAAGGCCTTACGTCTCTTTACAGGGGAGTTAAAGCCCTTCACATTATGTGAAATACATGTAATAGGCATGCGGGAAGTAGAGTATTGCTATAAATTGTAAAATCAATCCAGAGTCCAACGCCATGCGGAGGACTAACATAGCACCACTACCTGTAAGGGGCGCCACCATTATCTCGGACCCAACATCATCCACACAAAACAAGGGAAAATCAACCCAAGTATTCATTTGCAGAGCACAAAGTTCTACTTCGACATAGACACGGACATTTCCAATGGCATATAGCCGACCTGAAAAAAAATAAGCAAAGTCCAGACAAAAACACATCAAAATAATAGACCAAAAAAGCAAAAAAAGTAAAAAAATCATAGTACAAAACATAGGAATTGGATCAGGTAGATAAGAACTCAACCTGATAACTAGAGTACCAAAATGAAACGAGACAACCAGGTCTCGAACCCAGCAGATCCAAATAAGTGAAACGGCTCAATCACCTATCCAGGGAAGCAAAGGTCACCGATTTAGCCAGGTGGGGAGGACATGACACGGCTCCGAGGGACCAACACGAGAGGAAGAGCCTTGTAGATCGATGAAAAAACAAAAAGATGATGATAAGTTCTTTTGAAGAGTGTAGTAGTCGCCAAAGAGGAACCGGAGAGGGGTCAGAAGCAAAGCATCCGGCAAGGGCTAGTTGAGATTTCTGTCTCCCGGATCATATCTGATTCTCCTTCTATCCCTGCGGGGAGGAAGCGTCTGCCAAATCGGAGCCGGTCTAGGCGTTGAGGGGGGGCGGCTAATCGCACCAGCATCCAGAAGGCCGAGCTTCACCAGGATCTCCTGTCCCTCTAGCAGCGATGTCGCAGAATACGTTGTGCCATTGTGGGGAATCGTTAGCTTGAAGGGAAATCCCCATTTGTATCGAATCCTAGCAGACTGGAGGATCGACGTGACCTCTTTTAGGCCCCTGCGTCTGTCCTGGGTGGCGGGAGATATGTCCGGATAGATCTGGATAACATGTTCATCCAACATGATACGCTGTTTCAGGCGGGCTGCTCTCAGGATCTCCTCCTTAATGAGGAAATCCTTCATACAAAGGACTATATTCCTCGGGGGCTTGTCAGAGGGAGGCTTTGGCCTAAGAGCCCTGTGGATGCGATCGCATGTAAATGCCGCAGAGTCACAATTAGGGAGCAGGGACTTAAAGAGCTTAATCACTGTGGGAATAAGTTCAGTTTCTGTTTCAGGGACACCCCGCAGGCGCAAATTATGGCGCCTGTTACGGTTGTCAAGGTCCTCAATTTGGGATTGCATTTGGACAAATGCAGATGACAGTGTATCATATTCCCTGCTCAAATCCCCATAGGCTAATGCCAGCTCATCGTGCTTTGTTTCAAGGAGATCGGTTCACGAACCGAGGGCCGCGATCTCCTGCGACAGCGTGTGTGAAGTCTTATGAAGTTCCGTCTGGAACTTAGTGGCCAGCTTCTCATACATGGACTCCAGGCTAGCGTCAAGATCCGCTTTAGATAGCGCGGACTGGTACTCACGAGTCGGCTCCAGCTGCCACGCGGAGGTCGGATGCGGCGATGCGGCCTGCATCGGCGGGCCTGGATCATCAGCGGCGCCATCTTGTGACATGCTGTCCTGGGCTGAGCCGGGCCCTGGGACTTCTTCCTCTTCGGCGGCATTGCACTACTCGAATGCGGCTAGAGGGCTGTTAAAATAGGCTGAAAAATCTACGGGGATAGGCTACCTCAGGCAGCCTATCCCCGTAGACGTCCGTATTGCGACGAAACGCGTAGGAGGAGCTTAGCCACAGTGACGTCATCACGCTAGAGGGAGAGACACGTGACGGACGGAGACACGAAGCAAACGGAGGATTGAGGGAACGCCATCCTCTCCACACCATATCCCATATGCAAGTTTTTCAAGGCTTTGCTGTAAGTGCGCATCTGTTTCTATTAAAAACCTAATGTTTACACAGTAATGCACTATGTGGTTTCCTACTATTCTTTATTTTTATGAACACCAATGTTAAACTGGAGCGGATTTGAATAGGATCCTATCTTTTGGAGTTATCCATACTGGTGATTCATAGCAGTGTCCGGAATAGTCTTTTTCAAGGAAGACTTTAAACATCCTTATGCTGAATTAGACCGTTGAAAGCCCGGTCTTTTTCTCTGGTAAGGAGATTTAATTTCCCACATATTGGGTGACCTTTCTGGTGGAGGATCCTTTCTTGATTAATTACAGCTGCTCACCTTAATTGGACTCAATTGCACTGATTTTTTATGGACTATCTTTATTTCACTTTATTTATTCATTTGGACGGATTTGTTACATTGATCATCATATTGTCAATTCACCAATCTTAATTTTTTGGTCATATATATTTTTTTGGGTATATATTTCACATTCATTTTTATTGTGTATATTAAATTTTTTGAGATATATTTCACATATATTTCTCACAGGTTTATTAGCGCCGTATTATTTTGTTTTTTGTTTCTTTGCTTACTATGGTATTTTAGTAATTAATACTGGCAGCTTTTCACATTTATTTTATTTAATCAATTTTTCACGGTTATTTAATTTACACGTTAGCGCAGTGTTTTTTTCTGTTTATACAGAGAAATCCCTTTCCAAACCCTGGGATTAAGAGTGTCTCTGGAGGCCATGGTCCTGCAAACCAATAGTGGGCAAAAATTGCAGCGAAGCCTGTGGAGGCTGCGACATTTGTCACTACCTGTGGTGATGGGGGCGATATTGATGGTATAACGTTGATACGGTTTCACGTAGTAAGGAACTCCTCCCATATTGACAGGTCCACTACTGCCACGGTGTCCAAGTTAAGGATCTGATCGGGGTCCTGTGTCTTGGAGAGGAAGACCAGGAGGCATGATACAAAAGATCGACCCTGTGGAATGATCCAACTTCTTAGTACACCCCTTGTACGGGTGAAATCTTGGAGAACTGACCTGATGCGGGTCAACTTTAAGGAACGATAGGCGTAGTGAAAGCTAGTTTGCGTGTGAGCGCGACAGAAAATAGGTGAGCAGCGGAGTTGCTACTGGAAATGAGTGACTGACTTGAGCCACAATTGCAATTAAGCAGCTTTATTAGAAAGGTGAAAACAAAGTTTAGCAGAAATTATGAGTATGTAGGAATGACCGTGCACAACATTGTACATACAGATGGAGTGAGATGCAAATGTTTATGCTTAACAAACGTAAGGCCCGTGATCTGAATTGTAAGTACCACTGTATTCGTATCGCTGATGCGAATAGTTCGAGGTGTGAGCATCGGTGGGGTTTGTTTTGTGAAGGATCTGAAACGTTGGGCCGGTGCTGCAACTGTACTCGGATCGGTTGGTGAAGTTTGTGTTGCCAAGTATCCGAATCCTTGCGCCGATGATGCGATTGGATTAGGATCAGCTGTGGATGTAAGGTGACGGGGGGAGCTTGTGTGCTGGATCCCAGTCGTTGCACCGATGATATGACTAGACTCGGATCGGCTGATGGTGTTAGTGGTTGAAGGGGTTTGTGGTTACTGAGGATCCGAATCATAGGGCCAACGTTGCGACTAGATTCAGATTGGCTGTTGGTGAGTGCTTGGGTTTTTTTGGGGGGGATATGCTGAGACGAATCGGTGCATGAGGATGCGATCGGATTAGAATCGGAACATGATACACGACAGTGAAATGTTTTGCCATGAATCGGTGTGCCACACGTGCGACTGACAACGATCGGACTCTGGCGCATGTACTGAAATGAGGCCAAACAACTGGGGCACACCGGGACAAATCGGTGCATCACGGATGCGACTAGATTCAAATCGGAGGGAAATTATTGCTATGACAGAGGCGCGGATTGGTCGGGCCGCGGTTTTGACTGAGAATGAACCGGACCCTGGCGCATGTACTGAAATGAGGCCGAAAAGCAACTGGGGCACGCCAAGACGAATTGGTGCATGAGGATGCGATTGGAGCACGTGAGAATGTGCGTGGTTTCAAATTGGATGCGTTTCTGTGAAATTGGGTGACAGAAATTCCCATGACAGAGGCACGAATCGCTGTGCTGCGGATGCGACTAACAACGAGCAACTCTGGAGCATGTACTGAAATAAGGCCAACAACAACTAGGGCATGCTTGAGATAAACCTGCACATGAGAATGCATGTCGATTCAAATCAGATGCGTGACAGTGAAATGAGTGACATATATTCCCATGACAGAGGCACGAATCACTGCGCCGCAGATGTGACTAACGAGCAACTCTGGAGCATGTACTGAAATGAGGCCAAAAAACAACTGGGGCACGCTGGGACAAATTGGTGCATGAGGATGTGACTGGAGCATGTGAGAACGCGCGTGGTTTCAAATCAGATGCGTTTCGGTAAAATGAGTGACAGAAATTCCCATGACAGAGGCATGAATCGATGCTACTGATAATGAGCAACTCTGGAGCATGTACTGAAATAAGGCCAACAACAACTAGGGCACGCTTGAGATAAACCTGCACATGAGAACGCGTGTGGATTCAAATCAGATGCGTGACAGAGGCGCGAGTGGGTGCGAGTGGGTGCACCGCGGGTGCAACTAACAATGAGCGAACTCTGGAACATGTACTGAAATGAGGCCAACAAACAACTGGGGCACGCCGGGACGAATCGGTGCATCGGATGATTGAAGGGTAAGTGAATCGAACGACTGAAATGTTTGCCATAACAGTGGCGCTAACAGGTGTGCTGCAATTTGCGACTGATAACGGACCTGACTGGGGAGCGTGAGATGCATGAGCCAGAATGACTAGCACGAGTTGACATGAATCAGTGTATCGCAGACGCGACTGGATTCGAATTGGAGTGAAGGGAAAACAAAATGTGACAAATGAAATTACCGTCAGTGAATGAGATGGAAAAAAAAAAAAACAGCGGGGATGAACCGGTGAGTCGCTGATGTGACTAAATTCGACCGGAGGGTAATGTAAAGTAAAATGACTGGAATGATAGACAGTGCATTTCTAAGTGACATGGGCCTACTACGTGGCATGTGCTCATGAATTGCATGATAAGACCGTGGTCTTTCATAAACCTCAAATAAGGCTGCATATGGAGACTTGACGAATGACTCGCAAATTCCACAGTGAGGTTTTGATGGCACGGGTTATCTGGCAAAGCGGTGCGTGAAACGAAGATATGTACAAATCCTACCTGCAACAGTTTGAAAAAAAAAGACTCGATCCACGAAAAGCATGGTGGGTGTGCAAGACATCTGAAGAGCATGGTGTTGCCCCGTGCATGACACACAAAAAATTACTTTGGTTGGTAAACAAAGAAAGAAACGTGTGCAAACGATTTGTAAGTTCCACTGCAGGAACTAAAACACACGGCATGGGGGAAAACAACGAATGGCAATGGTAGAAACTATGCAATGTATGTGACCTGAATGAGTTTGTAAATATATGAAATTAATCTGATACGAATCAGAAGGATTAAATTAATCTGACATGAATTGGTTGTAGAGTGTATTAGCTAGATTCATAAGAGTTAGGCCGGCGTATCAGTAGATACGCCGACCTAACTCGGAATCTGCGCCGACCTAAGTTTAAGTGTATTCTCAAACTGAGATACACCTAAAACAAAGCAAAAAACCCTAAGGTTGGCGCTGCGCTGAATTAATTAAGTGATTGAAAGTATAACAAAAAATTAATAATTGTGTTAGTGAAGAGCAGCTAGCATTAAATTGTGTACCACAATCTTACAAACATAAAAACAAAAAAAGGAATGCAGCGCTAATAAATGATGAATCAACAATATGAGTGAATAATTGATGATGTTGGCATAAAAAATGAAAAAAATATATATTATCTTCCCAAAGAGTAAACAAATTGAGAAGTAAAAAAGAGAAAATCACCAAGCTGTAAAAAATCCAAAAATTAGTGAATGATTGCACTTGATTTTCTCATAAATATCCCACAAGTGAAAAGTGTGAAAAAACTAAAAAAAGAAAAAAATGACACAGAAAGTCCAAAAAAAGTTCCATAAAGGTTTCCAAGACGGTGAAGATAGAGTGATGAGAGATGAAATTTCCACACTACACCCGTGCCTGTAAGAATGCCTGCTTACCGCAATTAAAGACTGTATCTCACCAGTCTCATAAAGCCTCTGGGAATTGAGGTATCCCACAACCCATCCACCTGAATGATCAGAAGGCTCAGCATAGAATCCAAACGGAACCGTGGATAATGAAAGAGAAAAGGATTCTCATAGCGTATAACGTTTTAAAATCACAATACGTATTTATTAAAGGTTGCACTTACAATTAAGTAGTGTATATTGAGCAGTAACAAGCAATCACAAAAAGAAATCCTCCTCCGTTGCTTCAGTACTGCGATGCTTCCTCGCTACCAGGACTCACACACCGCTGGCGTTCAGAGCGAAAGCGCGATGACGTCACAGCAACCCGACGATCGTTTCGTCTCAATAGGACATCTACGGGGGGTCTACGGGGGTTTGGCCAAACCCCCGTAGATGTCCTATTGAGACGAAACGATCGTCGGGTTGCTGTGACGTCATCGCGCTTTCGCTCTGAACGCCAGCGGTGTGTGAGTCCTGGTAGCGAGGAAGCATCGCAGTACTGAAGCAACGGAGGAGGATTTCTTTTTGTGATTGCTTGTTACTGCTCAATATACACTACTTAATTGTAAGTGCAACCTTTAATAAATACGTATTGTGATTTTAAAACGTTATACGCTATGAGAATCCTTTTCTCTTTCATTATCCACGGTTCCGTTTGGATTCTATGCTGAGCCTTCTGATCATTCAGGTGGATGGGTTGTGGGATACCTCAATTCCCAGAGGCTTTATGAGACTGGTGAGATACAGTCTTTAATTGCGGTAAGCAGGCATTCTTACAGGCACGGGTGTAGTGTGGAAATTTCATCTCTCATCACTCTATCTTCACCGTCTTGGAAACCTTTATGGAACTTTTTTTGGACTTTCTGTGTCATTTTTTTCTTTTTTTAGTTTTTTCACACTTTTCACTTGTGGGATATTTATGAGAAAATCAAGTGCAATCATTCACTAATTTTTGGATTTTTTACAGCTTGGTGATTTTCTCTTTTTTACTTCTCAATTTGTTTACTCTTTGGGAAGATAATATATATTTTTTTCATTTTTTATGCCAACATCATCAATTATTCACTCATATTGTTGATTCATCATTTATTAGCGCTGCATTCCTTTTTTTGTTTTTATGAGATACACCTAAACCTATCTAAGATACGATGGCTTGCGCCGTCCTATCTTAGGGTGCAATATTTAGGCTGGCCGCTAGGTGGCGCTTCCATTGCGTTCGGCGTAGAATATATAAATCACTAGATACGCCTATTCACGTACGTCTGCCCGTCGCAGTAAAGATACGCTGTTTCTGTAAGAGATAGGCCGCCTAAAGATAAACATGCCCCCTAGGTGGCGTAGCCAATGTTAAGTATGGCCATTGTTCCCGCGTCAAAATTTTTATTTTTTTTACGTTGTTTGCGTAAGTCGGCCGTGAATAGGGCTGGATGTAATTTACGTCCACGTCAAAACCAATACGTCCTTGCGGCGTACTTTGCCGCAATGCACACTGGGATATGTACACGGACGGTGCATGCGCCGTTCGGAAAAAAAGTCAATCACGTCGGGTCACAGTTAATCTACATAAAACACGCCCCCCACATCCTCATTTGAATTTGGCGTGCTTACGCTGGCCTATTCACGCTACACCGCCGTATCTTAGCAGGCAAGTACTTTGTGAATACAGTACTTGCCTAGCTAACTTACGGTGGCGTAGTGTAATACGATACGCTACGCCGCCGCAACGATGCGCCCGCCTACCTGAATCTAGCTATATGTCACCCCTTACTCGAAACTGAACACCAACCAACCACCCCTCCCCCCAGGCTAACCCAGTGCAGAGAAGGCATCAGGTGGGCCTAATTATCACCTCAATCAGCCACAGAAACCTGTACAAACAATACATGCTTGTCTCTAATGGAAGAGACGGCAAACCAATGGACAGTGAATCTTTATATCTAGTGAAACCTACAGCGAGTGATATCGGATAAAGACCGACCATGACTCGGAGGTTTGGAATTATAAATTAAATGTATGTTTGGCAGACCACAACTCGGAAGCAGGCTTTTTTTTTTTTCTTTACGAAAGGATGCGGGACAGGTAGCATAACAAGATCGCACATGATGCGAAAAATTTGGAAAGTACCTGCGACAGTGAGCGGGAACCGCCGACAAAGAGCACGAATGAAGAAGCCGAAATGCACCTGTGATCGAAATGCCAGGACTCACAAACGTGAGGTGAGCTGGGAAGAGTCAGCCCAGTGATGTGTGGTATCACCTGTGGTACCAAAGACCACAGGTGAGTTGGCTGGTTAAATACCCCCGGGCTCCTCCCATAAATTCAGGCCAGCATACTGGCCTTGTTACATATATATATATATATATATATATATATAAGATCTTCAAAAAGTTTCTGCACTTTTATATTTTCATTGGAAATGGTGAGGGCGGGAGTAGTAAAAATTGATAGTGTCTGAGAGTGTCATGTGACTAGTCTGTCTGTCAAGCCAGCTGACCTTGCAGTTTAGTATAAGAGTTGTCAAGCTGTGGTAAAGATGGCTGCAAAACATATAAAAAAAGTGTGGAACTGTTCTTAAGAATCCTTGCACATATACAGTATATATCTTGTTATATGAAGCTATGTGTTTATGGTGAATATATGTTTAGTATTTTATAATATTCAATGGTTTCTTTTACAAATTTGCTAATCGTATTTCATATAGTACTACATGTGCAGTATGTGCACAGTATGTGCAGTTGTTATTTTACTTAATTTTGAACTACCAAACTGTACTTTTGGAATAGAACAATTAATGATGGTATTGCCTCAGGTAAAATAGTGTGGTTTGAACTATCTAAAGAACGGCTACTTAGTTTTTTTTTAAATATACATATTTATTGATTTTCAAAAAACAACATTAAAATTACAAAAACAGTAGACAAACAAAGACAGGTACGAAGCCCCAAAAAAAAAAAAAAAACACATACATAATGTCTTACATGGTATTTATGCAATTCTTACAAAAAACATTACATCATGTTATAGTGTAAAATATTAAATAATACTCCTGTTAGCTCAATTTTCAGGTTTGAAAACAATACAGTCCTATGATATATACGCCAATATAAAATATTCAAGTGGTTATGGATATTTGCCCAATAACTGATGGAAAAGAGGCTAAAAGTCGTATTCCTCTAAAAGGCTTCAGAGGCTGTGGAGGAATCCACAGCCATTTGGACTAGGGTTGTCCCGATATCACTTTTTTGAGACTGAGTACAAGTACCGATACTTTTTTTCAAGTACTCGCCGATACCGAATACCGATACTTTTTTTAATGTCATGTGACAGTGGCAGTATTTTTTTTTTTTTTTTATTTTTTTTTTTACAGTTTTTTTATTTTATTTTATTTTTTTAGGGGGGGGGGGTGAAGTGTCAGTGTGTTTTTTTTTATTTATTTTTTTACATTTTCTTTTTATTTATTTTTAATATTTATTGCAATTTTTTATTTTATTTTTAATCAGCCCTGTAGGGGGTCTTTGGTGAGATTTCAGGGGTCTTAACAGACCTCTGGCATCTCCCCTTTAAGACAGAGAAAAGGACTAGGGAAACAGATTCCCCAGTCCCTTTCTCAGCAGCTTCAGCTGAAATGAATGGAGGAAAGCTCCTCCATTCATAAACTGAAGCATCGTAAACACAGGAGGTTACGATGCTCAGTTATATGAATGAACAGAGTCGGTGACCACCGACTCTGTTCATTCGGAAAAAGTAGGACAGATTGAGGGGGGAGAGCGGCACGGACGGGGGGGGGGGGAATGCACAGAGAACTGCACGGATGGACAAAGAGAGATCTGGACGGGGGGGGGGGGGGAGGAAATAACTGCACGGATGGACGGAGAGAGATCTGGACGGGGGGGGGAAGAGAACTGCACGGACGGAGAGAGATCTGGACGGGGGGGGGGGAGGAAAGAACTGCACGGATGGACGGAGAGAGATCTGGACGGGGGGGGAGAAGAGAACTGCACGGACGGAGAGAGATCTGGATGGGGGGGAGGAAAGAACTGCACGGATGGACGGAGAGAGATCTGGATGGGGGGGGGGGAAGAACTGCACGGATGGACGGAGAGAGATCTGGATGGGGGGGGGAGGAAAGAACTGCACGGATGGACGGAGAGAGATCTGGACGGGGGGGGAGGAAATAACTGCACGGAGAGAGATCTGGATGGGGGGGGGGGGGGAGAACTGCACGGACGGACGGAGAGAGATCTGGACGGAGGGGAGGGGAAGAACTGCACGGATGGACGGACGGACGGGGGAAGGGGAGGAGAGAGAACGGCACGGACAGGGGAAGACAACACTGACCATGGGGGAGAGAAGATTTGCAACTCCCCTGCCTGCCTGCCCGCCCAAGTATCGGGTGAAGCATCGGGAGCATTTCCCCGAGTACAAGTACTCGGGGAAATGCTTGGTATCGGTCCCGATACCGATACTAGTATCGGTATCGGGACATCCCTAATTTGGACCAAACCTTCTCATATTTGAGGAGACAACCTCTATTAATGTAGGTCTCCTTATATACTGGTAGGCTATTGTTAATAAGTCGTTTCCACATAGACAGTGATGGGGGGTAGTTTTTTCCGATTGAGAGCTGTAGCTTTACGAGCATAAAACAAAAGCAGCCCCACCAGAGTACGCCCTGCTACCGTGGGAATAAATTGTTCTATCAGACCCAAAATACATATTAACATTGATGGTTGTAGTGAAAAAGAAGTAATTTGTGATAAAGAAGCTAGTATCTTTTCCAGTACGCCACTATAGCTGGACAGGTCCAAAAAATATGAGTAAAGTTTCCAGGAATCCCCCCACATCGCCAACACCCAGGGGCAGAGTCTGGATTGATTTTATATAATATATAAGGAGTGTAATATGCCCTGTGAACCATCTTGAACTGAATCAGTTGGTCTCTCTAGGAGACAAGAGAGTTAAAAGGAAAGTCCCATATGTCATCCCAGTTATCATTGTCAAGTTCAGGGATGTCCTTAGACCATTTAAGTCTTAGTTTATCTAGTTTTGGAAGAGAGACAGTTATTAGATGGAAATACAATTTGGAGGCGGCATTCTTTGCAAAGTCTGACCTACGAAGCTTCTCTAGGGCGGATTGAACTAGTTGTGGAGTACCAAGTGACAACTGAAGGCATGGGAGAGTTGTAAAAAGCGAAAGGAGTACAGCTGAGGGACATTAAAGTCGAAGATCAATTTGGAAAATGGAATCAAGGATTCGTCCAAGATAATCTGAGTCACTGTTTTTATGTTGAATTTGGTCCAGGCATGGGGGTTGAGCAATGTGTAAATGTGCTCCAGGGTAGGATTCAACCAAAGGGGAGCATTGGGCTAAATTGCCTGTAGGGGATATCGTTCAATTTTGAGACTCGTAACGTAGTAAACATGGACGGTGTCAGTGAATATGGAGCTCAGGGGCTCAGAAAAATCTGAAATTTCAATGCCTTCAAGGATCCCAACACTGCTTCTTCTACCTGACTGAGTAGTGGAATTAGAGGTATCTGGGTTAAGCCACCAGGCCACAGTTACTAGCTGAAAGGCCAAATAATATTTGTAGAAATCCAGACATGCCAGGCCACCTTGGGAAGCCAGGCGTACCAATGTCGTCCAGCTATACCTAGGGGACTGAGATCTTCATATAAATGCTGCAAAAATACGATGCATCCATACGAAAAATTATTTAATCCCCCTAAGGCGATTGGCTAATAACTTCCCGGCTTTGTTGCCGCTAACGTAATACGACATCTTAAGGCGTTTGGACGCCAGATCAAAGTTGTCTAGCAACACTAGGCGCAGGTCATATCTAAGTTGCGACGACTGGTCAGAAAATGTTGGAGAAATTACCTTTTTTGTTTTGGACTTCTAAGGAATGGATTTTGGACAATAAATCTTGTATTCGCTGTCTCCTCCTCCTCTTAACTCCAGCACCCATTTTATCAAAACCCCCCTCATATATGCCTTATGGGCATTCCAGAGAATCATGGGATCAGTAACAGAGTTAGCATTACAAGAAAAAAAGTTAGACAACTTTGTCTGCAGTTGGGCCCTTGAGTCACCATCCTGGATCAACCTCGAGTTGGACTGCCAGACGAAGCATGAATTCACGCCTGGCGAGTCAGCAACCAAAAGTGTCACGAGGCAAGGTCTGACCAGGTAATGTCATTAATTTTAGATGCAGTCATTTTGGGTAGTAGCCATTTATCCATGATGAAAAGATGCAGTCTAGTATACACCCTGTGGCACGTTGAGAAAAAAGAGAAGTCTCTCTCCGACCCGTGAAGACACCTCCAAGCGTCATACAGTTCTTGTGCATGAAGAAGTGGTTGCAGTGAAAGGCAATGCCGCGTTGTACAGGACGTTGAGTCCATCTGGGGGTCAGGAGGAAGATTAAAATCTCCGCAGAGCAGAAGGTAGCTCCTCTGTATTTGCTTGACTTTCCTGAAGACCTGGTGCATAAAGCGAATCTGGTGTTTGTTGGGTGCATACATGTTGACTACAGTATATGTAGTGGAGGCAATGTCGCAGACAAGAATGTGGTTCCGGCCCAAGGGGTCAGCCAACTCACTATGTTTGGTAAATGCCACTGTATCCCTAATTGCTGTAAGCACCCACCTTTTTTAGCCGAGGCGCTCGTGGTGAATACATGGGGGAACTTAGGATGAGAACAGGAGGGCATCCTCTGCCTGTGGAAATGAGTCTCTTGTGCGCAGAATACATCTCCTTTATGTTGGATCACCTCATTCCACAAGGATTTCCTTTTCACTGGATGGTTTAGGCCCTTAGTATTAATTGTCAGGAATGTGACAGTCATGGTGGTTCTCAGTCAAAAGTCAATGCAGAATAAAGAGGATGTACATCACTTACATTATCCGGCTTTGATACGTGGTGAAAAGGTCCATCCAGCAAGTGGTAAGTCCTATGCGCAGTTAAAGGGTCTCCAATGACGGGAAGGAGAGCGGCATATCCAACTGTAAGAAAAAAGCTCCAAACATAGAAAAAATAAAGTTGAAACAAAACAAACAAAGAAAACTGCAAGGGAATGAAATAGGCCATGATGACCTGGGTGAAGCGTATACAAACGCTAGCTCAAAACAGGGGGAAAAGTCTGGCTTGACAAATGGACTCCTCAACAGGGATCACAGGTCGGATCTAGAATAGATTAGCTGTATAGCCCAGCGGACATATTAGCGTTGCGAACAGGCATTTTTTGTGTTAACCAGCTGCCAGTCATCCGTGACACGGGATGGATCCTCATTGTTTGGGCCTTGCGGGGCTTCTTCAGGGATGATAAGCCAGGATTTGAGCAGATCTAGTCCCTTGGAGAGGGAATCAACGGTGAAGTCTTTCCCTTTATTGGTAATAATAAGTTTGGTTGGGGACCCCCACTTATAGGCAATGTTGTGGTTTCGTAAGGCCTTGGAGATGGTATTCAGGCTACGCCTCTTTTGCAGCGTGTATTGAGACAGGTCTGCAAAGAACTGTAGATCTTTGTGTTGTTCAGGGATAAGATCTTTGTTACGTGCTGCTCTCATCAATCGATCTTTTATATGGTAGAAATGCAGGCGTAAAATTACATCCCTGGGCACATTATCATGTAGATGGGAAGGCTTAGGCAGCCTATGGATCCTATCAATAGTAACGTCTATTGCTGATACATCAGGCAGGATTGAAGTGATTATGTGGGTGACATGCAGTTGCAGATCCGACTGCGGGACAGTCTCAGGGACCCCCGTATTTTGAGGTTGTTCCTCCTGGAACGGTCCTCAATGTCTGCGATCTTGGCTCTAACCGCTTCCATCTCTTCATCCCTGGCATCATGCGCGTCAACCAAGTTGTTAATGGTGACGGCGTATTCCCCCATTTTGGTCTCCACGTGGTCTACTCTGGCAGACACATTTTGTAAATCTTTACCAAATCTGCGGACACATGACATCATGTCGCCATGCAGCGATCTTCTAAGGGACACCAGCATGTCCTTGAGTGTAGTGTCTAACACGGGCTGGTTACTGGTAGGGAAGCAGTCAATGGAATCAGGGAGTTCCCTGGTGTCATCCCCGGAATCTAGGCCCACACTAACCTCCTGAGTAGGATCCATGCCATCCAGCTTGGGCCGCGTCTTTTCCGGGCTCCCTGAGGCAGAAGAGGACACAGGGGACTGTTTCCTGGCCAACTGTGAGTTCCTTTTAGCAGGTTTACTCTTGTTTTGTGGCAGCTGCGGGGTGCTGGCTGCGCATGGTCCGGGAGACTTGGCGCCATCTTGCCTCTGCTCCCATGCAAAGTATTCGGTCATTTTCTGTGGCCGCTGGGGACCCTTTCGCTTGTTTGTCATCATGCGGGTGGTCAGCGGGGTGCAATCGTCGGGATGGTGAGTCACAATCTCTGCTATCCGGGCTGTATGTAGCTGCTGTGTCCCTGTTGTTATTGGAGCTCCACTCTCATGCCGCCATTCCGGTCCCTGTCAAGCTCTGCCCTCGGTGTGTATTTATTTCATACAGTACTGTAATCTATAAGATTACAGTATAATGTTAGTGTATTGTGTGTTTCACTTTTTGAATTTGGCCCCTGACCTTCTGACACTGACTGGCCCCTTAGCCCTCCCTCAGCAGAGATGCTCTCTTCCTCTGTCCCTGTTGTCTTGGCTCTTGATTGGATAGATTGATAGCAGAACAGCCATTGGCTCCTGCTGCTGTCAATCAAATCCAATAATGCAGGTACCAGGGGGCGGGGTCGAGTCCTGCATTCTGTGTGAATGTACATGGACTCGGAAGTGTGCCCACACGGGTGTCAACCTTATGAGAGACTTCTCCAATGTGGACACTCGATGCAGGGAGGAGCTACCACCACTGCCTGGAGACCCCAGAAGTCGAGGATTGGGGCCACTGTGCAAAACGAACTTGACATGTTTATTATTATATTTTTTTTTAAAAGGAGGGTTTGCAACCCCTTTAAAACTGAACTTTCCTGAAATGTCCTGATTAGAGTTGAGCAGACACCTGGATGTTCGGGTTCGACGGGTTCAGCCGAACTTCGAAAAAAAGTCCGGGTTACAAAATTGACCCCGAACCCCATTGAAGTCAATGGGGACCCAAACTTTTCAGTACTAAAATGTCTCTGAAAAACTAATGGAAAGAGCTAGAGGGCTGCAAATGGCAGTAAATTGTTGGTAAGAGCATGGCAAGTACTCTGCAAACAAATGTGGATAGGGAAATAACTTAAAATAACATAAAATACAAAATAAAAATAAAATCTTGACCTATGAGGACGAGGTCCATATGGAGTATAGGAGGTTGATGTGGCGGTGAATGTGGCGGTGTAGGTGGAAGCGGCGGTGGAGGAGGACGAGGTAGCCAACACAGGTTTTTGTTTTTAATTTATTTATTTTTTAAATTAGGGTACTCCCCAAAAGAGGGAGAAAGATCAAAAGTACAAGAATGGCTGGGTAAGGCCGGTACACGTGTCTATTCTGCACAAGGTCCAGACAAGTCCTGTGGGATCCATGCCTGGTTCATTTTAATGAACGTGAGCTTGTCCATATTGGCTCTGGATTGTCTGTGATAACGCCCCCTGCTGTGCTAAATACACGTTCATATATACACTGGCTGCAGGGAAGGCCAGCACCTCCAAGGCGTAAAGGGCAAGCTCAGGCCATGTGCCCAATTTGGAGACCCAGAAGTTTAAGGGGGCAGACCCGTCATTCAGTACATGTAGGCGTGTGCACACATACTGCTCCACCATGTTGGTGAAATGCTGCCTCCTGATAAAACGTTCCATATCAGCTGGTAGTGCTGGTTGTTGTGGCGTGCTGACAAAGCTTTTCCACATTTCGGTCATGCTAACCCTGCCTTCTGAGGTGCTGGCGGTGCCCCGGCTGCATTGGCGACCTCTTCCTCCTCCTCTGCCTTCGCCTTGTGCTTCCACTGTGCCCCCGCTGTCAGGTGGGAATTCCCCCAGCAGCGTGTTTACCAGCGTGTGCTTGTACTCGCGCATCTTGCGATCACGCTCCAGTGAGGGAATTAAGGACGGTACATTGTCCTTGTAACAGGGATCCAGCAGCGTGGCCACACAGTAATCGGCACCTGTTAAAATGTGGGCAACACGGCGGTCGTTGCGGAGACACTGCAGCATGTAATCGCTCATGTGTGCCAGGCTGCCCAGAGGCAACGAAAAGCTGTCCTCTGTGGGAGGTGTATCGTCTGTGTCCTCTGTATCCCCCCAGTCATGCACCAGTGATGGCCATGAGCTGGTCTGGTTGTCACCCTGCTGTGAACATGGTTCCTCCTCCTCCATCTCCTCCTCCTCATCCTCCACCTTGTCATCCTCCAGAACTGTGCCCTTGCTGGACAATTGTGGACCTGCCGTTTGTTGGTGCAGGAACCCACCCTCGGAGCCACTTGTGAATGACTGCCCTGCAATCCTGGGTGGTGGAAGGACATGCGCCAAACTGCTATCCGCCTCAGGCCCAGCCGCCACTGCATTTACCAAGTGTGCTGTTAGGGAGATTTAACATCCCTGACCATGCTTACTGGTCCACGTATCTGTAGTTAGGTGGACCTTGCCACAGATGGCGCAGTGCACACCTTATTTTGTCCCCCACTTGGTTGTGCAGCAGGGAAGGGGTGGCACGACGTACTGTGGGACAGCCAATGCCATCAGGCTTTTAAAACTCTGCGTCTCCACCAGACGGAATGACAGCATTTCAAAGGCCAGTAATTTTGATATGCTGGCATTCAGGGCCAGGCAGGGCCGCTATCACGAATTATTGGGCCCCTTACACAGCTTCAGGCATGGGCTCCCTGCAGCAGAGAACCGGGGGGGGGGTGCTGCCGCCTGAAATTGAGAAGCGGGGGGGGGGGGCCTTTCCAAAATAATATAATTTTTTTTCTCGGGGTTGCCATCCGAGATATATATATAAAATAAAAGAAATAAGAAAATATATAATTTTTTTTTTTATTAAAAAAAAAAGGGGGGTTGTCATCCGGGGCCCTGGGGACCTCCAGACCCCTAAAAAATATTGACCCTTTAATAAAAAATAAAATAAAAAATAAAAAAAGGGGGGGGGATTGCCATCTGGGGTCCTGGGGGCCTCTGTTCGACCACCGCCTCTTCCTCCGAACTACACAGGTCATCTGCATGATGTTGATTCCATGTGGGGTCGAGGACCTCATCGTCCTCCACATCATCTTTCACCCAGTCTTCACCACTGCCCTCCTTGTCGGTCTGCACAATTGCAAAAGCAGCAGCAGTTGGCAACTGTGTTTCTTCATCATCCGAGACGTGCTGTGATGGTCCCCCCATGTACTCATCTTGAAACATAAGTGGTTGGGCATCGGTGCACTCAATCTCTTCCACTTCTGGGGCAGGGCTAGGTGGATGGCCCTGGGAAAACATGCTAACAGAGTCATCAAAAAGCAAAAGAGACTACTGCATGATTTGGGGCTCAGACTGCTTGGCTGATTTGCAAGGGGGTGAGGAGAAAGACTGATGGACATCGGCTGCAGGTGCCAACTCTGACCTTTCAGCACAAGACTGGTTGGGAGACAATGTGAAGGAACTGGAGGCACTGTCAGCAACCCAATCTACTACCGCCTGTTCTACTCCTGGCCTCAACATTCGTAGAGCCGGATTACCCATACGGAAGAAAAATATATTTCCAATATATTTATAATTTTTTTTTATATATTTTAAATATATTTACAATATATTGGCCTACGCAAATATATTTTTACATCTATTCCAAAAATGTAAATTAAAATATATTTTCCAAAGGCATATATTTGAAAATATATTTTTTTAAATATATTTGCCAGATATCTTTGAGCACCTAAAAAAATGCATTTAAACATATATTTTTAAATATACTTGTAAAGGCATTCCAAAATATAATTTAAATGCATTTTCCAAAGACATATATTGGAAAATATATTTTTAAAATATATTTTTCAGATTTTTTTTAACACATAAAAAAAGTAATTTCAACATATATTTTTACATATATTTGTAAATGTGTTCCAAAAATATAATTTTAATATATTTTCTAAAGGCATATATGTGAAAATATATGTTTGTAAATATATGTTTCAGATATTTTTGAACATATAAAAAACATGCATTTAAACATATATCTTTAAATATACTTGTAAATGCATTCCAAAAATATAATTTAAATGTATTTTCCAAAGATATATATTAGAAAATATATTTTTAAAATATGTTTTTCTGAAAATATTTAGGGGCAGATTCACAAAGCGATTACGCCGGCGTATCTACTGATACGCCGGCGTACTTTCAAATTTCCCAGCGTCGTATCTTTGTTTTGAATCCTCAAAACAAGATACAACGGTATCAGGGTTACATCCTACAGGAGAACGTCTTCGTACGCCTTCGGATCTAAGATGCAATACTTTGGCGTCCGCTGGGTGGCGTTCACGTCGTTTTCCGCGTCAAGTATGCAAATTAGCTATTTCCGACGATCCACGAACGTATGAGCGGCCGTCGCATTCTTTTACGTCGTCTCTAGTCGGCTTTTTTCGGTGTATAGTTAAAGCTGCTATTTCGTCGCGATTGTTAAACCTGCTATGTTAAGTATGGCCGTCGTTCCCGCGTTTAATTTGAATTATTTTTTTACATTTGCGTAAGTCGTCCGTGAATCGGGATGGACGTAATTTATGTCCACTTCAAAACAGTGACGTCCTTGCGACGTCATTTAGCGCAATGCACGGCAATGCATGCACAGTTCGTTTGGCGCGGGGGGCGCGCTTCATCTAAATGAAACACGTCCCCTACTCACCGCATTTGAATTCCGCGCCGTTACACCGCTTGAGATACACTACGCCGCCATAACTTACGACGCAAAATCTTTAAGGATTCGAACCAAAGCCAGGTAAGGTACGGCGGCGTAGCGTATCTCAGATACGATGCGCCGGGGCAGATCTTTGTGGATCTGCCCCTTAATGTCTAATAAAGACATTTCAACATATATTTTTTCTGACATTTTTGCAACTATGACATAGATAACATTCTGAATACTTTTATAAGAGAGCCACTCCCATTTTAAAATGGTTTGTTTTATTCCTTTTAAAATAAAAAAATTAACTAAAAACCAAAAGATTCAAATAAAATATAATTTTTTTTTTATAAGATTTTAAGCACATAATCCATTTAATACAAAGCAGATAAACCTCTCGCATCCACTTTCCATTCCCAAAGAATGTCATTCTGAATTGAGAACGCTTGTCGGCGGACCAGCAAAACGTCTTAAAATACAGCAAGTCCAGTTAGTTTGATTTATTGATTGACCTGAATGAATGAGAACCTTCAGGCCCCGTACACACGACCGAGGAACTCGACGTGCCAAACACATCGAGTTCCTCGTCGAGTTCTGTGTTGGACTTGTGCAGAAACTCGACAGGCTTGCTTTGCGTACACACGTAACAGACAACCATTTGCTCGTTCTCCAGCGCGGTGACGCTCACCACGTATGACGCGACTATAAAGGGGAGGTTTGAAATCTTGGGCGCCACCCTTGGGGCTCCTTTTGCTGATTCCGTGTTTACGCGTGTTAGTAAAAGTTTGGTGAGTGACGATTCGTGCTTTTCAGTCTTTGTGCTTTCAGATTGATCTCTGCCGTTCAGTTTGTACTTGTGGGGTCATATCTAGGCAATCAGGACGTGCTGTTTTGTTTTACATTGCGTCGTATTGTTTTACATTGCGGTCCTGTCCCCGCGTTTTTGATTTTCAGGTCGTTCTTCATAGGTCTTGCTGTTCTTCACTGCGGTCTGTTTAGTGCAATTCTGATTTGTCGTTCGTTCCTAGCCTTGTAGCCATGTTGCAGGCACCTCGTCGTCGCCGACTTCGTGCTCAGCATCTTATGTGTGTAGGTCTGTTTGTTTATGACCTAGACGATGATGAGTTCATGAACAGGAGGAGGACGCGTTCATGGACCAAGAATTGGTTGCTCCGTAGGAACCAATTCTCTCACATGCCTTTGCTGCGGGAGCTTCAGGAAAATAATCCTGTTGATTACAGGAATTTTCTGAGGATGTCTGATCCCGTCTTTCAGCACCTGTTGGCTTTGGTGTCCCCCTATATTACCAGGCAGGACACTGTTATGCGGGAAGCCATCAGTACTGAGCAGAGGCTAGTTGCCACCCTCCGTTATCTGGCAACTGGGAGAAGCCTTCAGGACTTAAAGTTCTCGACGGGCATCTCCCCCCAGGCTCTGGGCCTCATCATTCCTGACACCTGCTCTGCCATCATCCAGGTTCTGCAGGAGGAATATATGAGGGTACGTTTTCTTCTTTTAATATCCCATTTTATGTCTATAATGTATGCTAATGTCTTGTAGTTATCTCCTCCTTCCCTAATTACCATGTTTGGCATATGCTGTGAATGTTCCCTTTGCCCCCATGCATGCTGTAAACTTTATTGATGCCCCTTTTTTGGCCTAAATGCATATTTCCCATCACTTACCTCCCCAGCATGCTATCCTGGGCCCCAACCTACCTAGCCTAGTCACTTCCCAATGTATTGTGTTATATCCATTGTAATGCTCCCCCCCTCCCCTCCCAAATGTGTTGTAAAGTCTATGTTCACCAATCTAAAATTTTATTTTTTTCACATTTTAGGACTCCCAAACTCATCTAGCCCTCCCCTCCCAAATGTGTTGTAAAGTCTATGTTTACCAATATTAAATTTAATTTTTTTCACATTTTAGGACTCCCAAACTCATCTAGCCCTCCCCTCCCAAATGTGTTGTAAAGTCTATGTTCACCAATCTAAAATTTTTTTTTTTTTCACATTTTAGGACTCCCAAACTCATCTAGCCCTCCCCTCCCAAATGTGTTGTAAAGTCTATGTTTACCAATATTAAATTTTATTTTTTTCACATTTTAGGACTCCCAAACTCATCTAGCCCTCCCCTCCCAAATGTGTTGTAAAGTCTATGTTCACCAATATTAAATTTTATTTTTTTCACATTTTTGGACTCCCAAACTCATATAGCCCTCCCCCAAACTTGGGCGCTGGCCCATCAGAGGGGGTGTTTAATGTGCTAATTGTCTAAATATATTTAGATATAATATGCTAGTTCCAAGAAATGTTAGAATGCTTATAATGTCTTTGTCTAATCTGCTTGCAAGGTTATGTGGCTAATTTTTTTTTTCTTCCCCAGCTTCCGTCCACACCACAGGAGTGGCAGTCTGTGGCTTTGGACTTCCAGACCCGTTGGAACTTCCCCAACTGCGGGGGAGCCATCGACGGGAAGCACGTCAGCATCGTGCCTCCACCCCGTTCGGGATCCCAGTTCTTTAATTATAAGGGGTTCAACAGTATTGTGCTGATGGCGGTGGTGTCAGCACAGTACGAATTCCTTTTTGTGGATGTCGGGATGAACGGACGGATATCGGATGGGGGAGCCTTCAGGCAGACGGAGTTTGCGCTTCGACTTCAGGATGATGATCTGTCATTGCCACCGGATGACCAGAATGTAGAAGGCCTGCCATTTGTTTTCCTGGCTGATGAAGCGTTTGCCCTGGGACCTCATCTTATGAGGCCATTCCCTCAGCGCACCCTCACCCCAGAGAGGAGGGTGTTTAATTTCAGGCTGGGCCGAGCCCGCAGAGTGGTGGAGAACACTTTTGGCATCATGGCCAGCCGGTTCCGGCTTTTTCTCACGTCTCTCCACATGGCCGAATATAAGTGGAATACTATAATTTTTGCATGCTGCATACTTCACAATTATTTACGGAGACAATCTCCCACATATCTTGCCCCGGTTGGGCCCGAGGCACAACATTTGACACCAGCAGAAACTTTGCCAGGCCTAGAACCTGGCCACACAGGATTGCCCCCCCAGAGTGCCTGTGAAGTGCTGGACAAATATTTAGAATATTTCATGGGTAGGGGGGCCATACCATCGCAAGCCAATTTGCCATAATTATTTTTGGCTGGAAAAATAAATTCAACTTTTTTGCTAAAACTTGTTATGTCTCGTTTGTATAGCTTGTAGATGTTTACTTATTTTAACTATTGTTCTACATGTAGTGTCAAGTGTATTTTCCTTATCAACTATCAAACATTTCCAGGTGACCCCAAAACAAAACACATATAAACTTTGAAGTTTTTGAAGCAAAACCCCACACACTTTTTGTAATTTCCAAGTCGCTTTATTTTTGCACATAATCTTGATTTTTGACACCAACATTTCACAGATGTATATTTTTGATTCCCAAAATATGTATAATATTTTTTTCTTATTTTTTTTTGTTGCTTAGAAAATACAAATCAAATTTTCTTTTTTTTCTTTTTTTGATTTGAAAAATAGAATCACATTTTTTTATTATTTTTTTTTTTTTATTAGAAAAATAGAATCAAATTTTGTTATTTTTTTGTCTTTTTTTGATTAGAAAAATAAAATCAAATTTTTTTATTTTTTTGTCTTTTTTTTTATTAGAAAAATAGAATCAAATTTTGTTATTTTTTTGTCTTTTTTTTTATTAGAAAAATAAAATCAAATTTTGTTATTTTTTTGTCTTTTTTTTGATTAGAAAAATAGAATCAAATTTTGTTATTTTTTTGTCTTTTTTTGATTAGAAAAATTAAATTAAATTTTGTAATTTATTTGTTTTTTTTTGGTTGATTATAAAAATAAAATCCTATATATTTTTTATTATTTTTTTTTGGGATTCAGACTCTCCCCAAAACGTCGATTACATTTTTGAGTGTATTTTCAACCCTCCTTGTTCTTTTCTGTATCTCTCGGCTGGCCACATTAATTTCCTCCACCTCTTCTCTTGCGGCCCAGATTTCGGACAGCACCATCTGGGCAGTCTGCCTGTCCAAGCCACCACCTGCTCCTGAAATGTGGGACAAAACCATTTATTACAATTAGGCAGGCCTACATCTACATTACCTGAAGCTGGAATAGTTATATGTTACTTTACCGGATGTGGTGGCAGGCTGTGCATCATCACCATCCCTCGGGGGTGTGGCTTGCGTGCTGACTTGCTGCTCCCGTGTTGAAGCTTCATGACGCACTACGAGAATGAAGAAAATGTAAACATGATTTTCTAAGCTTATAGGCCTGAAAGAGGAATATGATTCACTTTATTCATTTTGGGGGACTATTGATGTTTCTAGCAACCCCTCTGGCCAGAACAAAGGATTGTAGGCATTCCCAAAGCTCATGACATTTCTTGTCCCTTTGTCTAGTTTTAAACATGTAAGCAAAACAAGTATACACTGGATCACCTCACCTCTGTATGAACCCCAAAATGGGTTATTAAAGGGGCCAACAATTATGCAAAGGAGTCCACATGTGTCACCAACTGCTGAGCAGAGTCTCCTTTTACTGTATATATTGTAATTTGACAGTAATAGAATTTAGTTAATGGCAACTCTACAATAATTCCACTATTGATCTCACTTAAAATTATCTGCAATGTCACAATTGTCATGGTTTTGGGCACAATATTTTGGCGTATGAGTTGTCGTTCTGAATGTACGACGACTTTGCCGACAAATTATTGTGCACAAAAACACGATACAGTACAACCTTGAAAGAAAAAACACATGGTGCAGAAAAAAAAAAAATTATAAACATGAAAATGACTTACTTCTTCTAATAACTCTCCTGATCCTGTTCATTTGTTCCGGCTCCTGCTTTTTGAGGTCCGACCACCTTTTTCTTATCTGTTCTTTAGCTCTTTTGACCCCAAATTTGCGATTCAGACTCCTCCTCACCTTCTCCATTATTTGGGCCTTGACCTTGTTCGGGTACTTGTATGGCCCATGCCTCCCATCATAGTCCTCCGCTTTGAAGATGAGGACCATCTCCACCATTTCATCGAAGCTCATGTTGGTGGCCTTAAATCTTCTCCTCCTGGTGATCTCTCGTCCCGCCCGGCCTGGCTCCTGTAATGCTGCCATATTTTTCAACATGTGCTCCCACCATAAAACGAGAATGAAAAGGGGCGGGGAAAGGACTACACCGCGAACGTCAGGGGTGGGGAGACATGCGTAGAGTCACACATGCGCGTGTATAAAGGGATACCACGTGAGTAAAAGGGGTGTTCACAGTTTGTGGAAGACGGCAGAGATATCGATCAGGTTAAAACACCGGTATGTAACTACATTTTAAATGTTATTAGTGATCGAATGCTTTTGTGGGCTACATATTATGGTGATAAGCTAAGACAAAGCTAGTTATAAAATTGAAGGAAATGGCCCGCTATAGTGCTGTCGTACGTAACCCACGCTTTGCTTCAGCATTTTGATACAACTATTGGTGTGTGGGCAATCTACTTTCTCAGGATGTTTTTTGAAACCACGTAGTTTTAGACATGATGCAAATGGTCGCTTTTATGTCTTGACCAAACTAGATCGGAGTGCTTTTCTATTAACGTTTCATACACAAATGAGGAGGATATAGGCCTTATTAGTTACACACAACTGGTCATCTTTTTCATACGATCTGACCCAACATGATCTGCTGCTAATTCCTCCTTGTCGTTTGCGCGACGGAAGATAAGGGGCGGGGGGAAACATCTAATTATTTAAGCATGGGCGGGCGACGTGTGCGGAGTGTATATAAAGCTCGAACACACGTGGCGTCAAAGACGTTTGAACGACAAGCGTGTAGGTATGCTTAGAACTTGGGACAGCAGTGGCCTATTCAGGAAAGACAGACATTTAAGGGATAGCTGGTGATAAAGAGTAATTACCTTTCTAGACTGTGGATTGACATTATTTATTTCTCCTTGGTTTTGGACAGGAAAATATGAACCAATTCAATAAGCCGGAATTTTTAGACATCTTTATAGACCGGTGGAGAGAACTGCCAGTTCTGTGGGCCACCAAAGACCCCATATCCCGGAATAGGGAGTTGCGGAAAGCAGCACTGGAGAGCCTGCTCCCACTTGTGCGGAGACAGGTGGGGCGTGATGTGACAACTGAGCAGTTGGAGGTCAAAATTGGGACCTTGAGAGGCACCTACAGGAAGGCACGCAACAAAGTCTTGCATTCGATGAGGTCTGGAGCTGGAGCAGGGCAGGTATTTGTACCCAAGTTGTGGTACTATAGTAGACTGAGCTTCCTGGATGAACACCTGGAGGTAAGGGAGTCACTTTCAAGCCTTCCCCCCAGAAGAAACAGAAGGTCCAGCCTTTTCTCCAGCCTTCCCTCCAGCCTTCCCTCAAGCCAACCTGCTGCTCACTCTGCAGATGAGCCCTCTCAGCAGCCTTCCATCCTGGAGGAAGATCCGGATTTGCCAGGCTGGAGCCAGGTATAGTACTTACAATGTGCAAATGTGTGGTGTTTAAATGTTGTTAAATAGATGTAGATTAAGATGTTAAAGGTAAAAAAAAGGGAAAGAAAAATGTGTTATACATATCATTTGTCAGTATTGGCCAGGAATTTATTTTAGGAGATTAAAAAAAAAACATGGGTCAGAATGATTGGCTTAGCTAATTCGTGAAAAACAGTTTGCAACAGTCAGGAGCTGACAAATGGGTGTTATTTTTGAACACAAAAGTAAAACTGTACCTTTTTTAACTACACAGGAGGAGACCAGCCAGCAGGAGGATCTGGAAAATGCCAGGCAGGAGGAGGGCAGGGTGAGTGGCTTGGAGGAGGTTGCAGGCCCAAGTGGCTTGGACGAGGTGGCAGGCCCAAGTGGCTTGGACGAGGTGGCAGGCCCAAGTCGCTTGGAGGAGGTGGCTGAGCGAAGTCGGAGTACCAGGTGTCAGGTGCCTCCACTTCCCCTTCATCCAAGAAGGCAGGTGAGGGATACGAGGGTGCGTGACGCCTCACTGGCCCTCATTCGGGACGCCCATGCCTGCCTTCAGCAGCCTGCCAACGCTCAGGAGGGCTTTGTAACGGTGGTTTTGGCCAAAATGGACCAAATGAGGGATGACCAGCGCCTCCTCTTTGAGGGACTCCTCATTACCCTGGCCAATAAGGCGGTGAGGGGTCTTCTCACTGAGGAGACTGTTATTTGCTCACATGCCCATCCTCACCCACCAGCTAATTCACAACCTCCTCCAACTTCTTCTTCTCCTACTCCCACTCAATCTCCTCCAACTTCTTCTTCTCCTGCTCCCACTCAACCTCCTCCAACTTCTTCTCCTGCTCCCACTCAACATTCTTCTTCCTCTTCTTCTCCTGCTCCCACTCAACATTCTTCTTCCTCTTCTTCTCCTGCTCCCACTCAACATTCTTCTCCCTCTTCTTCTCCTGCTCCCACTCAACATTCTTCTTCCTCTTCTTCTCCTGCTCCCACTCAACATTCTTCTTCCTCTTCTTCTTCTACTACTCCTACTCCACCTTCTTCTACTGCTCCTCCTCCTCCTCCTCCTACACCAGCACCTTCTTCTACTGCTCCTCCTCCTCCTCCTCCTACACCACCACCTTCTTCTACTGCTCCTTCTCCTCCTCCTCCTACACCAGCACCTTCTTCTACTGCTCCTCCTCCTCCTCCTCCTACACCAGTACCTTCTTCTACTGCTCCTCCTCCTCCTCCTCCTACACCACCACCTTCTTCTACTCCTCCTCCTGGCACGAGTACTACCCCTGTGGCACCGCCTCCAGCCAGGCAGAAGAGGAAGGCTGCTGAGAAGGCTGCAGAGAAGGTGAAAGAGCAGGCTGCAGGGAAGCCACCAAGGAAGGCCTTGAAGAAAACCAAAAAAGTGACTCCCTTACTTCCATGTGGTTTACCAGAGGTCAGTCTGCTATAGTACCACAACCTGGTGACATCTGCCTGCCCTGCTCCAGTTTGTGACCTCTGCGAGTCCAAGACCTTGATGCGTTCCTTCCTGAATGAACCTCTCAAGTCCCCATTTTGGCCTCCAACTGCTCACCAGTCACATCAGGCCCCACCTGGCTGTGCACAAATGGCAGCAAGCTCTCCAGTGCTGCCTTTTGCTTATTTACTTTTGTTTTCTAACCAAAATAAATGGTAATTTTTGAGTTTCCAGTTCATACTTGTCCTTGTATTTTTTGGTGAAATAATGTAGCTTGTGAGACGGCAGGTTATGTTTAAAACCAAATGGTATAAGGTGTAATTTGAAAGGGACAGATGAGATAAGACAAAGCAATAAGGTTTCAATGGGGGGAACTTGACATTCCCAAAAAAAATTGGATTCGCATTTTTGGTTTAAAAAATTAAAGGGGAAAATTAAGAGCACAATTTAAAACACAGGAACAAAATAAGGCGAACTTTTTCTAAGAAAATAGAATTGAGATCAGTAAGAAAAAGGTTTCACAAACTTTGTCACAACTGTGTGAATATCAGTAACAAAAACAAAAAAGAATAGTGGTGTTTTGTGCCCTTCTAAATTTCTGGGTAAAGCGCTGCAAATAAACGATACAATAATGTTGGAAGCGTGACGAATGTGCTATCTCCATTCCAAACGCTACTTTTACCGAGGGTGTTCTCCAGTCTCCTACTTTTTCACGGGTTTCTTAGCATACACACGACCGAGTTTCTCGTTGAGAAAACAGCCCGACGAGGAACTCGTCGATCCAAATTCAACTCCCATCGAGAAAATAGAGAACCTGCTCTCTTTTTGGCTCGACGAGTTCCTCGACGAGTTCCTCGACAAAAAGTGTACACACGACCGAATTTCTCGGCAGAATACGACTCCCATCGAGTTTCTAGCTGAATTCTGCCGAGAAACTCGTGTGTACGGGGCCTCAGACATCCACCTCCACAGTCCAAGGGTCTTGTCTGCTTACAGGGTACCGAGAGAAACTCCGGATATAAATCATCAATGTTCTGTTTAATCCATGAATCAGAAGTTGCACTATTATTACCAAACTCGCTCATTAGTGTCTTTATGGACATTGCTTTGTGCACTGGTGTGCAGTCATGTTGGAACAGGAAGGGGCTGTCCCCAAACTGTTCGCACAAAGTTGGGGGCATGAAATTGTTCAAAATGTCTTGGTATGCTGACGCTTTAAGAGTTCCCTTCACTGGAACTAAGGAGCCAAGCCCAACCCCTGAAAAACAACCCCACACCATAATCCTCCCCCCACACCATAATCCCCCCTCCACCAAATGATTTGGACCAGTGCACAAAGAAAGGTCCATAAAGACATGGATGAGCGAGTTTGGAGGAACTTGACTGGCCTGCACAGAGTCCTGACCTCAACCTGATAGAACACCTTTGGGATGAATGTGCTTCTGGAAGAATGGTCAAACATTCCCATAGGACAGCCTTCCCAGAGGAATTGAATCTGTTATAGACTGGGATGCCATTAAAGTTCATGTGCGTGTAAAGGCAGGTGTCCTAATACTTTTGGCAATATAGTATATATAGTATATATACTGTATATTCTTTTTATACTAAGTCCAGTCCATTGTTTGGACTTAGTACCTGCCGAAGGGTAATTCCAGCAGCCAAATAAAAGGAATTGGGATAGTAAAGTTCTCCCCAGCACAAAATTAAAACTCAGCAGCTACAAAAAAGAGGGTTATTTACTAAAGGCAAATCCACTTTGCACTACAAGTGCAAACTACAAATGCAAAGTGCACTTAAAATTGCAAGGAAAGTGCACTTGGAAGTGCAGTCGCTGTAGATCCGAGGGGAGAAAGGAAAATAAAAAAACAGCATTTTAGCTTGCACATGATTGGATGATAAAATCAGCAGAGCTTCCCCTCATTTCAGATCTACCCCTCAGATTTACAGCGCCTGCACTTACAAGTGCACTTTCAGTGTAATTTCAAGTGCACTTTGCAGTTGTAGTGCAAAGTGGATTTGCCTTTAGTAAATAACCCCCATACTGTACACATACTGCAGCTGCTGACTTAATATTAGGACACTTACCTGTCCTGGAATCCGGCGATGTTGGTACCCCAGCCAATGTTTCCATTGGCTCTCGGGTGCTGCTGCTGCCATTCCCTATAGGGGCCAATTCACACCACATGCAGTCCAGTGCGTTTTTTTTTTTTTTTTTTTTGTCTGCATGGAAAGTAGGTTATATGGTTTTCAATGGCATAATTCACACCAGTGCTTGCAGTTCCAGAAAAAAAGTAGAACATGCTGCATTTTTCCTGCACTGGACTGTAATGGAACACTGTAAAGCACATCAAAAACGCACTAGAATGCACCTGAACGCACTGGAACACACATGTCCTTATCTAAGGTTAGGAAAAAAAGAGGGGTAAATGCACTGGAATGCTTTAAAAACACACCAAACATGCCCTGGAATGCATCAAAAACACACATGCAGAAAAGCATCGGAAACACATCCGCCGCAGCGAGATCTCTCGGAAGTGAGGACAGGTACCTGTCAAAAACAGGAACCTGCTCCCCTCCCCCGAAAGGTGGCAAAGTAGGGGGGGGAGGCAAGTAAGTGGAGCTTCCACTTCTGGGTGGAACTCCGCTTTAAATGTCATATTCCTGCCCAAGCTGCACTGTTGTCATGTGCCAATACTACGCTGGGCTGGAAGATAAATATGTAAGTGATGAGAGCTGCGTTCTTGTGTGTGTGTGTACAGTATATATGTGTGTGTATATAATATATATATACATACATACATAGACACACACACATAGAGTATATATATACACACACATATAGCAGAATGAAGATACAGTGTATATATATATATATATATATATAATGCCTCTCCCATCACTTACTTACATGTATAAATATTTTTCTCATTTCTTTTTTCTCATTCCTTTTATTGGGATGGGGGTCTGTGATTTCTGTGCCTTCAATCTTCTAATATGTAAATCCTGCCCTGGGAAAAACTCTTCAAACAGACAGACTTCAATCATAATACAGGAAGTGAGCAGTGGGAACCAGAGGGGTGAACTTTCACCTCTCACTTCCTGTGTCTGGTAAGGCCTAGTCTGAAAAGGAAAGCATGGCATAGTGGAGACACTCTCTGTATTCTCCTGGATGTATCCTCCTGAATTAAAGGTATGTCTTCTATCAAATAACATTAGAATTGTGAAAGTTTGGTGCATGAGTTAAGTTTTATTTGTCTATTTCCTGCTGAATAGTTCTCATTCTGTGTGCATTCACCTTCCCAGTTACCATGCAGCATGTGAACAGTAATGTAATATTACAGAGCTCCTCTTCCACAGCATATCACCCTGCTTCATATAATATGTAAGGCTTCCATGTTATATCCAGTAACTGTGTAGCATACTTTCAGTGCACATTGCTGCATATAATATTATACAGCTTCCATTCTATATCCACTCATCATGCAGCAAAGGGGTTGATTTACTGAATGCAAATCCATTTTGCACTACAAGTGCACTTGAAAATGCAGTCGCTGTAGATCGGAGGGGAAGATCTGAAATGAGGGGAAGCTCTGCTGATTTTATCATCCAATCATGTACAAGCAGAAATGCTTTTTTTTTTTCATGTCCCCTTCAGATCTACAGCGACTGCACTTCCAAGTGCACTTGTAGTGCAAAGTGGATTTGCCTTTAGTAAATATACCCCATAATGTCAGGGCACAGTGCTACCAATGTTTTATGTCTCCCCCCCCTTTTGCATATTATCTGCCCTGCTACTAGGTGACAACAGATATGGATTTTTCCATATAGATACCAATTATGGGCCACCTTTCAGGCTGATAACAATATGAGGTACTGATATTCTGTTTACATCCAGCTGTCCCAGAAGTAGCCTGATATCAGTTGACACCTAGGCCTTTTTTTGTATTCTAACAGCCATTGGCCACTGTGAGAATACAGGAAAAATGAGCAGATAGCAGGGGAATCAATAGCCAGGTTGCTATTGACTATTTTAAATTGCAGTAGCCAATAGCTAGTGGGCTATTGCACCCGCCCACTGCCTGTTGTCAATCAGCAAAGGAGAGTATTTGAAGGAGAACATTCTTCTTCAGGTCTTCCTCTGCTGATTGACAACAGGCAGTTGGAAGGGGGCGCAATAGTCAGCCTAATTTTAAATTTGAAACAGCCAATGGCAGTCTGGCTATGGTTCCCCCACTACCTGCTGTTTACATTCAGCTGCCATCAAATAAATTGTGCAGAAAGAGGTTAGCGGTGTCTGTGGTGTGTGTGTGGGGGGGGTGTGGAGGTGGAAAGCTAATTTTTTTTTTTTTTTGGGGGGATTCTGACAGATGGGCCGCCAGCCGCTGTCAAAGCCCCTGACCAAAACTGACAACTGGTGAGTGGAAAACCGGAATAAGCACTTGGAAGAAGGAAACCAACAACTGAGACAACTTGCCTTTGGTAAGCGGACAACTTAATTACGGTGGTGGGCACCTTCCGTTTTTTTATATCACTGCATTCAACTGGCACTGTATCTGATCATCATATCTGCATCATCCTTCATTATTCATTTGGTCATCAGTGTTTGAGTTTTGTGGTGATATTAAGAACTTTTGAGGTTTGGTTTGCCAATTGTGTGCTGTTGGCATACAATTTTGGGATCACCAATTTGGTTTATTAACCTCTCATTGTTTACACATATAATTGGACATTCATTTTGTGAATTTATATACAAATTTTTCTGTGCCCTCTGATTTTTTGTTTTGGTTAATTATTGTGCACCGTTTTTGGCATATCAGCCCCTGGATGCCAATCTTTCAATGTGAATTGGTATTGGTGAAATTTTTTTATTTTAATTGAATTTTTATATTGGAACAGTCTTTTCATTTTTTATCTATTTATTGTGTGTTATTCCAAAGGCTGCCTTTGTTATTTTTTTTTTTTAATCTTTATTTTCTCTTTGCCCTTTCATTCTACAGTGTTTTAAGGCAGAGTTAGGCAACCTTAGAGAGGTGGAGATCTACCTGAACAACATGGGAGAAGTCAAAGATCACAGGGCACAGTGTCTTCCAATGTTGCCTCCTCACACCTGACTAAAACCCATAATTGCTGTACTACCGCGCTGCAATCACGTGTCTTTCACTGCAATTATTGGTGTTAACATTTTGCCTCCTCACCACCTTGCAGAATTTCTCAGAGGCGCACTGGAGCATTGCATACCGCACTTGTGAATGAGCCCTTAGTTGCATTTGGCAATAGCACTTTTAAGGCTCATTCACATGTGAATTTGGGGGTGGTAAAACCCTGCCCCCAAGCCCTACCCCCTTTAGCTGCTAAGTGGGAAGGGGTCAGGGTGCCATGGGAGATGGGTGCTTGAGAGTTACTATTAGCTCTCAAGCAACCAGAAACAACAGTACCAATGGGGATCGTTGGGTAACTGGGAGTTTACTGTACTATACATTATAGTATCAGTGAGTGCACTGAGGTAACTACATACTATATACACAAGTAGGATTTTTGTTTTGTGGAACATCTTTAATTTTACCTTGGGAGAAACCCTCCTGGAATATTTTTGATCTAGTGGGGGGGGGGGGGTCAGCAGCAGACTGGAAGAAACCCTCTAATCATGTAAAAGTAAATTTTTCCACAAGTCATCAATTTCTAACAAATGAAATGAATGGATATAGTGAGAAAATAGGGCATTATGTTACTTAAAAAGTTTTTATGCATTTCCATAGATTTGCCTGGCATAATGGATACTTTGAAAACCACAAGAGCGCAGCTAATAGCACTGAAGAATGATGGTGGAAGTTCATCCTGTGTGGGTGTATCGTGTGCATCACCTTCTGTCCCGTCTGAAGAGTTGAACTCATCTCCTTGTCAAGTGTCGTACTCAAGGCCTAAACAGGTAGGTTTTCTTTTGGTACCGAAAGATTAAAACGTTGTCTTTTTTTTTTAAATATCAAACATGTCCTACTCCTATTTACCTGCTCTGTGTAAAGGTTTTTGTACAGAGCAGCTCAGATCCTTCTCTTCTCAGGTCCCATGCCGGTGCTCCTGAACCAGAGCTCTGTGTGTCCAATCACACACTGAGCCTTGCCTTGGCCCCATCTCCTAATTAGCTCACTGGCTGTGATTGACAGCACCGGTAGCCAATAGCTCCCACCGATACAGAAAGCCAATCAGCAGTGCAAGTCCCTGGAGAGATAAGGCTCTCGTGGACATTGCTGGATCGAGAGGGGACTCATGCTGCACACAGAAGTTTTTTTTTTTTTACCTTCATGCATAGAATACATGAAGGTAAAGACCCTTGTGTCTTTACAACCACTTCAATAAAAAGTAACTTTAAGGCCGGATTCACACCTATGCGAATTGAGTGCGGCTTAAACCGCATCCAATACGCAGAACATTTCTAAATACATTGTTTTCAATGAGGCTGGTTCACATATGTGCGATGCATTCGCACTGCGCATTGCAGAAAAAACGTGTGCGTATTTTAGGCATTGCGGTGCGGCTCAGGTGCGAATTCAGGCCCATTATCTTCTATGGGTAAGCAGCTGATTCGCAGATGTGTTAATTTCTCTTCAGGATTTGTCTCATTCAGCTCAATACACTTCCCCCCTCCCCTCTCCCAGGTCTCCTAATCTGCAGCTAAAACACAATCGATCTGCTGAACACTTCTCTTATCTCTCTGCAGAGATAAGAGAGCTGAAATTTGCACCACACTAGTGTGAATCCGGCCTTAAGGCGGTGCCTCCAAGCGGCTGACAGATGGAGAGAAGCGGGTACAGTTAGACTCTATGAAAACATCAGCTTTGACATGTAGACTGTAAGCCAATTTGACTGTTGTGTCAAAATAAGATATCTTGCTCAGTCTGGTAGTAGTCTGAACTAATAAGGCAAGTTGTAGGCAAGATGTTGATTTTTTATACTGATTTTTGAAAAGTCTACAATATTTTGATGTTTTTATACATGCTTATATTTGTTAGTTTTATTTACTCATCTGCATCTGTTAGACCCCTTTCACACTGAGCCAGTATTCAGGCGTTTTAGCACTAGAAATAGCCTCTAAAAAGCTCATTAAACTGCATCCCTTTCAGTGCAATGAGTAATTTCACACTGGGGCTGTGCACAGCACCTGCCTATTGAAATTAATGGGCAGCGCTTCCAAAGCACATTAAAAGCGCATTAAAAACTGGACTTTTTCCCTTTTTTAAAAAAAAAAACGCATAAAAAGTGCTACAAAAACACTGCAAAACCGCCGGAGCTTTAGCAGCGCTGCAGTGTGAAAAGAGTCTTATATGGCTTTTGATTCACAGGGAAAATCTAATAAGTCTAATATTTTCCATTTACTTTTTAAAGCTGCTACTTTGGCAAAGTTTCCTGGGACTTCATAAGGTGTGATCAGTGACGCTGTGACGAGAAAAATTGCGGCGTTGAAATATCACCTGAAGGGAAACATCAGGAACCTCAGCAGAATACCACAAACTTTTATGTCATTAATGTCATTTACCACAGTTAACACCACTTTCTATTCCCTGTATTGTAGTTTTTGTATATTTACATGATAATAAAGTTGTGTGTATTGTACTTATTGTTTTTCCAAATGTTTTCTAGTTTTATAGGCCTACAACATATAAAATACAATATATAAATACACAGCATTTCATGTAATAGGAATGTATTTTTTAACATTTTGCATTCAGAAGTACATTTACATTTATATTTAAAATATATTAAAAAAAACATTCTGAATATATTTTTCCAAAATATATTGCCATATATTTGAAATGCTACAATTTTGGCCAGATTCAATATATTTCAAAAATATATTGCAATATAATTGTGAATATATTATGGAATGCATTGTGAAATATGTTGCAAATATATTCATAAATATATGTTAAATGTACTTCTGAATGCATTTAGCAATATATTTATGCAGCCACAAATATATTGCAAAGTGCATTTTGGAATGCATTGTGAATGTATTCAGAAATATATGTGAAATTTACTTCTGAATGCATTCAGCAATATATTTCTGAATATATTCACAATGCATTCCAAAATGCACATTGCAATATATTTATGGTTGCATAAATATATTGCTAAATGCATTCAGAAGTACATTTAACATATATTTATAAATATATTTGCAACATATTTCACAATGTATTCCAAAATATATTCACAAATATTTTGTGAAAAATATATTAAGAATGTTTTTTTAAAATATATTTAAAATATATTTTTCTTTCACATGGGTTGCGCTCCAATTACAGATATTGGGAGGGGTTGCAGTGTTGTGTTGTGCCTACGGACTAATTTTTGTGCCCCTGTGTAACAGGGGCGTCTAATAACAATTTTTGATGCAATACTTTGCACGTGGCTCCTTGTTGCACTCCAATTAAAGATATTGGGAGGGGTTGCAGTGTTGTGTTGTGCCTAAGGCCTAATTTTTCTGCCCCTGTGTAACAGGGGCGCCTGATAACAATTTTTGATGCAATACCTTGCACGTGGCTCCTTGTTGCGCTCCAATTACAGATATTGGGAGGGGTTGCAGTGTTGTGTTGTGCCTACGGACACATTTTTGTGCCCCTGTGTAACAGGGGCACCTAATAACAATTTTTGATGCAATACTTTGCACGTGACTCTTTGTTGCGCTCCAATTACAGTATGTTTGAGGGGTGCTCTTTTTTCTACAATTTTGCTTTCACAAAAAAATAATGGCCCCCCCCACCGCCCCTAAAATAATCGAGATATTGTTGCCACACAGCACATGCGCAAGCAGTATTAAATTACTTTGTTCTTATAATAATTTCATGTTGTGCAGGGACATTTCTAAACACGTGCCACTACTATAGACACACAGCAGGTGTGAAATTTGAAGGAATTTTTCATATTTTTTTCACTTTAAGCATCATTAAAATCGCTGCTCCGGAAAAACGTCCGTTTTAAAAAAAAAACATTTCCATTGATACATGTTCCCTGGGGCAAGATCCGGGTTCTGAAAGACGTTTTTCAACATTAATTTGAATACTGGTCTTTAAAATGAGCGTTTTTGAATTCGAACGTTCGAGTCCCATAGACTTCAATGGGGTTCTAAATGTTCGTGCGAACCCGCGGTCTGTTCAAACGTTCTGGTGCGAACCGAACCCGGGTATGTTCGGCTCATCCCTAATGAAGATTAAGGGAAACCCAGATCAAAAAAAAAAATGCGTGGGGTCCCCCCAAATTCCGTTACCAGGCCCTTCAGGTCTGGTGTGGATATTAAGGGGAACCCTGTGACAAATTTAAAGCAAAAATGTTGTGTGTTCCCCCTCAAAAATCCATACCAAACTCTTCAGGTCTGGCATGGATTTTAAAGGGAACCCTGCACCAAAAAAAGGGCAGGGGGTTCCCCCCAAAAAGCCCTTATCCGAGCACGCAACCTGGCAGGTCGCAGAAAAAGAGGGGTGGACGATAGAGCGCCCCCCCTCCTGTACCGTACCAGACCACATGCCCTCAACATGGGGAGGATGTCCACATGTTGATGGGGACAAGGGCCTCATCCCGACAACCCTTGCCTGGTGGTTGTGGGGGTCTGCGGGTGGGGGGCTTATCGTAATCTGGAAGCCCTCTTTAACAAAGGGGACCTCAAGATCCGAGCCCCCCTATGTGAATTGATAATGGGGTACATTGTACCCCTACCATTTTACCCAAAAAGGTGAGAGAAAGGAAAAAAAACACACACAAGTTTGGTCCTTTAATTAAAAAAAAAAATCCAGCAACATAATCCTTCTATGTGACCAACAATACCTTGATTACTTCATGGCCATTTTGAACCATAATCAGGTTGGAATTAACTTGTCATATGAGGCAAGTAATTCCAGTATACATTTTCTTGACTTAGAGATAAGGGTGGAGAATAATCAGCTGTTGACTAAAACCCATTTTAAGGAGACTGACCGTAATGGTTATATCCCGATTGACAGCTGCCACCACTCTTCATGGTTGAAATCAGTGCCCCCCCGAAGTCAACTTTTAAGGATAAGGTGTAATTGCTCTGACCTTTCGGATTTTTATAATCAGGCCGAATTACTAAAAACTAGATTTGTGGATAAAGGCTATTAGGGCCATTCTGTCTATTGAGAGATTGATAGGATCGCCACCTTAGACAGGAGGGTGTTGACATTGGAACGTCCTAAACCTACCCAAGAGCCAAAATTTAAGAATTCATTCATTACTACTTTCTCTACTCAACATAAACAAATTAAGGAAATTATAAGAAAGCACTGGAAGATTCTGAAAAGTGACCAGGTGTTGGGTCCTACACTCCCTTTGAATGCAGTTATTTACAGAGGTGCTATGTCCTAAAAAGGACAAATTGCACCTAATGTCACAGACCCCCCCTACTCACCTAGGTTTTTTTCCCCTCTCAAAGGGATTTCATCCTTGTCGTAGATGTAGAGTATGTGCACACAATAAATGCGGAAGAAAGAAAACTATGGCCCAGATTCACGTAGATGCGCCTATCTTTAGGCGGGCGTAGCGTATCTCAGATACACTATGCCGCCGTAACTTAGTGAGGCAGGTCCCGTATTCACAAAGAACTTGCACCCTAAGTTTCGGCGGCATAGTGTAACTGTGCCAGCGTAAGCCCACATAATTCAAAGTAGGCTGGTGTGGGCGTGTTGTATGCTAATGAATCGTGACCCGACGTAATTGACGCTTTTAACGAACGGCGCATGGGCCGTCCGTGAATGTATCCCAGTGCGCATGCTCAAAATTACGCCGCAAATAGTCAATGCCGGCGTATGTCTTACGTAAACGATGTATCTTGATACGCCGGGTGCACGTACGTTCGTGACTGGGCGTATCTAGCTAATTAGAAATATACGGAAGCGCCACCTAGCGGCCAGCGTAAATATGCATCCTAAGATACGGCGGCGTAGGAGACTTACACCCCTCGTATCTAGGCAACTGTGAGGCGTATCTGATTCTATGAATCAGGCGCCGAGTTGCGACGGCCCGCACCACATACGCCGTTGTAACTCCTTTGTGAATCCGGGCCTATATGTTTTAGATCCACCACCACTTCTCTTGAATATTCCATGAAACATTTTTCCACTTGTGCGACTGTCAGGGATCGGATGGGAGACTGATTTGATGAGGTCGACCTCTATTATATCTCCTGTCCTGGCTTTATTTTGGATGCAGTGTTTGTGATGATTATTTTTTAATTTCAATTTGACATTTTTGGATTTAATGTCTGGCTTTTTTTGGATTTTAAGAATTACATTTTAAGCTTTTTTACGCTATGAGGAGTCATTCTCCTTGTCTTTTTCCTGTTTCCCCCCATGTTTGGAGCCCATTGGGTCTATTATTAGCTGGTTTTGCTTCACCCACTGTCCCTATCCTGAATTGGAGCGGAGTGAGTCACCTGGAGGTTAATTCATACAGCATCCTGCCGAGGAGACTATCAATCCAGTGGAAGCGAAGAGCATTATATATATATATATATATATATATATATATATATATATATATATATATATATATATATATATATATATATATATATATATTACAGCAATGACCAGATCGGGCAATCAGCCCTCCATACAAGTATGACCCACCACTGAATGGTGTAGTTTGGGTCCACCCTATCTGGTAAGGGTATCTCATCTGATTATTTGGCTTTGGAGGGATCATGTTTCTTTGAAAGGAAATTTTTCCACATTGATTCTACAAGATTGCCCCATTTGGATTTTTTCACTTGTATGGACACTTATATATGTGTGTCATATATTAAGTTGTTAATCACATATTCATGGTGATACATTTGAATTTGTTCACTGCACTTTAATATTTTTTAGAACTCTGGTTATAGGAGTTCGCTGCACTTTTTTTTATCGAATCCTTCTACGAGTCCGACCCACCGCTACAAACTATACCGTCTCCATAGGAGGCTCCCGGGCCGAATGACGCGTGACTCGTCTAACAACTCTTTTATAACCTAGGGCGGGGCCACCCGTGATGTGGACGGGTGACACCACCCCCTCTGACACAACAGGGGTTTCCCATGACGCATCAGAGGGGACAGGGTCACCTGTAACACCACAGGGAAACCACTGGAAACCCCAGTTGCGTCAGAGGGGGCGGGGTCACCCGTCCACGCACGGTGGGCCCTGCCCTTGGTTATAAGGGAGTTGACAGATGGGTCGCGCGTCATTCCGCCGGTAGCCTTCTATGGAGGCGGTAACGTTCATAGCGGCAGGTCGGACACGTGGGATTACGGCACTGGAATTATTTTTTTTATTAAAGGACTTGTTCCAACTTTGTGTGTGTTTTTTTTTTTCCTAACCTAAGACTCCTCTCGGCATCAGGTTGTGCAGTGAGCTAATATTTGTGTATTGTAAAACTATAGCACAACAGTGATTGCATTTTTGTGATAGTACCTTTGCTTTGCAGTAGGGTTGTCCCGATACCGATACTAGTATCGGTATCGGGACCAATACTGAGCATTTGAGTACTTGTACTCGCGCAAATGCTGCCGATGCTTCGCCCAATACTTTTTTTCCCAGAGAGAGAGCGGGCAGAGAGGCGAGGGGGTGGAGAGCAGTCCTCAAAGAGAAAGCCAAGACCCCCCCCCCCCGCCGCCGCCGTCTAGTTGATAAGCGCGGGGAACAATACAGCTTTCATTTGAATAGCTGTGTGTTCCCCCGCCGTGCCTCGTCATGTATAGCCCCTCCCCCGTTGAGCCGCACCATACACCGTGCGTCTTTCTTGCTTGACTCCGCCTATGCATGGACTGCACTGCGATTGGCAAAGAGCTGTGTCTATCTAAGCAGACAGGCTTGTTATTGGCTGAGCCTATAGCCAGCTGTAGATTGTTGGGTGAGGCCAGTGTGCTAAGAGAGCTGAGCGGGTGAGTGTGTGTTTTTACATTGCGGTGTCAGTGCTGGAAGAGGGTGGAGGGGGGATGAAGCTGTATATACCACAAGTGTAGGAGAATGGGATTAAAGTGACCCTGTTACCAAGATAACACGTCACAATGCAAAGGGGGAGGGGCAGGGCTTATACACAACATGGACATTGAATTATATTGATCAGTGGAGGCATCACTGCACCCCAGGTATAGATTTTATTGTATAGCCACATGGCTGCATTTGTGGGGGACATGGCTGCATTTGTGGGGGAAATGGCTGCATTTGTGGGGGACATGGCTTCATTTGTGGGGGACATGGCTGCATTTGTGGGGGACATGGCTGCATTTGGGGACACATTTAAAAAAAAGTATCGTTATTCGGTATCGGCGAGTACATGAAAAAAAGTATCGGTACTAGTATTAGTACTCGGTCCTAAAAAAGTGGTATCGGGACAACCCTACTTTGCAGTTATGTCCCCCAGAAGAGGTACAAGGGCTAATAAAAGAGGCACTATGAAATCCCTGCTTATGGCTAAGGATTCTGAGCTTGCCTGCAGTTTACCATCTCCCTCTGTCAGTCTGATAGCAGCCTCACAGAATGATCATGTGCCCCTGTCTGGTTTTGCAGCTTCTCCTATGGCAGCTCCTGTATACGTCACTGAGAATGCTTTAAAAGTTGCTTTGGATAGATTAGAAGGAAGGATTGCTACTATAATCGCAACCTCCTTAAAAGATGGCAGAAAACAGGGAAGATCCCCTTCATCTGCTCTGGCTCTCTCATCAGATGAGCATTCTGAGGTTGAAAAATCCCTTTTTGGAGATGAGGATCAGGTTCAGTCTGAGGACTCAGAGGATGAGAAAATCCTTCTACCTCTCAGTTGCTAAAGAAGATGCAGGTGCAATATTATGCAGAGATGGTGCGTGCCACTTACAAATTGCCTCCTGTTGAAGCTTGTATGTCCTATGTTTCCTATTTGGGATCTCGTAAATCCCCACAGGCTGCATGCTCCTTTCCAGTTCATCCCTTGCTGGATAAACTCATGTATGATGACTGGGTTCACCCACATAAACAGTTTTCCCTTCCTAAGCAGTTTTCCCTCCTTTATGCTATGGAGGAAGGTTTCACTAAGAAATAAGGGGTACCTGCTATAGATGCAACTATTTCTTGTGCAAACAAAAGCCTGACCTGTCCTATAGACAATGCTCAGGGCTTTAAGGATCCAACTGATAAAAAGCTGGAATCATTATTGAAAGCCTCCTCCTCTATGGCCGGTGCTGTTGTACAACCTCCTGTTGCAGCGATTGGCACATGTCAGTTCCTTAAGGAACAGCTGAAGCAGATAGTTAACCTCCTCCCTACAGAGGACATTGAGGTTTATGAGGACCTTCCTAAGGCCCTATGTTTTATGATTGATGCGATTATGGACTCTGTTCAGCAAGCATTCCGCTTGAATCTCCTGCTAGTTCACATGCGCGGGTCCCTTTGGTTGAAACATTGGGAAGCAGAGGTTTCTTAAAAAATATGGTCAAAGGAAGAGCTGCGCTGTTGTAAGCTAAAATGTGACACTAGTGATAATGAAGTGCTAGATAAATATAAATTAAAATTATGAAACACCAACTGAGTGAAAAAAAATTATATCTGTAAATAGGTCTGCAAGACCTCAATAGGATAACAAGAAGGGGTTGATTCATAAATTATGCAGAAACCTGAGAATTATCAAGTGAATAAATAGTCAGTGTGAACAAACCAAAAAAAACCCTTAGGAATACCATTAACCACTTGTCGACCAGCCGCCGTCGTTTTACGGCGGCAGGTCGGCTCCCCTGCGCGAGAGCACGTAAAATAACGTCAGTTCTCGCGCAGGCCACTGGGGGCTCGCCCCCAACCCCCGTGCGCGTGCCCGGCGGGCGCAATCACCGCCGGGCACCTGCGATTGCTTGTTACAGAGCTGGGACCAGGAGCTGTGTGTGTATACACACAGCTCCCGGTCCTGTCAGGGGGGGAAATGATGATCTTCTGTTCATACAATGTATGAACAGAAGATCGGTCATTTCCCCTAGTGAGGCCACCCCCCCTACAATTAGAACACACCCAGGGAACATACTTAACCCCTTCCCTGCCTCCTAGTGTTAACCCCTTTACTGCCAGTGGCATTTTTATAGTAATCCAATGCATTTTTATAGCACTGATCGCAAAAAGTAAAAAATATTTTTTTTTTCAAAATTGACGCTCTCTTTTGTTTATAGCTCAAAAACTAAAAACCGCAGAGGTTACATAGTTAGTCAGGTTGAAAAAAGACACAAGTCCATCCAGTTCAACCACAAAAAAAAAATAAACAAACAAAATAAAAAACACAATACAATCCCATACACCCAACTCCATACCCACAGTTGATCCAGAGGAAGGCAAAAAACCCCAGCAGAGCATGATCCAATTTGCTACAGCAGGGGAAAAAATTCCTTCCTGATCCCCCGAGAGGCAATCGGATTTACCCTGGATCAACTTTACCTACAAATCTTAGTACTCAGTTATTTTATGTACATTTAGGAAAGAATCCAGGCCTTTCTTAAAGCAATCTACTGAGCTGGCCAGAACCACCTCTGGAGGGAGTCTGTTCCACATTTTCACAGCTCTTACTGTGAAAAAACCTTTCCGTATTTGGAGGTGAAATCTCTTTTCCTCTAGACGTAAAGAGTGCCCCCTTGTCCTCAGTGTTGACCGTAAAGTGAATAACTCAACACCAAGTACACTGTATGGACCTCTTATGTATTTGTACATGTTGATCATATCCCCCCTAATTCTCCTCTTCTCAAGAGTGAATAGATTTAGTTCTTCTAATCTTTCCTCATAGCTGAGCTCCTCCATGCCTCTTATCAGTTTGGTTGCTCTTCTCTGCACTTTCTCCAGTTCTCCGATATCCTTTTTGAGAACTGGTGCCCAAAACTGAACTGCATATTCCAGATGAGGTCTTACTAATGATTTGTACAGGGGCAAAATTATATCTCTGTCTCTGGAGTCCATACCTCTCTTAATACAAGAAAGGACTTTGCTCGCTTTGGAAACCGCAGCTTGGCATTGCATGCCATTATTGAGCTTATGATCAACTAAAACCCCCAGATCCTTCTCCACTACAGATCCCCCCAGTTGTACTCCCCCTAGTATGTATGATGCATGCATATTCTTAGCCCCCAAGTGCATAACTTTACATTTATCAACATTAAACCTCATCTGCCACTCAGTCGCCCAATTAGACAGAGCATTGAGGTCGGCTTGTAAATTGGCGACATCCTGCAAGGACGTTATTCCACTGCATAGCTTGGTGTCATCTGCAAAGACAGAAATGTTACTTTTGATCCCAGACCCAATATCATTTATAAATATATTGAAAAGTAAGGGTCCCAGCACTGAACCTTGGGGTACACCACTGATAACCTTGGACCATTCAGAGTAAGAATCAAAGTAAGGTGATCAAATATGACCAAAATAAAGTTCTATTTGTGGGGAAAAAAGGACGCCAATTTTGTTTGGGAGCCACGTCGCATGACCGCGCAATTGTCAGTTAAAGTGACACAGTGCCGAATCGCAAAAAGCGCTCTGGTCTTTGACCAGCAATATGGTCCGGGGGTTAAGTGGTTAACAAAGCGTCAAAGTAAAAAAAATTGAATATGGGGGCGTGGCCTGGACATGGCCGAGTGAGGCAGCTTTAACTGTGAGCTCCCGTTCCGAACCCCCATGCCTCGGCTAAAACATCTTCTTATACCGGTATGAGCTCCTCCAAATGCTACAGAACTAGAGCTGCAACTAAGGGGACACCCTTGGGGAAGGGGAGAGATACAGAGCTACCTCCAGCTTTTACAGGGATCTTCCCCCGGAGCGAGGGCAACGGCGCCGCGGGCCCCAGCACGTGGTAACACCCCGCAGACCCCGACATCGAGTACCAGCGAGCCCCATGCGGGCGTCTTGGACCTTCAGCCGAGCACCCTGAGTGATTTGGAGCCCCCCCCTGAGGGACGCCATGGATCCCCAGGGAGAACCAGATGTCCCCAGCCTTGACCAGGATATCCGGGTGATGCTCCAGGCCCTTCCGACGCAGACCGCCATTGAAGCCCTGATCCTCTGTTTGGAAGAGATCCACAGGCGGGACTTTCAGGAGGTGATGGGTGAGGTGTCGGCCCTGTCGGACCGGGGGACCACGGGCGAGGGGTCGCTGTCCTCTCTCGAGGCCCGATGGCGGAGCTGGAGCGGTCACGCAACCAGCACCGTGACACCGCGGTGTCACTCCAGCTGCACCTGGAGGACATCGAGGACAGGAGCCGCCGCAATAACTTGCGGCTCCGAGGTATCACTGAAGCTGCGGATGCGGAGGAAGTGAGCGAGACGGTGAGATCGATCTTCCGAATGGTGCTGGATGACCCGGAGGCAGTGGTGATCTTGGACAGAGCACATAAAGCCCTGGGCCCTAAGCCTACGGATTCGAGCAGACCGCGAGACATCATCTGCAGGCTGCATCGCTATACGCAGAAGGAGGATATTCTAAGGAGGGCCTGGGAACAGGGCGATGTGATGCTGGGGGGGTAACAGATCAGGATCCTGCCAGACCTGTCGAGAGCGACCCTACGACGCAGAGCATTGCTGCGGCCACTGCTGGAGCTCGCAAGGCAGAGGGGCCTCACATATCCATGGGGCTACCCCTTTTCAGTATCGTTCCGCGGAGAGTCTGGCACATTTACCCTGCAAACAGCGGCGGACCTACCATCACTGTTCCGCTTTATGGAGGCTGAGCCGATACAGATCCCAGACTGGCTGCAGATTCTTCCATGCCAGGCGGGCAGATCAGGAGTATCGGGTCACCGCGGCCCCACGCTGCCCCGTCAGCAGAGAGGCAGGCGGAGGCGCCGCACCACTTCGGGGGAAGCCCCACGTGAGTAGGCCTTGGGCCACCCTGCCACATTGTTCGCCCCCGCTGTATCGCATTTCTCCTACATTGTTCACCCCCTAAGCTATGATGTTCTCAGCCCATTGATGCACGCCCGGTGTGAGGGGGGCCCCGCACCCCGGTACCGGAAACCTTTCGTAGGCCTGAATCCCCCCCTGTCCCGCCCTGCCCCGTTACGATGCACCCGGTGGCGGCCCGGTTTGTTACTTGTTGCTGCCCGCTGGGGAGCCCTGGAAACCTCTGTGGCCTGCGGAGATTGCGGCACACCTCCCCCCGATTTGTGGAACCCCCCGGCCACCTGCCCCCCCTGAGGGATCACCCGTACTCTGACCGCCAATTCAGGAGACGATCGTGTTCTGTATGCCCACTCGAGGTACATGAAGCGCTTGCGGAGGGCGGCTGGACGTGGTGAGAAACATTTTTGATGAACCGGATGGGGGAGCCTGGACGCCGCTCCCCCATCTTTACTTTTTGGGGTGGAGGGGGGGCTCCAGGGTGGTGGGACTTTGGCTCTCTTTGGGGGGTGCAGGGGTGGGATGCCCAGGACTGGCCCTGTGTGCCTCGTGGGACCAGATTGTTTCTGTCGGGGCCTGGTTCCCCCCTTTTCAATACCCCGGGGGGTGCCCACGTGACATCTTCTGATCTGGGGGGGTGAAGACTCAGGAGCTGACAGACTTGCTGGATCGTTGGGGAGGATGATTGGGGGTGATGTGCCTCCCAGCTGGGAGATGAGCTGGGGGTCTCTTCTCAGGTTCCCTACATGTTTGTACCCTGTTTTTCGCAAGCCTCCCTATGTTTTTCAGATGTATGTGATGTTATTTAACTTGACGGTACCCATTTCCTTAAATTGCATGGACATTGCTATGTTTTGATTTTTCTGCCTGTTCCTTACTGTGATGTCTCGGGTCCATGTCTATGCACTGGCTCTTGGGGGGGTACACACTGCACTTTATTTGCCTTGCAATACATGTACTGTTTCGCCGGTTTATATTTTGTTATATATATTTGCCGGGGGGGGGTGAGGGTTGGGGGTTTGCTTACCGGCTCTGTCCACCCACTTCCCCACTTAGGACCGCGCTTCTGTTTGGGGTAATCCCCAGAGGAGCGCACTAGCCGTTTTTAAGGCTACTTTAGTTTTTCTTCAGCAGCTGCACGCTCTAGTGACAGCTTCCTAACTTTTCTCTCTCTCCGCTCACCTTTACTCGTCCCTTTCTGACCACTCTAGGTCTCTGCTGCCCCCCCTTCCCCTACACAATATTATTTGGGCGGCTTCATAGATCATGGATGCACTCCACTTTGTGTCCCTTAATGCCAAGGGTCTGAATACCCCGGAGAAGCAACGGATGTTGCTCTCCGATATGAAGTGGGCTAGAGCTGATATTGTGATGCTCCAGGAGATGTACTTTAGGGAAAGTAACCTTCCATTCCTTAAGAATAGACACTACCCCTTTACCTACCACTCCAATTACACGGAAGCTAAATCTAGGGGGGTAACCATCCTCATATCCTCGAGGGTACCGTGGATGCTTACGGACTCCCAGACAGACGGGGAGGCCACTTCCTATATCTGAAGGGTCTGATCGGGGACAGGAGGGTGACGCTGGCGAACCTTTATGCCTCAAATGATCGCCAAGACGTCTTTCTTAAGAGGCGTATGGACCATCTTTGCAGAGGGGCAGCTGGTGGTAGGGGGCAAATTCAATATCCCACTCCTCTTATCTGAGGATACATCTGGGGGGGTCCTCCTCTAATTCGCGCAATACACGCGTACAGATTCACACGACTCTACATTCAGCGCAGCTGGTGGACACCTGGCGCCTTTTCCACCCGGGGGAACGTGACTACACCTTTTTCTCAAAACCCCATCAGTCATACTCCTGCGTTGATTATCTGCTTGTTCCCCACAGCCAACCACATGCTATCAAGGACACCTACATCGGGTCAATCATGTGGTCAGACCACGACCCGATAGGGATGCGTTACAACCTTGCGGACGCGCAGGGGAGACAGCGCCCCCCCTTGAAGGCTCAATGAGACCAAGACGTCCTGTCGGAGGTGGTCAGGGAGATCGACCACTACTTTCAGACGAACACTACACCGGACAGCGACACTGGGGTGGTGTGGGAGGCGCATAAGGCCGTGATATGGGACATGCTTATTAAGCACGGAGCCAGGTTGAAAAGGGCCCAGATAAAACAACTAGATGCACTTCTGGTCAGACTACAAACCTTAGAAACATCACATAAGGCCACCCCGACCAGGCAGCTTGGGGGGGAGCTAGATACAGTTTGCTTGCAGATTACTGACTTACTACAGTATAGAGCCAAGCCGGCAATTCAGGTCTGCTGGAGAAAGACGTATGAATCGGGTAGTAAGTGTGGCAAACTCCTGGCCCACTCATTGCGAACACAACGCACAGCCTCCTATATACCACACATCCTCTCCTCTACAGGACAGAAACAATCCCTCCACAAATCTCACGGGAATTCAGTTCCTTTTACAGCTCCCTGTATAATCTACTGGAGACCCCGGCGACGCAGGCAGAAATGATAGATTACCTAGATCAGGCCCTATGCCGCTACTTCCAACCGAGTCCCGGGAGGTCCTGGAGGAATCCATTACTTTGCCAGAGATACAGGCGGCCCTGAAGAGTACCAAACCGGGCAAAGCCCCAGGCCCGGATGGTCACACTAGTCTATACTACCATGCCCTCCTCCCCTCTCTTGGCCCACACCTTACCACATTGAATAACAGCATCGGCGCAGGGTCATCGTTCCACACCACTACGCTACTTGCCCATATTTCGGTTATACTGAAGGAGGGCAAAGACCTGGCCATCTGTGAGAGCTATAGGCCAATCTCCCTTCTAAACGTAGACCTCAAGATTTTCACCAAAATCTTGGCCACCAGACTGCAGCGATATTTGCCCCGCCTGATAAATCTTGATCAGGTCGGTTTTGTCCCCACCAGAGAGGCCAGGGACAACACGACCAAAGTCCTTAACTTACTTCACATAGCGGTCAACAGTAAAACACCCAGTGTCTTTATTGGGACAGACGCGGAAAAGGCATTCGATCGGGTGAGCTGGAGACTCATGTTTAAAACGCTGAGATATATAGGCCTGGGGGACAAAATGCTGAACTGGGTGGCCACGGCCTATGAGACTCCGACCGCCAGGGTGAAGGCAAATGGGGTGCTTTCCAAGGCGTTCCCGATTACAAACAGGACCAGACAAGGCTGTCCCCTGTCCCCTCTCCTGTTTGCGCTCGCCCTGGAACCTTTCCTTTGCCTTGTCCGACACAACCCCAAAATTACGGGAGTGGAGGCTGGGGGGACACAGCACAAGGTTTCTGCCTATGCAGACGACCTGATGTTTTCCCTTATGAGGCCTGAAACTTCGCTTCCGGCCCTTATGCAGGAATTCGACAGGTATGGCCGCCTCTCAAATTTAAAAATTAATTTTGGCAGATCTGAGGCCATGGGCATGGGGAACATGGGTCAGAGGCTTGCATGTCTTAGAGATGGATTCAGGCTGAATTGGACAGACACAGCCCTGAAATACTTGGGCACCTTCATCCCCACCTCCATGGCCCAACTGTTTAAACTTAACTTTCCGCCCCTGCTGAAAAATGTCCAAAAACTGTTGGACAGCTGGGACGGCGGTCTCCACTCCTGGTTTGGCCGTTGCAACATCCTTAAAAAATGTGAATATAATAAAAATGTATGCAGAGTGTCCATATAAACTTAAATATCCCCAACGAATGTTCAACGAATCCAATAGTCCAGGAAAAAGTGCTGACAGGATAGTGCCTCCACCAAACAATAACACTGCCACTTACCAGATGGACGTGATGTCTAATTATAGGAGATCAATATGCGCATATGGTTGATATCCCAGCCTGGGGTCTCTATTGGTAGCAAAAATCCCTCAGTGTGGTTCAATGTTGCATAGAAGATGTCTCAAACAACGTAGCAATCCAGGATGCACATCATAAAAAAAGGGAAGGGACTAGCATAGCGTAAAACCCTTAAAAATGTTATAAGTAACATAAAAATGCACACTTACATTGAAGGAGTAAGATAAGGCATAGAAAAAAAATCGAGCCAGCCGACTCTTCGATTTAGCAGACCGTATCTTCCGGGTTTGGCGCACAACGCGGTGATGTCAGAACGTCGTTCCTCCCAACGTTTCGTCACTAGAGGGACGTGGTAAAGGGTTCTTGCAAAAGATACTTGGCTGCGTTCCCCTTTGGTGGAGGACGCCTGTTTGGGGATGATTTGGATAAATACATCCAAAAGATTACCAGAGGCAAATCTACTCTATTGCCGGTTAAAAAGAACGTAAACGTTCTTCATTTAAGCATTCTCTCACGCTTGGGCCATAATGTGTATATCACAGTGGAGTATTTAGAATACCTAGGCTGGATCCTCAGTCTGGAAAAATCCTCCTTACAGCCTCAGAAAAGGCAGGAATATTTAGGCATGATTATAGACACATCCCAAAGCAGGGTATTACTTTCCAAGCCAAAGTCAAAAGCCATAGGAGACTTGGTCCGAGTGATAAAGGCAAAAAGAAGGTCTTCCATCCTAGGAAGTATGGGCCAAATCCTCAAAATCGGAGCCTAACTTAATTTTTCCCATTTAAGTTACACTGGCGGGAAATTTCTACCTAAGTGCCCGATCCACAAGCACTTACCTAGAAATTTCACGCAGTGTAACCTAAATTCTCCCGGCGCAAGGCGGTCCTGTTATCCAGGGGGCGATGACAATTTAAATGAGGCGCGCTCCCGCGCCAGCTGTGCTGTGCATGCTCGTGACGTCATTTTCCCGACGTGCATTGCGCGAAATTACGTTACGCCGGGCTTTGTGGATTGCGACGGGACAATAAAGTTGCGACGGGTTAAAAAAAAGATACGGCGAAAAAAAAAAATCAAATTTAAAAAAAAAATCGCGGCGATCGGAAAAAGGTCTGTTTTTACAAGGTGTAAACAGTTTACACCTTGTAAAAGCAGCCCTAATTTTACGCATGCAAACGTAAACTTACGAAGAAAAAACAAAGCTGAAAAGCTTTGTGGATCTCTGTAAGTCCTCATTTGCATACGCGAAGCGGCATTTCGACGCAAAATGCCCCCAGCGGCGGATGCGGTACTGCATCCTAAGATCCGACAGTGTAAGTCTCTTACAGATGTCGGATCTTCTGCCTATCTTTGGAAAACTGCTTCTGAGGATCAGTTCCAAAGATAGGCACAGGGATACGCAGGCGGAACAGCAGATCCGCCTGCGTATCCCTTTTGAGGATTTGGCCCTATGTCATTAATAGGATTCTTGCCTTTCTTCAGTTGGGCTTAAATATGAAGTTGGCCTTGAGCACTATCAAGGGCCAAATCTCGGCCTTGTAGGCATTTTTTCAAAAACCGCTTGCCTCTCATTCCCTAGTCTGGGCCTTTGCTCAGGGCGCCCTGTGCTTGAATCCGCCAGTTAAGTTTCCCATGTGCACATGAGATTTTAATTTGGTATGGTCTGTTTTACAGAAACTATCCTTTGAACCATTACACCATGCTTCTTTAAAGGAGTTGTAAAGGAAAAAAAATGTTGGGCTGAACCTAAAGCAACACTAAAGGCAAACTTTAAAAAAAAAAAAAAATAACAAACATGTTATACTTACCTCCACTGTGCAGCTCGTTTTGCACAGAGTGTCCCCTAACCCTGTCTTCTGGGGTCCCTCGACAGCTGTCTCGGCTCCTCCTCGTTAAAGCTTTCCACCTTCATGCGAGCTTGCATGGTGGAAAGCTTTTGCAAAAGCGTTCCCATGATACAGCGGCGGGCATAGCCGCCGGCTGTATCACTCGGCCCTGCCCCCCGGCGCGCCACGTCATCCGCTGTGATTGACAGCAGCGCCAGCCAATGGCTGCGCTGCTATCAATCCGTCCAGCCTAGCCAATCAACGGCCAGGCTGGGATCCGAAGAGGATCACATGGATGCGCGCGGGACTTTCGAGGGGTCAGGTAAGTAAAACGGAGGTTCGGGGGGGGCGGTACCGTCGGATGTTTTTTCACCTTAATGCATAGGATGCATTAAGGTGAAAAAACATTTACCTTTACAACCCCTTTAATGTCTGCTAGGTACACAGACAGAATAGTGTAATCATTCACTTTGAAATCGAATCAATACCTCCGGTGTTCTAGTTTAATTTTTGTGCTGTACTTCCTTGTTATCGGACCTCGTTCATGTAAGCGACGTCGCCGTAGTAACAGAACTACATTTCCCAGTAGGCATTGCGGTATCGGAATATACACACCTCCTTGCAGTCTCTAAAACGTAGAGAGCGTCCTGCCGTTCTCCTGTAGTTCTCAGGAAGGGGTGAGCATGTCACTCCACACTAGGAGTAAAGCCTCCCTTCACTGTGTGTAGTTACAATTAGAGAACCAGGAAGTGAAGAGAACAGAGAGCAAATAGAGCGATTTATCAGCAAAAACGCAGCATGAGAAAGTGAAAGGAGGAATGTCTTCAGGTAAAGGAAGCTGATAATGCAAAAAAATAATCCTTTACAACCCCTTTAAGTCTTTTGGCAAAGAAACAGTTTTTTCTCTGAGCCATATCCTCAGCAAAGAGGGTATCAGAATTGGCGGCTCTTTCACGTAAAAAGCCTTATATGATTATTCATGATGACAGGGTGGTGCTGTGTCCTCACCTGACCTTTTTACCTAAGGTGATTTCAGGATTTCATCTGAATCAAAATATAGTCCTACCGCCTTCTTTTCCAGATCCGCAGTCAGCTGAGGAAGAAAGTCTACACTCTCTAGATGTTGTAAGAGCGGTAAAAATGTATCTGCAAAAATTCTCACACCTGGGATCGATACACCCCACGTTGGTGTGACTTCAACCCCTACCCCCCCCACGCTTTGGTTCCGCTAAACCGACCCCCCTTTGTCTGAACTCCCCTTCTTCCCTCCCCCCTTTTTTTGGGGGGTCAAGCATCCCTTCCCCCTTCCACAGGGCCCAGTGAGTGACCTCCGGGTCTCATATAGGCGCTCAGGTTCCACACTCGAAATCCCGGCATACACTTCTCGTTCCCTGCTAGTTGGTAAAATGCAGAAGGAACCAACCCTTAGGCCCCGTACACACAACCGCTTTCCTCGACAGAATGCATCAAGAAACTTGGTGGCAGAGCTTTTTTACAGAGGAAAACGGTCGTGTGTATGTTTTTCATCGAGAAAACTGTCGTGGAACTCGATGAGAAAAAAAGAGAACAAGATCTATTTTTCCTCGTCGGGAGTCTCAATTTCCTCGTCTGGCTGGTTTTCGACGAGAAACACGTTCGTGTGTATGCTTAGAAACCTGCGCATGCTCAGAATAAAGTATGAGACGGGAGCGCACCTTCGGTAAAAGTAGCATTCGTAATGGAGATAGCACATTCGTCACGCTGCAAAAATTATGGCATCGTTTAAATGCTGTGCATTTAAATCATCTTTAGAATGGGACAAAAATGAAAAATAATGATCTTCTTTTGCAGCTGATATTCACACAGAGTTCTGACCAACTTTTTCTAACATTTTTCATGCTGATCTCATGAATATTTTGGAATAATTTATATAGCCCGAAAAAAAATTTTTTGTTTTCAAATACAGATCTTCATTTGTAATTCTTATTTAATTCTTATTTAATTTCTAGTAATCTCCATGTTTTATTTTTGGTGTCAAGTTACCACCATTGTAACATTAGTGTTTGGTCTTATCTGATCTGTCCCTTTATAATTAGATCTTTTGTAGTTTTTTTTTAAAGTTAACCTGCCTACTCACAAGCTACATTTTTGGTTTGATTAAAAACACATAGACAAGTATGAACTGTAAACAAAAAATTACCTTTTATTCTGGTAAAGAATATAAATAACATAAATACAAGGCAGCACTGAAGAACCTGCTGCCATTTGTGCACTTGTGTGTGGACACTAACATTAGGACATTTAGAAAAGCATTCAGGAGGGAGCCCAATCTGGTCCTGGACTCCCAGAGGTCAGGAACAGCAGCATGTCAGATATATGTCCCAAGGTGGTGGTACTACAGCAGGCTGTCTTCTGTCAGACCACCTTGAAGCAAGGCCATCACTTCCTGGTTTTCCTGGTAGTCTTCCCTGCAGCCTTCCTTGCTGCCTTCTCTGCAGCCTGCTCTGCAACCTTCTCTGCAGCTTTCTCTGCAGCCTTCCTTCTCCGCTTGGCTGGTGGCTGTGCCTCTGGAGGTGTACTCATGCCAGGAGGAGGAGAAGAAGGTGGAGGAGGAGGAGGTGGAGGAGAAGAAGGTGGAGGAGAAGAAGGTGGAGGAGTTGAAGGTGGAGGAGATGAAGGTGGAGGAGATGAAGGTGGAGGAGAAGAAGGTGGAGGAGAAGAAGGTGAAGGAGAAGAAGGTGGAGGAGATGAAGGTCGAGGAGATGAAGGTAGAGGAGATGACGGTGGAGGAGATGAAGGTCGAGGAGATGAAGGTGGAGGAGAAGAAGGTGGAGGAGACCAGACCCTCATCCTGGCTGATGTCCTCCTGTGTTTAAAAAAGGGACAGTTTGAGTTTTGGGTTCAAAAATCACAAACAATTTTAAGCTCATGACTGTTGCAAATTGTTTGAAAATAAATATAAAAGACAATCATTCTGACCCCAGCAGTTTGCATTCTTTTCTCCCCAACTTTTTCGGCCACTACTGTCTATTGATATGGAAAACACTTTAAGATCAAACATTAGATATTTTTTACATATTAACATCTATTTTACAGCATTTTTTCCCACAAGAAATACATTTAAAATACTATACCTGGCTCCAGACAGCCAAATCCGGGTCTTCCATCAGGGTGGAAGGCTCATCTTGCTCCTGAGAAGGCTCACCTTGAGAAGGATCAGCTTGGCTGCAGGGAAGGCTGGAGGCTTGGCTGGAGGGAAGGCTGGAGCTTTTTTGTGTGCTTTTTCTGGAGGGTTGTCTGGGGGGAAGGCTGGAAAGTGATTCCCTTGATTCAAGGTGGTCATCCAGGAATGACATTCTGCCTTAGTACCACAACTTCGGTACATATACCCTCCCTGCTGCTGCTCTAGACCTCTGAGAAGCCAGTACCTTGTTACATGCAGTCCTGTATGTGCCTTACAATTTTAGTCTCCAGCTGTTCAGCTGTTACATGGGGCATCTTTGTGTGCACAAATGGGAGCAGGCTATTCAGTGTTGCTGTCCTTAGTTCTTTATTCCTGTGGTTGGGGTCTTTTGTCGCCAAAAGAATGGGCAGCTCCCTTAGCCTATCAATAAATTCCCCCAGGAACTCCCTCTCCTTAAATGGATTCATATTTTCTGCCAGACAAAACAAAAGACAAAAATACTAATATCAATCACAGTCTATAAACTGTAGTAATCTTTATCCCCATATAGTCCTTAAAGCGGAGGTTCAACCGTATATATGACTTTTTCCCCTTAGATGGATGCTCGTTTTGTCTAGGGGAATCAGCTAGATGTTTTAAAATATGAGCCGTACTTACCGTTTACGAGATGCATCTTCTCCGTCGCTTCCGGGTATGGGCTGCGGGACTGGGCGTTCCTATGTTGATTGACAGTCTTCCGAGAGGCTTCCGACGGTCGCATCCATCGCGTCACGATTTTCCGAAAGAAGCCGAACGTCGGTGCGCACCGACGTTCGGCTTCTTTCGGCTAATAGTGACGCGATGGATGCGACCGTCGGAAGCCTCTCGGAAGACTGTCAATCAAGAAGGAACGCCCGCTCCCGAAGACCCATACCCGGAAGCGACGGAGAAGATGCATCTCGAAAACGGGTAAGTACAGCTCATATTTTAAAACAACTAGCCGATTCCCCTAGACAAAACGAGCAGGAATCTAAGGGGAAAAGATCAAAAAATAAATAAATGGGTGAACTCCCGCTTTAAATCTCTTTGCAGTATAGGCCACTGATGTCCTAAGTTCAAATCATACCTTCGTCCACACGTTCGTCGTTCTAACGTCTTCCTCCGCACACCGAACATACGTATGACACATGTGTGTTAAGCTTTATATACACTAAACATGCATGACACTCCACACACGTTGCCCGCCCATGACGTTCTTACTCGATTTTCCCCGCCCCTTCTCTTTCGGCGCGCAAACGACATGGCGGAATTAGATGAGCAGGTGTGTGATACTCGGCCAAGTTCTTCTAAACACGACGTCATGGTGGAATTAGATGAGCAGGTGTCTGATAATCGGCCAAGTTCATCAGAAAACGACGATGTGGTGGAATTAGATGAGCAGGTGTCTGATATTTACACCAAGTTCTTCAAAAAACGACAATATTGCGGAATCAGATGAGCAGTAATGATGTACAGAACTGTTCGCCGGTGAATAGTTCCCGGCAATCATCGCTTGTTCGCGTTCGCCGCCGCGGGCGAACATATGCAATGTTCGATCCGCCCCCTATTCGTCATCATTGAGCAAACTTTGACCCTGTACCTCACAGTCAGCAGACACATTCCAGCCAATCAGCAGCATACCCTCCCTCCCAGACCCTCCCACCTCCTGGACAGCATCCATTTTAGAATCATTCGGAACCTGCAGTCTTAGGCCTTGTACAGACGACCGAACCTGTCCGCTTGAAACTGTCCGACGGGCAGTTTCCGGCGTACAAGGCAGATTTTTCTTTTGGTCCCGTCATACCAGAACGCGTGCACGTAAACCACGTACGACGTCACTATAAAGGGAAAGCCCAAAGTCAATGGCGCCGCCCTCTGTTCCGCTTTTGCTAGTTATGGGTTTGCTCGTGTTAGTGAAGGTTTGGTTAGAGCCGATTCGCGCTTTACCAGGTTGTATTCTCGGGTTCAGTGCGTGTGCTTGCGGGATCTTAGTTGGCAATCGGGTACAGGCTTTCAGGTCATTCTGCTTTGCAGTTGCGTCCTGTCCACTCGTATCTGTTTGTCGCGCGTTCTTTGCAGGTAGTGCTGGATTTGGGAGTGCTTTCTGTTGGAGTGTGTTCTTGACTGACCAGCCGGCCGGTTTGAAGCCATGATGGAGCAGCAGCGTCAATTTTCGCGAGTTGGTGCTGGTTATGGGATGGCTTCTGGATATGCTCATCATTCCAGTAGTTTGGCCAGGAACAGGGGGAGGAGGCGTTCCTGGGCCAAGAATTGGTTGCGCCAGCGTGACCAGTTCTCTCATATGCCTCTGCTTAGGGAAATCCAGGAGAATAATCCTAATGACTATAGGAACTTTCTCCATATGACGGACCCCATATTCAACCGTCTGGATCTTCTGTCCCCCTATATCACGAGGTAGGACACTGTGATGCGCCAAGCCATCACGGCCGAGCAGAGGCTTATTGCCACGTTGCGGTACCTGGCGACTGGGAGGAGCCTGCAGGACCTCAAGTTCTCGACAGGCATCTCTCCGCAGGCGCTTGGGGTCATCATACCGGACACGTGTTCTGCCATCATCAGAGTTATGCAGGAGGAGTATATTAAGGTAATTATAATATAATAAATAATTATAAATAATTATAACAAATAATAATATAATTATAATAAAAATTATTCAATAATGTAATCAACTCAAAATCACTGAAATTTGCTCAGTTGCAGAATTGTCGCTGTCATTATTTATTTTTTTTTATGACGAATTTCCCCACAAATCGCTATTGCACAATTCTGCAAGTGATTGTAATTTATTATCGCTGTTTTCTAGCTGCTCTAAAACCATTTTTGACATAAAGGGACACTTTTGGACAATCTACAGTTTTTAGGCAGAAAGAACAGTTTTTATTATATAAAAGTACATGTAGGACACTGGGCAGACCACTAGGGACAAGGATGGTGTGTATTTTTAACATACAGTTCTGTAATCTATAAGATTATAGTATACTGTATGTAAAGTGTTTGTTTACTTTTTTGAATTTGGCGCCGTTCTCCGTCCCCGTGCGTCGTAACGTCGCAGGGAACGGAGATCGGCGGCACACGGGGAGACTGTGAATCGAGCGAGGAGGTCCCGCTCGCTCACACAGCGGGGTGGCATCGCTGGATCCAGGGACAAGGTAAGTAACTTGCCTGTGGATCCAGCGAAAGGTAAGCCGCGCCGCTGCACACTCTGCACGTCCAGCCCGAGCGTGACTCGGGGTTACCGATCCTAACATTGGAAACCTACCCCGAGTCACGCTCGGGTTTACCGCCAGGGAGGTTAATAATGTGGGCAAATAACTTTTTCTTTTATTTCCCAGATATGCTGTGTGTTTAACTAACGTTCCCTTTTCTCCCTATGCATGTTGATATAAGCTTTCCATGTTCTTTTTCTTGGCCTACCTGCATATTTGTTCCTTACCCAATATTAACCTGTCCAGCATGCTATCCTAGGGACAACCCCACCTTGCCTATTTTTATCTAGACTTTTTTTTACAGTTCAAACCTCCCCCCCCCCCTTAAAACTGTTTTTGTCCCCATCAGCGGGCTGTGGAGTCTCTTAATTAAGTGTGCCTATATATTTGTGCCCCGAAATTCTCCCTGCACAATTTTTAAATGCTATTTGAATACTGTGAAGTTGCACAAGGATGCTTGTAGGATTATGTTTGCAATGTTTATGTACCAAAGTACTAATTATCTTTATTTGTTTGTCCCCACAGCTTCCCTCCACACCACAGGAATGGCAGACTGTGGCTTCCCAATTTGCCCAGCGTTGGGATTTTCCGAACTGCGGTGGAGCAATAGATGGGAAACACGTCTGCATAGTGCCGCCACCCCACTCGGGGTCCTACTATTTTAACTACAAAGGTTATCATAGTATTGTGTTGATGGCGGTGGTGTCGGCACAGTATGAGTTTCTATATGTGGACGTGGGGAAGAACGGCCAGATGTCTGATGGGGGAGTTTTCGCGCAGACAGAATTCTACAGTCGTCTCCAAGCTGGTGGTCTGGCACTGCCACCGGATGAAGACAATGTTGAAGGACTTCCGTTTGTGTTTGTAGCGGACTAAACTTTCGGGCTTGGACCTCACCTCATGCGGCCTTTTCCCCAGAGGACCCTCACCTCAGAGAGGAGGGTGTTCAATTTTCGGTTGGCCAGGGCTCGGAGGGTAGTCGAGAATGCCTTTGGGATACTCTCCAACCGGTTTCGCCTGTTCCTGACAGCGATACACTTGGCGGAATATAAATTAAACACCATTGTTTTTGCCTGCTGCATTTTGCACAACTTTCTACGCAGGCACTCCCAGGCGTACCTACCCAACATCGGTGCTGAGGCACGACTACCCTCAGATACCCTTCCTGGGCTGGACACTGGTCGCGCTGGCTTGGCCCCCCAATCTGCTCATGAGGTACGTGACAAATATGTTGAGTACTTCATGGGTCGGGGGGCCATTGCTATGCCAGATCATATTTCTTTCTAATTCGGCCCCCAAAAGAAAGAAATATTCACAGAACTAATAAATAATTTGACCATTGGACTTTATACAGTTGTTTGTCATTATTACTTTTTCTCTTTTTATCTGTCTTCCTGGTTCTCCAACTAACTAGTGCACTTCTAGTGACAAATTTAGTTCTCCAGTTTTAGTAAATAACCACAATTGCACATTATTCACTCTACAAACAGGGTATTGAGTCTAGAAATAAGAAGCCACTCATTTTTCATATTTTGATGTCAAGCATTTTATTTTCAGCTTGTTCATTACCCCCCCCAAAAAAGTATGCATTTTATTATGAAAACATGTCTTTACAATTTGGAGTCAACAATATATATTTTTATTTTTACATTTTTGCCCTTTTTCTTAATATTTTTATAGTGATTATCAAGAATATAGATTTTTTAACAATTTGACATTTTTGGGTATCAAATCTAGATTTTTATATTTTTTAGTTTTTGGTTTTATATATATATATATATATATATATATATATATATATATAATGAATATATATATATTTATATATATATATATATATATATATATATATATATATATATATATATATATATATATATATATATATATATATACATTTCTAAAATTTTAGATTTTTGATGTTTTCCGAAAAATAAAATTATTTTATTTTTTTGTGGTTTTCATAAAACTTTATAAACTTTCTGTTTATATATTTTTTAGATATATATAATTAAAATATATATATATTTTGTTTTTTTTGTATATATATATATATATATATATATATATATATATATATATATATATATATATATATATATATTTTTTTTTTTTTTCGTTTTTGGGTTGTTGATTTTCACAACTTTTTTTTACTTAAAAATGTAAAAATGTACAACCAATAGAACTTCAACAGTAAAAAAATTTCTATATTCACAACAGCAGTCAGTCATGTGCTTTCACACTGGAACACGCCAAAATTGGAAGATGCACACATTCAGTGTCAATTCGCCAAATCTCATTGGTTCAACAGACAAATGGCCACATGTGCTATCTGACATCATGGGTGATCAATGTCTGTGTTTTGTGGGAGCAAACCCTTCCTCTCAAATACTTGAGGATCGAGGAGGGGGTTTTACCCACAAAGCACAGACAATAGATATTCTGTGATGGCAGATAGCACATGTTGGCACACTGTGTGTGCATCTTCAAATTTTGGCGTATTGATGATTCAAAAATTAAAAAGGGTTGGGGGGGGCGGGGGGTGTTTCAGTCTTTGACACGGCCCATCATGTCAATTATATTTTTATAATTCTGTTCTATGACCATCATCCTTTGCCGCATATTGTCCATCTCTGTGCTGCACTCCAAAAGGACATTTCTAACATTCTGTTCCATGACAAACATCCTTTCCCGCATATTGTCCATCTCTGTGCTGCACTCCATAACCTGCTGGATAATTATTGCAGCACTTGCATGCAAAAAATGTGCAACACCATCTTCATCCTCTAAAAACCAAAAAATTGGCAATAAAAAAATAATAAATTTTTTCAGGCCTATCTACATATGTTTTGCCCTATAAAGCTGGGGTGACACTGACCTGATGGTCTGCTCATTTCCACCTCCACAATTTCGCCATCTTCAATCACTCCACCTTCTTCCACCACTTCACCCTCAGCTTCCACGACTCCTCCTTCTTCAACCACTTCCCCCTCATCTTCCACGACTCCTCCTTCATCTTCTAGAACTGCTTCATCCATCAATCCACCTTCTTCCAAATCGCTAAATTCTTCTTCCTCAACTTCCCCTTCATCTTCAATAAATTCTAAATCCAAAATGACTTCTTCCTCCTCTCTTCCTTCCTCCTCTCTTCCTTCCTCCTCTCTTCCTTCCTCCTCTCTTCCTTCCTCCTCTCTTCCTTCCACATCCTCCTCCTCCTCCACATGCCGAGATGGGCGATTTTGGCCGTGTCTGGCCCTCTCTGGCTCCTCCAAATGCTGGCGTCTTCTTTCCCCTAAATAACACAAAACAAAAGGTATACTCATCAGCACACAGATATTGGAGAGCAGAAATCGCATACATTGCTTAGAAGAGGCTTTCATTTATTTTATTTTTTTGTCTTCTTTCACCAAACCTACATTTTTGGCAGACTTCTAGGCCAAACTCTGATCTTGCCCCTTTTTAGCTAAGTGACACACATGGATGTCCCCCCTAAACTTTCTTTCTCGGAGACCCTACAAATTTTTTTTAATTTTTATTGTGGAGACACAGGTGCTCTGCATTCCAGATGGGAAAACATCTGCTTTATTATCACTGTTGAGAATGAATCCTGTTTGCCTTTCACATTCTCTCAATTTGATTTGTCAGAACTAGCTTTTCCACAATGTTTGCAAACAAAGTTTTTGGCCAGTGAGCCATGTCCAGGTGTGTTGGTCCTGGACTAACCTTGCATTTCTGAGAAACTATGTGATGTTACGTGGTTTACTATTAACGATATTTGCAAAAGGTAGGTATTTTCCTTAAACACATACAATTTCAACATGTGTTCAAAAGTACAAGCAGGCCAAGGAGGCAGATGTCGAAATATACATGTCAACACATTCTTGAAGAAATTTGCCCCCCCCCCCCCCAAAAAAAAGGACTTACTTTTCCTCAGAATTTTCAGGATCTCCTTCATCTGATGTGGCTCCCGCAATTTCAAGTCAGACCAACGTTTCCTGAGCTGTTCTTTGGACCTGGTGACACCAAACATCTCCTTCATTCTCCTCGCCACCTTGTCCATAATGTGGGCCTTTCTGCGGTTAGGGGTCTTGTATGGCCCAAATTCCCCATCATAGTCCTTCCTCTGCATGATGTTAACTAACTCCACCATTTCGTCGAACCCCATATTAGTGGCTTTGTATCGTTTTGGCCTGGATCGGGACGTTCCTGCCTCTGTCCCTTCACTTGCGGCCTGAGAGCTTTGTGCACGCTTGTGTGACATCACCATTTTTCCTTCCCACAGTGATTATGGGCGTGGAAAAGAGGAAATGTTCCATCATGGGCGGAGACGAGGGCGGCGTTTCACACATACGCGGAGTGTAGAGAATTCAAACAACGTGTTTACGTAGGTTACGCGGAGACTATTCGAGCGATTTCAGAACCTACACAGTTAACGCCATATTTCCATTTCACATTGATTAGGGGCATGGCAAAGGTGACGAGGGCGGCGTTTCATACATACATGGAGTGTATAAAAGGCAAACGACGTGATTACGTAGGTTACGCGGTAATTATTCGAGCGTGAGAATCGAGGAGCTAGAGAGAGGAAGGTAAGAAATTTCAACATGGGATCAGCAGAGGCCTAGAAAATGGAGAGCCATGGGATGGGGGTTTGGTCTGTTGGTTGCACCCTTTTAAGCTATTATGTCTCTTGGGTACCACTATGGTATTTTGGTATCCAAATGCTTTTGGACACATCACAAAATATAGATGGGAACAATGCTCTACCTCATTGAAATTTTTGTATGGTGTATTCAGATCAGGCCATGTATTGTTCTGTGTTGGTTGGACAGAGGTCATTAGGAAGTGTCTTTTATGTCATCAATGCTGAGGGGCAGGATATCTACACATGAAATAGTGCCTTGATGAATGCTCTCATTTATAAGAATTGTGTATGGTTCTAGATTCCACTTATTTACTGCAATGTAACCAAAGGGTCTGCATGTATAAAATCAATGTTTGGTACAACCAATGGGGCAGAGCTGGCCAGCATTTTTGCAACAGGAGACACTGGGCCTGATTTACTATGCTCTGTGCGCTGCGCTGGTTCATGCGTTAATTAGTACTCCGGGTGGAGGCTTAATTGGGCGCATGAACCAGCGTAGCAGCCGGCGCATTGAAAGTAATATGTAAAGCCGCGCCGAACTCCCTATAGAAGTCTATGGGAGAAATCAAAAGTGTTCATTTTAAAGGCTAATCTGCAAGTTTTGTCCTAAAAAGTGTTTGGGGACCTCAGTCCTGTCCCAGGGAACATGTATCAATGCTTTTTTATTTTTAAAAACGGCCGTTTTTTCGGGAGCAGTGAAATTAATAATTCTTAAAGTGAAACAATAAAAGTGAAATATTCCTTTAAATTTCGTACCTAGGGGGGGTGTAATGTCAGCATGTGAAATAGCGCATTTTTCCCGCACTTAGAACTGCCCCTGCACAAAGTGCCATTCAGAAGGAAAAAAGTCATTTAAAAATTCACACGCGGCTATAATGAATTGTCGGCTCTGACAATTCTAAAGGGATTCATTCATAAAACAAACAAAAAAAATGTGTAGGGGTTCCCCCAAATTAAATTACCAGGCCCTTCAGGTCTGGAATGGATATTAAGGGGAACCCCGCCGTAAAACCCCCCCAAAAAAAAGACGTGCGGTTCCCGGCAAATATCCATTCCAGGCCCTTCAGGTCTGGTGTGGATTTTAAGGGGAACTCCACCCCAAATTGAAAAAAAAAATGGCGTGGAGTCCCCCTAAAAATCCACACCAGACCCTTATCCGAGCAGAAAAGAGGGGGAGACAGAGTGCGGCCCCCCCCCTCTCCTGAACTGCACCAGGCCACATGCCCTCAACATGGGGAGGATGTCCCCATGTTGATGGGGACAAGGGCCTCATCCCCACAACCCTTGCCCGGTGGTTGTGGGGGTCTGCGGGCGGGGGGGCTTATCAGAATCTGGAAGACCCCTTTAACAAAGGGGACCCCCAGATCCTGCCCCCCCCCCCTATGTGAAATGGTAATGGGGTACATTGTACCTCTACCATTTCACCCCCAAAAAAATGTCAAAGTGTTAAAAATGACAGTAGCCGGTTTTTGACAAATCTTTTAATACAATCTTCTTTTCTTCTTTCCTTCGGGTTTCTTCCGCTGCTTCTTTCTTGGGTCTTCTCGTCCACATCTTGCCCGACGTGTTCTTCTATCTTCTCCGTCCGTCCTTCAGCCTTCTGGTCCCGCATCTTGCCCGACGTCTTCTCCTGTCTTCTTCTCCGTCCGTCTGCCAGCCTCCTCGTCCGCATCTTGTGTCTTCTCCGGTCTTCTTCTCGGTCCGCCAGCCTTCTCGTCCACATGTTTTTCTTCCCCGGACCCAGCGTTTGAATTTGATTTGGCCGCCGTGTTGCGCTCCTGGGACCCGCCCCCTCTGACGCCACAAGTAAACTCCTTAGAAGGTCATGTGCGTCAGAGGGGGGTGGGGTCACAGAGCGTCACACAGCGGGGGAATTCAATTTCAATCGCGCCGCCCGGAGAAGAAGTTCCCGCCGTGTCACACTCATGTGACCCCGCCCCCCTCTGACGCACATATGCCACATGCGGACTTTCATATGAGTTTACTTGTGGCGTCAGAGGGGGGCGGGTCCCAGGAGCGGGAACACGGCGGCCAAATCAAATTCAAACGCTGGGTCCGGGGAAGAAAAACATGTGGACGAGAAGGCTGGCGGACCGAGAAGTACCCCATTACCATTTCACATAGGGGGGGGCAGGATCTGGGGGTCCCCTTTGTTAAAGGGGTCTTCCAGATTCTGATAAGCCCCCCGCCCGCAGACCCCCACAACCACCGGGCAAGGGTTGTGGGGATGAGGCCCTTGTCCCCATCAACATGGGGACATCCTCCCCATGTTGAGGGCATGTGGCCTGGTGCGGTTCAGGAGAGGGGGGGGCGCACTCTGTCCCCCCCTCTTTTCTGCGGCCGGCCAGGTCAACGTGCTCGGATAAGGGTCTGGTGTGGATTTTTAGGGGGACTCCATGCCATTTTTTTTTCAATTTGGGGTTGAGTTCCCCTTAAAATCCACACCAGACCTGAAGGGCCTGGAATGGATATTTGGGGGGACCCCACACCATTTTTTGGGGGGGTTTACGGCGGGGTTCCCCTTAATATCCATTCCAGACCTGAAGGGCCTGGTAATTTAATTTGGAGGGACCCCCATTTTTTTATTTTTTTATTTTTATTTTTAATGAGCAATGACTGTATTCTTTATAGCCATGAGTACTTTAAACTTCCTCTTTTTTGTTTCACTTCAGAAATGACATCTTGTACAGGGACAGTTCTAAGCACGGGAAACATGCGTGTACCCCCCCCTCCCCCCCTGTATGAAATTTAAAGGAATATTTCACTTTTATTATTTCACTTTAACCACTTCCATACCGCGCCTATTCTGGCACTTCTCTCCTTCATGTAAAAATTATATTTTGTTCCTGGGAAATTAATCAGGACCCCCAAACATTATATATAATTTTTTAGCAGACACCCTAGGGAATAAAGTTAGCGGTCATTTTTGATTTGATTTCCAACGGTATTTGCGCAATAATTTTTCTAACGCCTTTTTTTTGGCCCAAAAAAAAAACACGGTTCATGAATTAAAAAAAAAAAAAACAGTAAAGTTAGCCCAATTTTTATGGATAATGTTAAAGATGATGTTACACCGAGTAAATAGATACCTAACTTGTCACGCTTTAATATTGTACACACTCATGGAATGGCGCCAAACTTCGGGACATAAAAATATCCATAGGCGATGCTTGGTTTTTTTTTACAGGTGACCAGTTCAGAGTTACAGAGGAGGTCTAGGGCTAGAATTATTGCTCTCGCTCTAACGCACGCGTCAATACCTCACATGTGTGGTTTGAATGGTGTTTACATATGTGGGCGGGACTTACATGCATATTTGCTTCTGAGTGCGAGCTTCTAGGGACAGGGGCATTATTTTATTTTTTTGTTTGTTTTTTTTACCTCATATTTTTATTCTTGCATTTTTTTGACACTTTTTTTGATTTTGGATCACTTTTCTTCCTATTACAAGGAATGTAAACATCACTTGTAATAGGACTAGTGTGTGACAGGTCCTCTTTATGGAGAGAGGCGGGGTCAATAAGGCTGGAAAGCATGGTATTAAAACTAAAAAAAGACTGCAAATTTTGAAACAAAAAAACGTTTTTATTTTTTTAGGTTAATTTTTTTGTAAATAAGTTTTTCTCTTTCAATTACGGGCACTGATATGGCGGCACTGATGGGCACCGATGAGATGGCACTGATGGACATCGATGAGGTAGTACTGACGGGCACAGATGAGGTGGCATTGATTGGCGGCGCTGGTATGCGGCACTGATGGGCACTCATAGGCGGCACTGATGGGCACTCATGGGCGGCACAGATGGGCACTCATGGGCGGCACTTATGGGTGGCACTGATGGATACTTATGGGCGGCACTTATGGGTGGCACTGATGGATACTTATGGGTGGCACAGGTGGGCACTGATAGGTGGGCACTGTGCATGGATGGGCACTGTGGGGTGGCACTGATGGACACTGTGGGGTGGCACTGATGGACACTGTGGGGTGGCACTGATTTTCCCAGGTTGCCAGTCAGTGCCCATTTGTGGGCACTGATTGGCATCTTTTTTCTTTTTTTTTAATGCTTTTTTTTTTTTTTTTTTTCAATATTTTTTTTTTTTTTGCACACCCTGGTGGTCCAGGGTGGGCATCCCTGGTGGTCCAGTGTGGTGATCCGAGGGGGGGCTGCGCTGATAAACAATCAGCGCGAACGCCCCCTGTCAGGAGAGCCGCCGATCGGCTCTCCTATACTCGCGTCTGTCAGACGCGAGTGAGGAAGAGCCATCAAAGGCTCTTCCTGTTTACATCGTGATCAGCCGTGATTGGACACGGCTGATCACGTGGTAAAGAGTCTCCGTCTCCGTGAGAGACTCTTTACCGAGATCGGAGATGCAGGGTTTCAGACTGACACCCCGCATCACCGATCGCCGCGTTGCGTGCCCCCACAGGCGCGCGCGGCATGAAATCCTGCAGGACGTCCTGTCAGGATTGTGTAACCACTTCCCGGACGTAAATCGGCCATAGGCTGGGCGGGAAGTGGTTAATTTGCATAGTTTTTCTGTTTGGCTATGGGGCAGGAAGTGAAGGCAAATCTCCCCAATTGGACACAGATAATACAAAATAAACTGACAGGGCCTATAACCCTCCCTCACTCTATCCAAAATTAAAGAAAATAAAACTTGTTGATTATAGTTCTTGTCAGGGGCGGACTGACCATTGAGTCACTCGGGCACTGCCCAAGGGCCCCATGCCACTAGGGGGCCCCATCCGGGTTGCCAGGCTCAGTAAAACCAGGGACAGTATGTAAAAATCTGTGTTTTTTTAGATCTGTCCCTGATATGTCCGAAAATGACATGCTTTTAATGTGAATATCCCAAGATTTTAGCTGCCCGCCTCTGCACTACCTCCTGGTGTGGTGGCCATCTGTAAGCCAGAGGGGCCCCATAATCTTCTATTGCCCGGGGGCCCCATGAGTTGTCAGTCCGCCCCTGGTTCTAGTTTAAGCACAAATTTCATAGAGTTTTATTGAGAGCCCTAAGAAAATATAACCATGCCAATAGGCCAGGATACAGCGTTGCTAATATGTAGGAATGTGTGTGTTAGAGCACCCCACCCAATGTTAACTAAAAAATTATTAATTTGCAAATAAGTATTATCTGCTCATTTTTTTGGGGATGTCTGCACCCCTGATAGTGACAACATTTGTGAGGTGTCTTCACCCTTTCTAATTCATTCACTTCCTGTCACATAGCCAAACAGGAAGTGAGGGTAAAACCTTACTAATATCTTTTCTTGGGGACACAGAGATCAATCTAAATAGTTTCCCATTATGTAAATTGCACTCTAGCATTTTGCTGTGTACACCCCAAATTATTAGGGATCTTGGACTTTGGGGTCCATTTACTAAAGGCAAATCCACTTTGCACTACAAGTGCAAAGCAAGGAAGAAAGAAAACAAAACAACTTTGCTTCTACAGGATTGGATGTTAAAACCATCAGTGCTTCCTCTCTGATTTTCAGCAACTATGCTTGTACTGCAGAGTGGCTTTGCCTTTACTAAACCCCAAACTAAATCATTTGGGGCAGGGATCCTCAAACTACGGCCCTCCAGCTGTTGTAGAACTACACATCCCATGAGGCCTTGTAATGCACTGACATTCACAGACATGACTAGGCATGATGGGAATTGTATTTCCTGAACAACTGGAGGGCCGTAGTTTGAAGACCCATGATTTGGGGTGTACACAGCAGTGCTGGAGTGCAATTTGCTTAATGGGGACACTAGTTAGATTGACCTGTGTCCCCAAGAAATGACACTGGTAGGGTTTTAACCTCACTTCCTGTTCAGCTGTGTGACAGGAAGTGAAGCCAATTTTAAGAAAAGGGACACAAAGCTCAACACAAAAATAAAAAAACACAAAGCAGGGGTTCTAACACTCACTTGGCTTCCCTCAAACACCCACAATTTGAATAGGATTGCCTTGCGCTAGATTTAAGCACAGTGCTGTAAATCAGCACGTCAAGCCTGTCCACCAATAGCAAACCCCCCCCCACACAGGTCATGTTTGCAGGTTTTCCTTCATCTTGCACATGTGCTTTAAAAGACAGTCTGGACAGCAATTCTTGATAAGAGAAATCCACAAAACATGTCCTGTCGGGGGTACTTGAGGGCTGAGGACCACTGCAGAAAAAAGAAAATACTTACCAGTTTTGTCTTTAAAGTCATGGAGAATAAACATGGCAAACATTTCATGATTACACACCAGGAAAGAAGCTTAGACAAAAATCACACATCATTTGTTAGGCCCAAACCGATTTCAGCTGCAGCTGTCAACATATGTAGCATGAAAAAGTAACAAAAGACAAACTTAACAATTTTAAAGTAATTTTTATTGGTCAACAAAACAAGGAAAGCAAAAAAAGACAAACAAACAAACACAAACAAAATTCAAAATTCTAAATAACCATAGCTTCACACATTTTTCATAAAATAAGGCCACATAGACAAATACATCAAAGTGAACATCATTTAAAAATAAACCAAAACCATTGGCAAAATAAAACAAAACCCATGCAACAAACCACATTTGTGTTTCGCAACAGCATTTCTGCCAGCCTGCCCCTTCTGAGGGCAGCTGAGGACTGATCGATCCCTGCTTTTTATAACAGTGCTAGTAATGAAGCAATTGAAATCACATGAACAAATTGCAGTCTCTAGTTTGGGTGAGCTTGTAATTGGGCACACCTGCAATTAACCCAAACCACGCTCTATGAGCATCCAAGGAGTGTTTTTCACCTTTTAAAAAGAAAGGATAATTTTTTTCTAAGTGTTTGAGCATGCTCAGTTCATCACACATGTAGGAACCAAGCTGCAATGGAATGAGAGCTTTTTTTTTTTTGTTTCCCCTGATCTGATGCTTTCCAGCCTGAAGGGGAGGTGTTAAAGACAGAAGTAAACACGCACATTTAATAATCTATTTGTGGTAAAAAAAAGGTTGCCAATTTTGTTTGGGAGCCACGTCGCACGACTGCGCAATTGTCAGTTAAAGCGACGCCGTGCCGAATCACAAAAACTTGCCCGGTCATTGACCAGAAATATGGTCCGGGCTCAAGTGGTTAAAAATTAACAAAACACAAAAGTGAGCCCAATTTTTGTGGATAATGTGAAAGATGATGTTACACCGAGTAAATAGATACCTTACATGTCACGCTTTACTATTGGAAACACTCCTGCAATGGGGCCAAAATTAATTCCGTGAATATCCCCATAGGCGACCTTTTTCTTTTTTTTCCAGGTTACCAGTTTATAGTTACAAAGACGGTCTAGTGGTAAAAGTATTGCTCTCGCTCTAACGCACGCGTCAATACCTCACATGTGTGGTTTGAACGATGTTTATATATGTGGGCGGGACTTGCGTAAGTCCCGCCCACATATGTAAAAATTATTTTTACTTTTTGCTATAATAAATATCCCCAAAAATATATATTCTAAAAAATAAAAAACCCCTCAGTTTAGGCCGATACGTATTCTACATCTTTTTGGTTCCAAAAAATCGCAAATAGCGTTTAGTGTTTGGTTTTGGCAAAAGTTATAGCGTCTACAAAATATGGCTTTTTTTGTTTTAACTAGTTATTGCGGCGATCAGCGATTTTTATCGGTACTGCGACATTATGGCGGACACATCGGACACTTTTTTGGAACCATTGGCTTTTTTCTAGCGATCAGTGCTCTAAAAATGCATTGCTTACTCTAAAAATGCCACTGGCAGGGAAGGGGTTAACACTAGGTGCGAGGGAGGGGTTAAATATGTTCCCTGGGTGTGTTCTAACTGAAGGGGGGGGGACTGACATGGGTAAATGACAGATCGCTGTTCATGAAGGGGAACTCCAGACCAAAAAAAAAAATGTGGGTTCCCCTTCAGGTGCATACCAGGCTCTTAGGCTTGGTCTGGAACATAAGGGGTTAAACCCGCGCCGAAAACCAGCGTGGGGTTCCCCCCAAGATCCAAACCAAGCCCTCATCCCAGGCACGCAGTCTGGCCGGACAGGAATGGGGGCGGGGACGAGCGAGCGAGCGCCCCCCCCCTCCTGAGCCGTACCGGACCGCATGCCCTCAACATGGGGGAGTGTGTGCTGTAGGGGAGGGGGGCACTGCCCCCCCACCCCAAAGCACTCTTGTCCCCATGTCGATAGGGACAAGAGCCTCTTCCCGACAACCCTGGCCGTTGGTTGTCGGGGTATGCGGGTGGGGGGCTTATCAGAATCTGAGAGGCCCCTTTAATAAGGTGGCCCCCAGATTCCGGCCCCTCACCCTATGTGAATGAGTATGGGGGTACATCGTACCCCTACCCATTCACCTGGGGAAAAAAATGTAAAGAAATAAAACACCACATGAATAAATTAATTTATTAGTCTGCCGGGGGTCTTCTGCCGGGGCCCCCCACCACCACCCCATTAGGCCCCGGGCTTCGCCGTCTTTCACCGGGACCCCCTTCACCAGTGAGGCTCCTGCCTTTGGGGGAGGGTCCCGGGCTTCCACGACGGTTTCTGCGGGGGGGGTGCACTGGCACCCCACCCCCGTCTTCAGCGACGTAATTCACCGGGACCCCCTTCACCAGTGAGGCTCCTGCCTTTGGGGGAGGGTCCCGGGCTTCCACGACGGTTTCTGCAGGGGGGGGGGTGCACTGGCACCCCACCCCCGTCTTCAGCGACGTAATTCACCGGGACCCCCTTCACCAGTGAGGCTCCTGCCTTTGGGGGAGGGTCCCGGGCTTCCACGACGGTTTCTGCGCGGGGGGGGGGGGGGTACTGGCACCCCACCCCCGTCTTCAGCGACGTAATTCACCGGGACCCCCTTCACCAGTGAGGCTCCTGCCTTTGGGGGAGGGTCCCGGGCTTTCACGACGGTTTCTGCGGGGGGGGTGCACTGGCACCCCACCCCAGTCTTCAGCGACGTAATTCACCGGGACCCCCTTCACCAGTGAGGCTCCTGCCTTTGGGGGAGGGTCCCGGGCTTCCACGACGGTTTCTGCGGGGGGGGGGGTGCACTGGCACCCCACCCCCGTCTTCAGCGATGTAATTCACCGGGACCCCCTTCACCAGTGAGGCTCCTGCCTTTGGGGGAGGGTCCCGGGCTTCCACGACGGTTTCTGCGGAGGGGGGGGGGGTGCACTGGCACCCCACCCCCGTCTTCAGCGACGTAATTCACCGGGACCCCCTTCACCAGTGAGGCTCCTGCCTTTGGGGGAGGGTCCCGGGCTTGTACGGTGTCTTCCGCCGGGGGGCGACACCCGCGGGCTTCTGCGATGCCTTCCGCTTCTGCCTGTCTCCTCCACGGAGCACAGGGCTTGTCTCCGCTGTCTTCTCCCTTCTCTTCCATTCGATGTTGACACGACGAGGTCCGGCGCTGGAATGCCGTCTGAGCAGTGGGCATGGACTTATATAGGGCAATGCCACCATGTGACCTCAACCCATGTGACATCACATTCCCATCATGCCCAGGGAATGTGATGTCACATGGGTTGAGGTCACATGGTGGCATTACCCTATATAAGTCCATGCCCGCCGCTGACACGGCATGTCAGCGCGGAACCTCGTCGTGTCAACATCCAATGGAAGAGAAGGAAGAAGACAGCGGAGACAAGCCCTGGGCTCCTGGAGGAGACAGGCAGAAGAAGGAAGAGAGAAGAAAGAAGACGGAAGAAAGCCCTGGCTCCGCGGGGGAGCCAGGCAGAAGAGGGAGCAGAGAAAAGACCGGGGAGTTGGCGCACCCCCGGCAGAAGACCAGGAAGACCGGAACCCTGGTGGAAGGCACCGGAAAGACCGGGGGATAGGCGCCATCCCCCGGCAGAAGACCCCGAAGTCCGGATGCCCCTCCCTAATGAAAAAGAGCTTAAATGGGGTGGGGGCATCCGGCGGAAGGCTCCGGAGAGGACCGAGGGATGGCGCCCTCCCCCGGAAGAAATCACCGAAGCACAGTGTCCCGGCAGAAGATCAGGAGAGAAGAAACCCCCCCTTGTAAGAGAGCTAAAGAAGAAAGGGGGGGCTCCGGAGCAGATTAATAAAATATTTTATTCTGTGTGGTGTTTTATTTTACTTTACATTTCCCCCATGTGAATGGGTAGAGGTACGATGTACCCCATACTCATTCACATAGGGTGGGGGGCCGGCATCTGGGGGCCCCCTTATTAAAGGGAGCTTGCAGATTCCGATTAGCCCCGCCCGCATACCCCGACAACCAATGGCAAGGGTTGTCGGGAAGAGGCTCTTGTCCTTATCGACATGGGGGCAAGAGTGCTGTGGGGTGGGGGGGCAGTGCCCCCCTCCCCCACAGCACACACTCCCCCATGTTGAGGGCATGCGGTCTGGTACGGCTCAGGAGGGGGGGGCGCTCGCTCGTCCCCGCCCCCATTCCTGTCCGGGCCAGACTGCATGCTTGGGATGAGGGCTTGGTTTGGATCTGGGGGGGACCCCCACGCCGAATCGGCGTGGGTTTAACCCCTCACATTCCGGACCAAGCCTAAGAGCCTAATGTAGCCCTGGAGGGGGACCCGCGCCGATTTCAAGTTTGAAATTTGGCGCGGAGTTCCCCTTCAGGGCTGAAAACAGCTCGGAGATTCCCGTGCGCCGCGTCACGCAGCGCATTCACGGGTACGCCGCTTGGTATTTACCAAGATTTTCACGGCGTACTGACAAGGCGCACGGGAAGCGCCAAAATTTCTCTCTGCGCATGCCCAGTATGCAAATGAACCTCCCGAGGTTCAGGCGCACTGTGCAAGCGTACGGGGATCTGTTTTCAAAAAAACACTTTCCCTTTCAATTCGGCCCGCCAAACACTTTAAAACACATGTCACTTCACTTCCCCTGCATCCCCCCACCTCCCCCCCTAATAAACTCCCGCCCAAACCCCCGCAATTTACAGTTCAATGTGCCGTGCGCCAGGTCTGTACTGGTGCACAATGCACCCTCTCCTGGGCGCACGGAGCACATTAGTAACTAGGGAAATACACTGCACTAGCAGCGTATTTCTTTAGTAAATGGCAAAACGGCTGCTACTCCTGCTTTTACTCCATGAGTCATGGAGTAAAGGCTTGGTAAATCAGCCCCACTGTGTTTGTATTTATATATAGGTCCTACATTTTGGGCCACATGTTCGATCAATGTCAACGCTGAGCCTTTTTTAAATGTGTTTTTTGTTTATTTTTCTTTTGTTAATCTAGACTATAAACTAATATTACTTCAATTGGCCAAGTAATGGACTTACTACAGGCACAGGACAATATCCAGCGCTTGTTGGATAAATTTCATGAAATGCCCATCCTGTGGGATTCAAAGGAGGCTAATTACCATAACAAAGACCTACGAGCGGCAGCACTTGAACAGCTAGCAAGCTACATGAAAACATGGGTGCCAGAATGCACTGCCAACATGGTGAAGGATAAACTTGCCAACCTCAGGGGCACATATAGAAGAGCTTACAAAGCTCACCAAAAGAAAAATCTGGAGCAGCAGCAAGACAACCAAAGGAGCCCAAGCTGTGGTATTTCAAACAGATGTCTTTTTTGCGGGATCAAATGGACGGCAGGCAATCAATGTCAAGTCTTCCTTCCAGCCTTCCCTCCATGCTACCTTACAGCGGAACTTCCCCAGATCCCCACAGCCCTGCAGAGTCTGAAGAAGAGGGCCTGGCTGACAGAGACGCAGATCTGCGACTCTTCGATTATTGTTGGATTATTGACTTGATATTGTAAAATAAAAGCCAAGCTGGCAAAAAAAACACAAGTCATGGGCAGACAAATAGGTGTCAGGGATGACAACTGCAGGGGTCAGAAGGAGAGTCTGTTCAAGTTAAAATGAACCAAAAAAACTAAAAGATATCAAGCATGAAAATGTGTGTGATTTGATTGGGCTAAATATTAAAACATGTCCCTTTTTTTGACACAGGAAGAAGAGACCAGCCAGGAGGTGGCAGCTCCTCTGGTCAATGTCAGCCAGGCAGAAGGGGTCAGTGGCAGGCAGGAGGAGGCCAGGCCCAGTGGCAGCCAGGAGGAGGCCGGGCGTACAGTGGCGTACAGCAGGTCCCCAGGCCCAGGACAACCACCACCAGCCAGGTTCCTCCCCTCCAGATGAGGCCACCAGGCCGAAGGAGGCAGTTGAGGCTAGTGGAGGACTCGAGCCTCCGCATGATACAGGAGCCAGTGCTATCATGAGGGCCCCCCTCAACCCCACAGAAGCCTACAGTGCCTCCGTGGCTCATGATCTTAACCAAGGGGGGAGGAGCAAAGGAGACTGGCAAAGGGCCTGATCAATCAGGTCCTTTGGTGGATGGAGAGGGACCTGCTGACCAGAGACACTGGGCTATGTGACCTGGCCCGGCTTGCTTAACACCATCCTCCTGCTGCCACATCATCCCCACCTGCAAGGGGTCGTGTACGGGTCCGTGGACGCGCCGCTGTAAGGCAGCCTGGAGGGAAGGTTGGAAGGAAGAGGAGACGGTGATTCCCTGCCTTCCATTTGATTCCCCACAAAAGTCATATTTTTTGGACTACCAATGCTTGTGTTCCTTTGGTTATGTGCTGCTGCTTCAGATTTTTTTTTGGGTGCCTCCTGAGGTTTGCTAGTTTATCCTTCATCATGTTGTAAATGCAAGTCTGCATGTATTTTGCTATCTGTTCAAGTGCTGCCTTTCTGTTTATTTCGATTTTTTGCATTTGCCAAAATAAATGGCTTTTTGCTTTAAATTCCAACTTTGTCTATTGTTTGTTATACTGTGGGGATTATTAGGCATCAAACATTAAAAACAAATACAATGGGTCATTTACAAAGGACAGAAACTCCTTGGGGGAGGGGGAAATTTGGTGTGCCAACATAGTAAACAATTTAAATAACCAAAAATAATAAATAAATAAAATAACTTGCCCAAAACCAAAAAAAGAACAATTACCAAAATGAACAAAATGGTGACATAACTAGAAACACCCAAAAAAATTTGAGAAGATGAACATTAACAAAAATAATATTAAGATATACATGTGGAGGACCAACCAAAAAAATGCCACGTCTGGGCTAAAAAACATTTTCAAAATATTACATCACAAGCAACAAATGTCACATTTCAGTATGGGACAACTCAGTTGAAATAGCATCAGCAAGAGAATGGGTTTATTCTAGCAAGAGAACAATGAAGAAAACGACGCAATAAACTGTTGTTTATTGCGTTGTTTTATTCATTGTTCTCTTGCTAGAATAAATCTTTCAAATGACGAATGTGCCATATCTCAAACAAACGCAAGTTTTACCTGAACGAGCGCTCCCGTCCCCTCATTTTGTCTGAGCATGCGCGGGTTTTTTGTACAATGCTTTTGTGTACTAACCAGCGAACATGTCCGAGCGGACAGGATTCCAGCGGGCTGTTTTAAAACAAGTTTGGAAATATTTGCCCGCTGGAAAAAGGCCCGGCGGGCAAATGTACGCTGGAATCCTGTCCGCTCGGGCCTACACACGACCGAACATGTCTGTTGAAACTGGTCCGCGGACCAGTTTCAGCAGACATGTTCGGTTGTGTGTACGGGGCCTTAGTGAGAGGAGGGACAGTGTAGCTGCTGTTGTTTTAATAGGGAAATCTATAGCTAGACCAGTGTTTTCAGTGTCCACTCCAGTCCTGAAAGACTCATCTGATCTCTGCTGTAAGAACAGCGTCCTGACAGCACCCCAAACAGCCCTTTTTATGGCTAGTATATCAGTCTGCTTTTTTTTTCTCTGTAATCTAATTGCAGTTGCCTGCCAGGCAGCGTGTGTGTGTGTCTCAGGCTCACAGCGTATACTACTGTACTACTGTGCCACTCATATATCTGGTGGCACAGTAGATAAAATTTAAAAAAAAATAATAATAATTTTGGCTGCAATCGAGAATAGTAGTCAGTTGTTTGCCATTGCCAGCGTGTGTCAGGCTCACAGCGTATACTACTGTGCCCAGTGCCACTCACCACTCATATATCTGGTGGCACAGTAGATAACATTTAAAAAAAATAATAATAATTTTGGCTGCAATAGAGAATAGTAGTCAGTTGTTTGCCATTGCCAGCATGTGTCAGGCTCACAGCGTATACTACTGTGCCCAGTGCCACTCACCACTCATATATCTGGTGGCACAGTAGATAATATTTAAAAAAAAAAAAATTTTGGCTGCAATAGAGAATAGTAGTCAGTTGTTTGCCATTGCCAGCGTGTGTCAGGCTCACAGCGTATACTACTGTGCCCAGTGCCACTCACCACTCATATATCTGGTGGCACAGTAGATAACATTTAAAAAAAATAATAATAGTTTTGGCTGCAATAGAGAATAGTAGTCAGTTGTTTGCCATTGCCAGCGTGTGTCAGGCTCACAGCATATACTGTGCCCAGTGCCACCACCACTCATATATCTGGTGGTACAGTAGATAACATAAAAAAAAATTGACTGCAATAGAATAGTAGTCAGTTGCCTGGCTGCCAGCGTGTCAGGCTCACAGTGTATACTGTGCCCACTTGCCCAGTGCCGCCACTCATATATCTGGTGGCACAGTAGATTAATTAAAAAAAAATAATAATTTTGACTGCAATAGAATAGCAGTTAGTTGTCTGCAGGCGTGTGTGTCAGGCCTACAGCGTCTACTCTGCAAACTTCTGCCAGTGCACAGTGCCACTCATATCTGGTGTCACAGTAGCTTGCACGCATAGTACAACTAAACAAATAAAAAAAATGACGGGCAGAGGCTGGCCACCCCGCAGGGGCCGTCATGGTCGTGGTGCTGTGATTCCCCTAGAATTTTGCCTAGATTGGCCCTAGAATAATGCCCAGTGTTCAGAGGCCATGTATCCTGAACTCGAAAAGTTCTGAGGACATAGTTGACTGGCTAACACAGGACACCCAGTCTTCTACAGCTTATGCTCGGAACCTTGACGCACCATCCTCCTCCAGCTCAGCTTCGGGCACCTCTCAAGTTACCACTCGCCCGTATGCCGCCACCACCAACACTAGCATCACAGCTGCTTCACTTGATCTGTCAGAGGAGTTATTTACACATCAGTTGAAAGAAATGAGTGATGCGCAACCATTATTGCCAGAGGATGTAGATAAAAGGGATATGACTCAGTCAGGCAGCATTACACACATGGACGCATGGTGTAATGATGATGATGTAGGTGTGAAAGAGGGCGCTAGGGACTGGTGGACTCACTGATGAAGATACCCTCACACGAAAAAGGGGGGCCTCTCAGTAGGTCTGATATATTAACTATATTAAACACTCCTGTGACAAAAAGAATATAAAAACACAATACGATAGATAACTATATATAGACAATAGAGTGCTAAATATTGTGAATTAAATGCTGAAGAAATATAAAAAAATATATAGATATTTCACGATCCCGTGAATGTGCACAAAAATGCTATAGACGAAAAATAAATAAAGTGTCTCTCTTTGGCACTCTAATTAGTGCAGTCCATAAGGTGTAATTTCCCGATGAAATGAGTGATCATACGATACGCGGTGAGAAATCATACAGCCATCACCAATTAATTACAGCTTCACCCGATGTGTTCTGATTTGCAAAACTCTTACCAGAGGGTGTGGACCCCTTTAATTAAAAAGGATGGTCTGTTGAGCTGAACAGGTTAATGTGCCTGCACACTTGGACACCATCTATTCAGACTGCTGTGATTGGCTCAATCGTATCTCAGGATTCAAAAACAAAAGGGAACTGATAGTGCATTATCGTTTATTAAAATACATAAAAACAAAGTGGCTGAATGGCCCCTTACTTGGTAGGTGCCAGCCCGGCACTAGGATGGCATGCGCTGGATATGACTCTGGCTTTGCGACTGCAGAAATCGTCCGCTGAGCGGGGAGTCCTATTGCCAGCTGTAGCGTCTATGTGCGGGATCAGCTGGGGAGCAGGAAAAGTCAGACTGCCTCGGATCACGTAACTTATGTGGTAGAATGTCCTTGTCCTTTACAATACGTGGGAAGAACGACAAGAAAATTGAGAATACGTATTAATGAGCATTTAGCCAATATACGCAATGATGTTCCGAACCATAGCGTATCAAGGCATTTCACCAGCCACCACAACAGTGATCCTACGGTGTGTACATTTTATGGGATAGATAAAGTGTCCAAACACTGGAGAGGAACACATATGACCCGGAGTATTTCACAAAATTGTTTTTGAATCCTGAGATACGATTGAGCCAATCACAGCAGTCTGAATAGATGGTGTCCAAGTGTGCAGGCACATTAACCTGTTCAGCTCAACAGACCATCCTTTTTAATTAAAGGGGTCCACACCCTCTGGTAAGAGTTTTGCAAATCAGAACACATCGGGTGAAGCTGTAATTAATTGGTGATGGCTGTATGATTTCTCACCGCGTATCGTATGATCACTCATTTCATCGGGAAATTACACCTTATGGACTGCACTAATTAGAGTGCCAAAGAGAGACACTTTATTTATTTTTCGTCTATAGCATTTTTGTGCACATTCACGGGATCGTGAAATATCTATATATTTTTTTATATTTTTTCAGCATTTAATTCACAATATTTAGCACTCTATTGTCTTTATATAGTTATCTATCGTATTGTGTTTTTATATTCTTTTTGTCACAGGAGTGTTTAATATAGTTAATATATCAGACCTACTGAGAGGCCCCCCTTTTTCGTGTGAGGGTATCTTCATCAGTGAGTCCACCAGTCCCTAGCGCCCTCTTTCACACCTACATCCCATTGCACATTATTTTCTTAATAATCTGACCCAGAGGAGCAGCTTAAATATTTTAGTAGTTATTAATTTGTCACTTGGTGATTTGTATTAAGTAACTCATTTTGGCGCGGAAGCACACCCCTTCACAATGATGATGATGTACCCGCTGCTGCTTCCTTTGCTGATTTGTCAGATACAAGTGAAGCGGTTGATGATGACGATGTGTCCGGGGATGTCACGTGGGTGCCAGCTCGAAGAGAAGAAGAACAGGGGGAAAGTTCAGATGGGGAGACAGAGAGGAGGAGGAGATGAGTTGGAAGCAGGGGGAGGTCATCGCAAGGAGCTAGTGGCACAGTCAGACAGCATGTATCGGCACCTGGGGTCAGCCAGACAGCACGCCAATCAACGCATGCTGTTGCCACCACCAGAATGCCGTCATTGCAAAGCTCAGCAGTGTGGCATTTTTTCTGTGTGTCTGCCTCTGATAATAGCGATGCCATTTGCAACCTGTGCCAAAAGAAACTGAGTCGTGGGAAATCCAACACCCACCTAGGTACAACTGCTTTGCGAAGGCACATGATCGCACATCACAAACGCCTATGGGATCAACACATGATGACGAGTACAAGCAGCACACAAGCTCAAAGCCACCATCCTCCTCCTGGTGCAGCATCTTCAGTCATGTCAACCACTGCTGTCCTCCTTGCCCCCTCTCAACCATCCACCACTCTGTCTCTCACCTTGAGCAGTTCCTGCTCATCTGCCCACAGTCAGGTGTCTGTCAAGGACATGTTTGAGCGTAAGAAGCCAATGTCACAGAGTCACCCCCTTGCCCGGCGTCTGACAGCTGGCTTGTCGGAACTATTAGCCCGCCAGCTTTTACAATACAAGCTGGTGGAGTCTGAGGCCTTCAAAAAATGTGTAGCTATTGGGACACCGCAGTGGAAGGTACCCGGCCGAAATGTCTTTTCACAAAAGGCAATCCCCAACCTGTACTCTATTGTGCAAAAGGAGGTCATGGCATCCCTGGCACACAGTGTTGGGGCAAGGGTCCATCTGACCACTGATACCTGGTCTGCAAAGCACGTTCAGGGCAGGTATATCACCTACACTGCGCATTGGGTAAACCTGCTGACGGCTGCCAAGCATGTAATACGTGGCTCTGCAGAGGGGTTGGTGACACCGCCACGACTTGCAGGCAGGTCTGCTGCCACCTCCTCTACTCCTCCTACTCCATCCTCTTCGATAACCTCCTCGGCTGAGTCCTCTTCTGCTCCTGCATCTTGCTCCACATCAACTGCACCCCGCCAGCTCCCCAGGGGCTATTTCACATCCCAGATACGACAGTGTCACGCCATCTTGGGGTTGACTTGCCTGAAAGCAGAGAGTCACACCGGACCAGCACTCCTGTCCGCCCTGAACGCACAGGTGGATCAGTGGCTGACTCCGCACCAACTGGGGATCGGCAAAGTGGTGTGTGACAATGGAAGCATTTGTTGGCGGCATTGAATTTGGGCAAGTTGACACATGTCCCGTGCATGGCACATGTGTTGAATCTGATTGCACAACGCTTTGTGCATAACTACCCAGACTCACAGGACGTCCTCAAGCAGACCAGGAAGGTGTGTGGCCATTTCAGGCGTTCCTACACAGCCATGGCGCACTTTTCAGATATCCAGCGGCGAAACAACATGCCAGTGAGGCGCTTGATTTGCGACAGCCCGACACGTTGGAATTCAACACTCCTAATGTTTGACCGCCTGCTCCAACAAGAAAAAGCCGTCAATGAGTATTTGTATGACCGGGCGCAGCTGGGAATTTTTTTGCTACGTTACTGGACGCTAATGCGCAATGCCTGTAGGCTCATGCGTCCTTTTGAGGAGGTGACAAACCTAGTTAGTCGCACTGAAGGCACCATCAGCGACATCATCCCATTTGTTTTCTTCCTGGAACGTGCCCTGCGAAGAGTGCTGGATCAGGCCGTAGATGAGCGTGAAGAGGAAGAGGAAGAGTTGTGGTCACCATCACCACCAGAAACAGCCTTATCAGCATCTCTTGCTGGACTGGCATAAACGTTGGAGGAGGAGTGTGAGGAAGAGGAGTCAGAGGAGGAATGTGGTTTTGAGGAGGAGGAGGAGGAAGACCAACCACAGCAGGCATCCCAGGGTGCTCGTTGTCACCTATCTGGTACCCGTGGTGTTGTACGTGGCTGGGAGGAAGAACAGACCTTCAGTGAGATCAGTGAGGACAAGGAACGGGACATGGCTAGCTTGGTATCCAACCTTGTGTAAATGGGGAGTTTGCGGTTGGGAAAATGGACTGTTTATGGTTGTTTGCTGTGCGTTAAACGGGGAGTTTGATCTGTCAGAGTTTGGTCTGTCACTGTGAACCCTAACCCTGTTACAGACAGATAGGGTTAGGGTTACCGATAGGGTTAGGGTTACAGATAGGGTTAGGGTTACAGACAGGGTTAGGGTTAGGGTTATAGATAGGGTTAGGGTTAGGGTTACAGACAGGGTTAGGGTTAGGGTTACAGACTGTAACCCTAAACCTAACCCTATCTGTAACCCTAACCCTGTCTGTAACCCTAACCCTAACCATGTCTGTAACCCTAACCCTAACCCTATCTGTAACCCTAACCCTATCTGTTACCCTAACCCTAACCCTATCTGTAACCCTAACCCTGTCTGTAACCCTAACCCTAACCCTTACACTGATACAACATCATACCTGATGTTTTAAAGCACGTTATTCCAAACAATTTATGAATGTTAGGTGATTTATGCCCATTATGGATTAAAAACGGACTCTGCGACAACTACTTAATTTTCCATGGGAGTTGTGCCATGGATCCCCCTCCGGCATGCCACAGTCCAGGTGTTAGTCCCCTTGAAACAACTTTTCCATCACTATTTTGGCCAGAAAGAGTCCCTGTGGGTTTTAAAATTCGCCTGCTCATTGAAGTCTATGGCGGTTCACCCGGTTCGCCCGTTCGTGAACATTTGCGGAAGTTCGCTTTCGCCGTTCGCGAACCGAAAATTTTAGGTTCGCGACATCACTGATGAGCAGGTGTCTGTAATGAGGCCTAGATCATCCAGAAAAGCCGACTTAGTGGTATCAGATGAGCAGGTGTCTTCAATTCGGCCTAAATCATCCAGAAACTACGACGTGGCGGAATCTGATGAGCAGGTGTCTGTACTTATAAATTTGTCTAACGACGACACAACAAGCCCGGAGCCTGATGAGGAAACGTTAGAAACGCGGAGCAGATACAAGGCATCTAACATGTCCTACGCGGAAATGGCGGAAATGGTGGACATCTTACAAAAGTCTGATTACGATGGCAAGCATGGGCCCTATACCCACCCTAATTTAAGGAAGGCCAAAATTATGGATAAAGTGCAAAGAAGTCTGGATCAACATTTTGGGGTGAAACGATCGAAGGAACAGCTCAGAAAGAGGTGGTCAGACCTCAAACTGAGGGAGCCGGAACAATTAAGGAGCATTAACTACTTGCCGACCGCCCACCGTCGTTATACGTCCTCACTTTAAAGATGAATATCTCGGTAATGGCAGCAGCTGCTGCCACAATCGAGATATTCATCTCTTCTGTGGGCGGCCGTGTAAACGATAATGGCGGTCTCCGCGGCGGATTCGCCGCAAGATCGCCGTTATTGGTGGCGGGAGAGGGCCCCCCCCCCTCCCGCCGCTCTCCCGCGCCCTCCGCCGCTTACCGTAGCCGTCGGTAGCGGTGGAGGGGATCGCGACTGTTCGGCAGCTGAGCGGGGACAAGACTGAAGGAAAAATCTCCTTCGCCCGTCCCCATAGCTCTGCTGGGCGGAAGTGACGTCAAAACGTCAGTCACGCCCAGCCTCTTAAAGAAACATTTTTTTTTTTGTCATTTGAAAAAATTACATTTCCAGGTCTTTTTGACCCCAGATCTCATATTTAAGAGGACCTGTCATGCTTTTTTCTATTACAAGGGATGTTTACATTCCTTGTAATAGGAATAAAAGTGATAATTTTTTTTTTTTTTTTTTCAGTGTTAAAAATTGTAAAATAAATAAAAATAAATGCGAAAACCCCCAAAAATTTTTTTTAAAGCGCCCCGTCCCGACGAGCTCGCGCGTAGAAGCGAACGTATAAGCGAGTAGCGCCCGCATAAGAAAACGGTATTCAAACTACACAAGTGAGGTATCGCCGCGATCGTTAGAGCGAGAGCAATAATTTTAGCCTTATGCCTACTCTGTAACTCAAAAAATGCAACCTGTAGAATTTTTTAAACGTCGCCTATCAAGATTTTTAAGGGTAAAAGTTTGACGCCATGCCACGAGTGGGCACAATTTTTAAGTGTGACATGTTGGGTATCATTTTACTCGGCATAACATTATCTTTCACAATGTATAAAAAAATTGGGCCAAATTTATTGTTGTCTTATTTTTTTATTTAAAAAAGTGATTTTTTTCCAAAAAAAGTGCGCTTGTAAGACCGCTGTGCAAATACGGTGTGACAAAAAGTATTGCAATGACTGCCATTTTATTCTCTAGGGTGTTAGAAAAAAAATATATATAATGTTTGGGGGTTTTAAGTAATTTTCTAGCAAAAAAAAATGGTTTTGTCTCGTAAACACCGACTCTGAAAAACAGGCCCGGGGCTAAAGTGGTTAATAGAATGCTTGGAAAAAGTAAGTACTTCTCCTGTGTCCCTATTATTATTGTTTTTCAGAACTTGCATGTTGCTTCATGTTGATGCTTTTGCATATAGGACCTTCTAAAATAACGGTCGTTTCAGACACATTCGTTCGTCCACTACATACGATGTTTTCTGAAGATAGAGGGTTAACTTAATTTATATAGGCTTGATTATATTCCAGAAATATGTTTAAATAGGTGTCTAGCTGATGTGTTTGTAACTAGAATTCAAAATTAGATCAGTCTAAAGGAGAGGACACTCAGCAGCTTTTTACACATATGCACTCATGAAACACTAGTGTGGGCCACCAGAACAACCTTTTTAGGGTGACCTCCACAGGTGCTCCTGTGCATTTTTGGGGTGTCTACATGTTTGAAACGTGTCCCAAAAAGGTGAGTATTCAAGAATAGTGTTTGCCAAAAAACATGTCTTCTGCTTGTAACTGCCCAAACAGACACTTGTACCCCACTTCCAATCAATGTTTAATATTCCTATTTTTGCCCTCAAATATGTGTGTGCTAAGTGTACTTTTTGTTTCATTCTCAAAGGGGACAGAAGACTGGGAGGATACCACTCCTTTGAGCCAGAAAAAAAACAGACCTCACAAGGAGCCCTCACCTCAGCACCCACCTCGCAAGGAGCCCACACCTCACCTCCCACCTCGCAAGGATCCCACACCTCACCGCCCACCTTGCAAAGAGCCCACACCTCAGCGCCCACCCATACCTCAGGATGTGGAGGAAAAAGAAGTGGTTGAAATTACTACAACAGGTCAGTATCTGTCACCACAGCTTCAGGTAATACGAGATGTAGGCCTGCAGATGTTTAATACCTTTTTTTTGGGGGGGGGGGGGTTTAGGGGATGATTATGTGGCAGAAGAAAGACCTTGATCCTCCCATTCCAAGACCCAAAATCTACTCCTCCAAATAAAGGCGTGCAGTAGGGAGATGTCTGAAATCAAGCAAAAAATGGCCTTTATTGAGAAAAGCTTGAAGGACATAATTGAGGACTTGGGGGCAAACTAAAAAAAAAACAATTTTTTGTTCCCAGTTTTACCTCAACATTTTTGTACTTTTTCTAACAAGCGAAAATTTGAAGATGCACACAGTGGGTCAACATGTGCTATCTGCCATCTCAGAATATCTATGTCCATGTTTTCTGGATGCAACCCCTTTCTCGCAACTCAAGTAGGTGAAAGGAAGAAGGGGTTGCACCCACAAAACACGTCCATTGATCACCCATGATGTCAGATAGCACATGTTGACAATAGGGATCATTTTTAACTCTAAAAAGACTGTGTGCATCTTCAAATGTTGGCTTGTCCAAGGGTGCCAACACCCATCTTACAATGGGCAGGTAGACAATTAAAAAAAAAATACAATGTCTGCGTTATTGCCTAGAGGTTTACATTGTTATATTTTGTGCTATATAATATTCTGTTTTTATTTTTCGTTAAAAAATAAAATGCCAGTTTATGGCAAATAAAAAATAAAATAAAATCTATACACCACACATATTTGAGAAAGACCATGTGTGTGTGTAAAATTTTGAGCAAACCAACAAGAAAGTGTGTCTTGTTTTTCTTAAATACCCTAGAAATTCTAATGTGTTTAGTTCTGGCGTTACCTGTGAAATGGTTGTTAGTTCATAATGAAAATACACTTGACACTACATGTAGTACACTAGGAAAAATTAGGAGACAGCTAAAATAAACACAAGCGAGACATCAAAAATGGATTTTAAACAGATTTTTAAAGGTTTTGGCTCAAAATAATAAATGACAGATTGGCTGGCATAGGAATGGCCCCCCTACCCGTGAAATATTCAACATACTTATCCCGGACTGCACGGGCACTTTGGGGGGGCAAGCCAGTACGGCAGGTTCTAGACCCGGCAAGGTGATTTCACCTGAGGTAAGTCCGGCCTCGGGCCCAACTGTGGTCATATAGGTAGGAGACTGTCTCCTTAAAAAATTGTGCAATATGCATCAACAGAATTCTATATAGTTCCATTTATACTCCGCCAAATGCATTGAGGTTAAAAACAGGCGAAAACGGCTGGCCATTATCCCGAAGGCGTTCTCCACAACTCTTCAGGCTCAGGCCAGCTGGTAGTTGAACACCCTCCTTTCTGGGGTGAGGGTCCTTTGAGGGAATGGCCTCATTAGATGGGGTCCCAGGCCAAAGGTTTCATCAGCCAGAAATACAAATGGGAGTCCTTCAACATTCTCTGCATCCGGTGGCAATGCAAGGTCATCACTCTGGAGACGAATCGCAAACTCCGTTTGCCTGAAGGCTCCCCCATCCGACATCCGGCCGTTCTTCCCCACATCCACATAGAGAAATTCATATTGTGCTGACACCACTGCCATCAGCACAATGCTATTAAACCCCTTGTAATTGTAGAATTGGGAACCAGAACGAGGGTGGTGGCACGATGCGGACGTGCTTCCCGTCAATGGCTCCACCACAGTTGGGGAAGTTCCACCGCGTAGCAAACTCTGATGCCACAGTCTGCCATTCCTGTGGCGTGGACGGATGCTGTGGAATCAAACCAAAAAAAAAATTTACTTTTGCACATAACATGCAAGCATGTTATACGAAAACATTATTGGCCAATATCATTATAACATTTATTTTAAGGAGCACTTAACCCCAAAAATATAAGGCCCAATTATCAAATTCCTCACCAATGGACCAATCAGGGATCTGGTGACCGGAATGTTGACAGGTACGTTTTTCTGTCATCCGGTGACCTATGCTAAAACCTACTGGGAGGATTCGCTCCATTTATCCATCTAGCTCACCTAAAGTAATTGGCCTGTGGCAGAGGCCCTGGAGCCAGGTCTGTGAGAGAGATCTGTTCCTCCCAGCAAATCCTAAGTGACACTTCGGCTGCCAGGCTTGAGAGATTGGTCTGTCCGGGGGCACTTTACCCACTCCAACTAGAGTGGCGACAAATAATAATTTGGTACTCTATTGAGCACGGACTGCTCAATTAATATCCGGGCCTGACACTGCAAGGTTCTCCCCTTTCTTCATCAACCTCCTTTTCCCATTTAATGTTGATGTTGGCCGTGTTTGGCCTGGAAATAAAGCATTGGAAAACCTTTATTCACTGTCTGGACCTTCGCTCACTGCTTTGTTCTCCAACTGCACCCATACGCCACATTAAGATAACTCAATATGCCGATCCCAATAACAAATCAGCGGCTCCTGCGGGGGTAGCGCTACAAATGTATTTTTCATTTATATGAATGATGTATAGCTGCATTACATATGTGGGATTCCATTGATTTACTATACGCCATTCACATTTAAATAGGCACATGTATAAGCTTTAAATATTGATAAAAACAATGTTTTTTTAATAATTAGGTTAATGTATATTGTTTGGTGGGAATGTAACTTTATTATTTTATTAATATGTGGTGTATAATGTGTGCTGATTCGTGTTCAACTTTTGTATTTTTTACTTCCTCATACTGTAACATCACGCGAGATTACAGTGAGAGAAGCAGTTCTCAGGAGTTTCTAGCCGTTTGTAGATCGCTTCTCATCTCAACATGAGAACCGATCTACAAAGCTTCATAAACAGGCACTCAGAGGAGAGTGATCTCCCCTGAGAATGCCTGAGAACTGAATAGCGGTATTTTACAACACTTTCATAAAAGGACACCCTAGACTTGTCTATAGCCTCAAATATCACAGCCCCCTCTGTAGCCACCAAAGACCTTGTGTTTGGATGGAAGGTTCTGCAGGCTGTGGTTCCTTGCTAGGTGTGCATATATGGGGTCTCTCATGTGACCTTTCTGAAGAATTGTTTAGGAAAATATGAGTTATTACGTAATAACACATTTTTTGGAAAGAATTCTCCATGATGATAATGTCACCGTATATTGATGGTTTTGTGGGTGGATGTGTTAATATAGGTGTTCTGCTTAGTCTTTCAGTTCATATTTTTTTTTAAATGAGGGGTGGCAGAAGCTAGGGAGCATTTAAAACTCTGTGTGTTTGTGTTTCTTGTTACCATAGAGGAGTCAAGAAAAAGAGTTATCAGATAATGACTTCAGTTTTTGTGTTACTAGTTTTTGGTAAACATAAATTCGATTAGATTGAGCCAATCATTTGTATGGATACTTCACTAGGTGGATGATGAGCAAACACAAAAAGAAGCCTCTGAGGATATGAAAATTGTGTTTTGGTCAGAAGGAGGAGATATCAGAAGAAGGGGGTGGTATGGTAGAAGAGCCACAGCAATAAGTATACATTTAAAGATATTCATTATTCTGAGGCAGGGGTACTGTCAAAGTGAGCTGTGCACACATTGTATGTGCAGAGCCAGTGATGCATGAATAGAAAATAGTAATAAAATACATATTAAACCCTGGGTTAAAAAAATATAAGACAAATGGAGGCAAACGTGTAAAACAGTCACACAGATACTAAAATGTAAATGAAGCAGCTCATATCAGAGATGAATCTTTATTTAAGTATAAATAACCTCACAAATAATATCAGCATCCCAGGTTTCTTGTTGACTGTTAAGTAATTAAAGGTTTTAGTTTGCCTTGTCAGTCCCACACAATCCATTGTCCTTTGTCACAGCACAGGCACGGCTACCCACAGTTCAAGCACAATGAAGCAATCCATTTATTTTGCTGGTGAATTGCAGCACAGGGAGAGGTGGTCAGTGTTGAAGTTTATCACTGTCTTGTCCCTTTGGCAGAGGCAGAGCATTCACACACCCTCTGCCCCAGTACACAAATGTCAGTCTTTTGCAGGCTGCTGTTTCTCTTTTGAAGATGCCGATGGTGTCTCTGATCCCTTAATCCACTTATCCAGTTTCATGAGTGCAGTGGCTGAGTACATGCACAATAGCCAGGCCCAGCTGGAAACAACAACTTATAAGGAGTGCAGCCTGCACACCCACTATTGCCTGACACAATGTGTTTCTTTACTTGTTTCATAAACAATGCTGTAAATGGCATCCAAATAATTTATAGACATTTTGTCTTACAAAGGGGTTGCTTAACCTGCTGTAAACTATTATTTCGCTGGCAATATGGGAGTTCAAAATCAGTTTCTAAGCAAAAAAACTAAAAAATAAGTTTTAAGTGTATTTTGCTGATACTTAACACAAGAGAGCTTTGTAGGGGAAAACATTTCTTTTTATTCTTTTCAAGTGAAAGATACAACAGTAATAAAAGTCTGTAATTTTTTTAATCTTAAACAAATTGCTGGTTTGCGGAAAAGAGATATCTAACACTGCTACTGTAGGAATAAGTCAAAATCATAGTTTATATTTTCAATTGATAGGCATGCTGGTAATATGACAAAATGGCTGCCTACTCTATGTACACCAGAAAGCTTGTGTAGAAAAGTAATTATAAGGTGATCTGGGGAATGCTAAAAAGATCTAACAATACAGTGATTAACATTTTTATGAATAAAATTAATCACGCTTTAACTCGGCAGCTCAACACATCTGAATACCAAATGTTGCATAGCAAACCCACCACCACCCCCCCCCTTCTCTCCCCTGTTCTTACACCCAAGAATTCTGCAGGCAGAATTGACCCACATCAAACACATTGCTACTTGGAATTTCACACTCTTTAAGGGGATAATGTAATCTCATGCAGAATAAGAAATCATGCCACAAGATTATTGCAATGTTTATATTAACACCTTCAAAGCCAAAGCAAATGTACTGAAGGGACCACTGAGTATATGTATTGCAATTCATGTTACTTGAGCCTTTTATGTGTAAAAGCACTGATGACGAAAAAGAGCTGGTTGAATTTCAATTAATGTTAAAAAACACACAAGAGAAAACAGCCTCTGTTTATAAACACTTTTTTCACTAAATGATGCTCACTGGCCTTTTTAATGCACCAACTGAGTAAAGCTTATTATGCTTTAAGATCATAGCTTACCCATTATTACAATTTCCACTGTGTTAGATAATAAAATGTGATATCTCCTCTTCTGTTATTTTTTCTAATCTCCTGCCACTGTGGTTTTGGGATTATTCCAGCAAGCTGTACAAAGGAAAGCAAAGTCATCTGAAGTGTCACTCTACAGCTGTGGCAAAGTAACAGAATTTCCATTTTGTTGATGCTCCCAGCACATGTGGGGAGCAGAAGGTGATATCAAAGAAGCTGTTCTTTTTCAGTTCTGCACATTATTTTTCACTGCTGTGGTGAATCTCTCTGAGCTCTGTGAACCAATAAAACAACGGTCCCAGTTTGAGCTAATATATTAATATTTACTGAGGATTTGCAAGGTTGGGGCTAAATGTCAGCAGATTGCTGGGGCAGTACTGTAGGGAATAATTAAATAACTCTCTCAGCATATCAGCTGTATTACATCTGTATTAACCTTTTTTTTTAACAGTAAGTTTAAATATTATCATTTTATAATGTGTAATGATTTTGAGGAGCTTTATTACTTAAGGAGAAATTACATCTGACAGCCGTAAGCTCCCTAAGTTGCTGGAAGATGTTAGTTGTGGAGGTTATGTTCTGTGAATTATCACCAAGCTGTTAGTATCCTCACCTGCTCCTCTGTCAATTCATCTTGAATAGACTGTGAAACATAATAATATACTGTAACTGTATTATGTCCATATGGTTTTGACCATTAAAAAAAAAAACTTTTGGGCCTTTGAAATAAAATAACACACGGGCGTTTGTGATATATCTGCTGTTTTTATGATTTTTTTTTCTGTCAGAAGTTACATCCTTCTCTTGGCTAAGTCACACAGAAGCTTTCCTTTTTTTTTGTTTGTTTAAGGATGACCTGCCTTATCCCTCTGGTGTAAAAATACCACATGGAAATGAATTACGTACTTCTGTGTACTTGTAACACAGATGTGTTTGGTTTTTGGGGCTATGGTGCTAGTTTCAACACAGCAATTCTGTACTTGTACTAAACAAATGAAAAACAGAATCATGTTTAAAAAAGATGTTTTTTTTTTCATGAGTTGTTTTAGTGAAGCACAATATTCTTCAGGAAATTATAAGGGATAAGTGGTTTTTATATTTCAACATATGTGCAAATTTCTCTGAAAGGTAAAATTATTTAAAGGAAATTTACAGTACATTGTACTAATTTTACTTGTAGTGTTTTGAACTTTTTTATGTTTTTAGTCAGGTAAACGAGAATTATTGCATGTCTTGAGAAAGGCAGGCTGTGCCCCACAGAAACATTGACATTTATTAAACTATGTTGCAAAATTCCTCCTGTTGTAAGCCCACTGAGTCCACCTGCTGCCTGCTTTGTATTTTGCATACTTTTTAAAGGAATGCACCTGGACCAATATCCATATAAGCATGTGTGGTGGCCCATATATAAATATTTCATATTTACTACAATAATCCAGGAAGTGGAACTCTTGAGTATGGTAATTGGAAATGTACTGCACTTACGTCTACACCGTGGGGCTGATTTACTAAAACTGGTGAGAGCAAAATCTGGTGTATCCGGTGTGCATGGTAGCCAATCAGGATTTTAACTTCAGCTTGTTCAATTAAGATTTGACAATAAAACCTTGAAGCGGAATGTTACTATGCAGAGCTGCCCCAGATTTTGCACTCTCCAGTTTTAGTAAATCAACCCTTGTTTGTAATTAGATCTTTTTCTCTCCAGTTCTGTTCAGAACATACAGTATACAGTTAAAAAGATATATAGGAGGGGACATCTTGTTAGAAATGTGACTACCTGCACATACAAAAATACATTAAACCTTTTATTTGAACACAAGAGCCAGACATTAAAGTAAAATGTCTTCTACTGCCCAAGGCTTCTGCCAAGGGTTCTGATCTAATGTGAGTGTTTTCTATGGTGTGGGGGCAAGCTAAAAGTTCTTAGACTGTTATACAAAAAAAAAACAATACACTTTTTTAAATGAAAAAAGTGAGTGTCTCTACTTGCTGCCTGTGTATGGAGTGTAAGATTTGGAACAAAGAAGGCAGGTAATAGGAAACAATAACACATTGGGGGAATTCATATAGAGTGTTGTAAAAACATAGAAACTGTTGGAGGTCATTATTGAGGTCAGAGTGTTCATACTTGATTACTCCTTCTTCAGTGTGCTTCCTCCCTGGACTCTGTGCCTATCACACAGACAGTTGCATGGCTGAGGAATTGTGTAGAGTGGAATGGGAAGATCCTGATGAGGACTTGGGAGACTAGCTCCCCATCACGTCCACCTTGCTTTGACTAACAATGCACAACAGTGAGTGAATCCATGGCTGCTATTCAGTCCAATAGCAGTTTTCACCCATTGACCCATTGCCATCCGCTGTTAATCAAAAGCATTAGCAAAAACTACCTGAATTGGTCACATGTGTTGGTCCTCTTACTGAAACTGGCACAAATACTTGCCTAACTTAGATGCAAGCAGGTTTTTAAGGGACCTACTACCTGAAAACAGTTTTAATTTTTTTTAACAAATTACCCAGATTCTGTAGCTTCTGTTGCTACTCATTTATTGCTGTAGTTATTGTTCTGCTATTAGCAGACAGTTTTACTCTAAAGGTTGAATGAAATTGTGTTTCAATAAACCTTTGACAAATGTTTCAAGAGTGCATTTATTAAGGTAGTCATAATATTGTATTTAGGAAGGAGACATAAGGAATGCAAAACAATAGGCATCAAAGTGACATATAATAGAGATCACCCTTCTCTGCTTACTTTAGTCTAAGTTCAAATTGACTATGCATTTACCAAGCATGTTTCAAATATTTTTTTCTGAGCATATAGTCTGTCATACCTGATAAATGTAAAATTTGTTATTCTGTATTATGAAGGTATTTTCTTTGAAAGTGTTAGAAATTTCAATTAATATGTCTGTGAAGCTTTAATAGAAAGATGGGTGGATTTATTAAAGGCAAATAGACTGTACACTTTGCAAATGCAGATGCACTCTTTTTTTTTACCCCAGAGCTTAGTAATGAGGTAAAGCTCTGCTAATTTTCATCCACTCAAATACTGTTGTTTTTTTTATCATGTACCTGATTGGGTATTCTTTAGAATGTGACACTTTACCACATTTACTAATCTCTGGGGAAAATAAGAGCAACTGCACTTGCAAAGTGGAGAGTCTTTATGCCCTTAGTAAATGTACTCTGGTGCTGTATAATGATTGTAATGAGTAAACTAACAAACTCACCATTATCAAAATAGGTTGAATTTGATGACTGCTACACAAATCAAACGTGGTGTATGGATTTATATGATTTGCACAGAAAGTAAATGTGTATAAGTTAATACTAAAGCCCAATGTAATTTATATATTCTGTCTAAATTAGCCACTTTATGTATATATGTGAAATAGAGACCTGGATTGTGAGATCATTGAGGGAATAGACTGACTGACTACTGAATAGTATGTAAGGAGCTGTGTAAATTGATAACATTAAATAAATGCCTGAAAAAATAATATAGTCTCTGGTGCTGTCCCTGCAGTAATACCTTTCTGCCACTAGATGTCAGCAGTATTCCAGGTTTAGTGATGCCCAGACTGAGGACATCTTGTGAGTGCAGGACATCCTTTGACATATCTCCTGAGATGGCCTCACCATGGTGCCCTGAACTAACTTACAATAAATCCGAGAGTGGCTGGAGTTTAGCATTAAGCTTAAAGGATCACTAAAGGATTTTTTTTTTTGCTGAAATGACTGTTTACAGGGTATAGAGACATAAAAGTTAACTGATTCCTTTTAAAAATGATTAAAAATATATTAAATTCAATCATATAATGTGCCTGTAGTTTCACTTTAGTTTTTAAACTGGTTTCATGTTTATGTGAAGTAAAGAGACCCACAGAACAAAAACAAACAAATCCAGGGCAGTGTTTTGTTTTTAAAATGAATCTGATTGGTTCTGTTAAGTTTTAGACACACAGTAATGAAAGCTTAGACCACCGTGAAAAGCTCCCAGTATGATGGTTATAAGGAGCCAGACAACCAGGAAGTGTGGAGATCAGAGCACTGCAGCTAGCTGTGGAACTATCGCAATCAGCGCACCAAGACCTCTGTGAACTGCATGGACTCTACGGACATAACAGCACATTTCATCTGGTAACTCTGCAATCGCATTACCCTCCACCATGCTGTCATTGTAACAGCAACTTACACAGGTCGGTAACAATAATTTAATGTACCTAAATGATCGGTTGATCAAAGACCCAGGTGAACCATGATTATGGTATTTGATGTAATGGGAATGCATAACTAATTGCATATTTAGCCCTGATCTAATCCTATCACTTGATAGACAGTCCTGCATGGTGCCTGATTGAAACTGTTATAATACTGTATTGAATTGAACATTACCAATCCCACTTGCCTATTAAGGGATCTTCCGCAAACAGTATTATACAAACAACAGCTGCATGTCTTTTCAGTGATATTCTCACTGAAATCTGCTGACTTCCATAGACTCTCATGAGCAGATGATTTGAATCTTATAGTATCAATTTGCAAGTTAAAATGGTATCAACAGTAATTATCTAAATAGCAATGCACTGAAGCACTTTCAAGTCATCGCAAGGAGGCTACCATTAAGGATTGATTGAAACAAGTAATTGTTTGAACTCTTTACAGCACCTTCATTGCCTCATCTAAAGAGACACTCTACGCTCTGTATGCGCGGAACCAACATGACATAGCGCACAGACAGCCAACCCAGCATTGCATTGAATCATCTACATTGCTATAGCCCTATATCCAGGACAATCAGAGATCCAAGAGTATTCCCTTATTTAAATTGACCCATTGCTACTCATGCAATTTTGATACCTCCTGCACTTCCCCATACTCCCCTCCCCATCCCCAATGCACCGGGCTCACCCACCAGATATTGTACCATTTTTGGTTCTTACGGTTTCATGGCGTGGTGAGGCACACTTGGTCTCCCATAACCGGTCATCAAACACATTACCTTGCTGTATTACGGCAAGGATCTAGAACTACATACCAATTTCATATGGTCCATGTTACTGGTGTCTGAGCTCAAAGTACGCCCGGACAGGTGTTGTTATATGTAGTCCTTGTGAGTCTTGTGCGTCATGTTTTTTTGTACTACGGAACTTTTTTGAATAGATGGTTTTAAATAATCTCATTACTAATTATTCTTAGCACATATTTGTGCTTAATAAATTTTTGTTATATTCATAATCAACATTGCCGGTAATTTTCTGTTACCTGAAGTAACCCCTCTACTAAAGCATTCAGTCTTCACTTAGACTATTTCCCTTCCCCAACTTATTCCCTCTTTAAAATTATTTTACATGTTATTATGGTTACAGTAACAGTATCATCACTTGATGTCTGACCCTCACAAGGTACCCACAATCTAGGATACCTAACTACCAGTGACTTAACTTGCCATCCCTTCTCCCCTTTTTGCCAACACGATTTTGAGTTTTACAGCAACATCAAAGCAAAAACGAGCAATGAGGACATGAAACCAGTACTGCAGTAAGGTAAAGGAAGCTATTTAGCTAAAAAAAAAAATTCCTTTAGTGACCCTTTAATGTGACTTAATTCATTAAGATTGTTGAGTTATTATAACACTACTTATTTTAATCTCAATTCTAAAAATGTTCAAATTTAACAAACATGAATGTCACCATGATGTGAATGGAATTAATCTGTTGAAAGTACTATTTTCTCACAAATGTTATCTTATAGTGAAAGTGGAAAAAAAAGCACCCTCTAGGTTGGACTTTGGAGGCAGATTGGAACAACAATATGCTTTTAAAAAAAGTTAAATTTTCATTAAACATTGATATATGCACATATACAATATAAAATATATGTAAAAAGGTAATGTCCAGAAAAGGAGGACGTTACATATACCCAATGGGAGAAAAAAATGACGTTTCAATAGTATGACATCAGAACATGCATGAACCCCTATGCGTGAAAGTCTAGTCAAAGTTTAAAATGATGTGTGATTTTTATTTCTGTTACAGACTTTCTCGTGTCACAATGTCAGAAAGTGAACGAAAGTCTCTCTAACAGAGCTCCTGGTAGCAGGAAAAAAACATGAGTTATAACCTTTCCCCCGTTATATCTAAACCTGGAAGAAAAATGTTTAAATTTATACAAGATTCATTACAGTGTACATTTATTCGCTTGTTATCCAGAATATAGAACCTTGTTTAGTATGTATAAGCTTCTTTATCATAATAAAAAAATCACATTCCTACTCACTTATTCTTACTTTCTTCCACATCGAGAGCCGAAATTCATCCAATTTTTGCCAGATTTCTGGCATTTGATTCTTTATATATCCTTCTTCTCTTATTTGTCTTTCCATATGTTGTATTTCGTTCATTTCACATACCCATTCTGATATTAGGGCTTTTGTTATCTCTCCATTTGTGGGCTATTATTGTTCTCGCTGCCATATAATAAAGAATATCAATTTTAACATTCCTTATTGATTCTGGCATCAGAGATAACAATGAGCTATCTATACTTAAGTTCCTCTTTACTCCCAAAATTTTCTGATATATCTCATTTATTTTATTCCAAAAGTTTCTCAGTAGATGGCATCCATACCATATATGGTCCATAGTCCCCTTATCGACCTTACATCTCCAACACATTTCTGTATTTTCATTGTTTATTGTATTTAACGCTACTGGACTCCAATACCATCTCATTATTATTTTGTAGTTTCTCTCTTGATATTTAATCGCTATAGATGTTTTATGAATTATTGAAAATATTTTCTCCCATTCTGTCTCTAATATTGTTCTCCCTATTTCCTTTTCCCTTCCTGTTAACTTTCTAAGAGATCCAGAAGGGAGTAATAATCTATATATTTTAAATAATTTTTTAGTTGTTTTTTGTTCATCAGTTAGCATTTGTTCAAATTTAGTTTTGGATCTGTTTATTAAAGGTAATTCTATTTTTGTTTTAATGTATGTATATAGTTGGTGGTATTGTAGCCATTTATGTTTATGTTCAGGTTCCAGATCTTGCCTTTTTGGCATTTTACCTTCCACTAGGATTTGGGCCACCCTTGTGTTCTCCAACAAGTTCCATTTTAAGTATTTTTTGGTTGCTAAAGCTGGCGGAAATTCTGGATTGGAGAACAGTGTGGTCATAGGTCCCATCATAGTGGATAGTTTCTCCTTTTTTAATACTGCGTCCCATATTTTTAATGTGGCTCTTACAAAAATTGTTAATTTGTTGTTTCAAGGTCTTAAATTCGGTTTCATCCAAGGAAGATCTTTAAGTTGTATTCCTACTATATCTTCTTCTAACGTAATCAATTGTTTATCTTCTATATTATGATACCAGTCTATAATCCTAGTCAAGGAGGCTGCTTGTAAATACTTTAAGAAATCAGGTAGTGCTAAACCTCCATTTTTCTTTGTTCTAATTAATATTTCTCTTTTTATTCGTGGTGTTTTTTGGGCCCAGATAAAACTTCCTATTGCTTTTCTTAATTCAATCATACATTTTTTTGGAATGGCAAGGGGAACTGTCTGGAAAATATATAGCAGTTTTGGTAATATATCCATTTTTACTATATTGATTCTTCCCATCCATGAGTATGTTACTTTTTCGTATTTATGCAATAAATGTATTACTTTTCGGATTGACGCGCTGTGATTTTTTTATCATGTAGTTGATTTAAATCTCTCGGGATATAAATTCCCAGATATTTAATAGCTTCTTGTTGCCATTTAAACAGAAAGTCCTTTTGCAATAATGTTTGTGATTTTTCTGTTAGTGATACATTTAGTGAGTGAGTAAGTGAGAAACTTATATAGCGCAACACATGTGAACTGAATCGCCTCTGGGCGCTTGGTATCTATTCCCTGGGCCCTCAGAAGAGATGGGTCTTGATCTTTCTCCTGAAGGCCAGGTGGTTTACCTCCAATCATATGTCGGTTGGTAGGGCGTTCCATAGTTGAGGTCCTTGAACCGCAAATCTTGATTCTCCTTTGGACTTGTATCTGGCTTTGGGTATCTGGAGTAGAATTTGGTTGGTGGATCGCAGAATGCGATTGGTGTTGTGTGCTTTTAGTTTCTCGCATAGATATTGGGGGGCAATTCCCAGAATACACTTATGCATTAGACAGAGTGCTTTGAAATTGATTCTGTCTTTTACGGGCAACCAATGAAGGGATCTCAACAAAGGTGAGATTGATTCCCATGTTTTTTTCCCAGTCACCAGTCGAGCGGCCGTATTTTGAACGACTTGCAGACGAGTGATTTGGTATTTTGGGAGTCCAAGATAGAGGGCATTTGCATAGTCCAGTCTGGAGTTGATAAGTGTCCCCACCACGACTGCTATGTCTTTTTTTGGGATAAAGGGAGTGAGTCTGCATAGAAGGCGCAACAGATGGTGCGATCCGCTGACTACTGACCCTATTTGTGCATCCATTGTCATGTGGGTGTCGAAGATGACACAGAGACTTTTAACTTTGGTGCTGGGGGTGATGGATTGACCCAGAATTGGTGGGGGCGTCCATGTTGTTGCGGGATGAATCTTCCGATTGGCCTGAAACAGGAGAAGTTCTGTTTTTGAGCCATTGAGTTTAAGGTAACTCTTAGGCCTTGTACAGACGACCAAACATGTCCGTTTGAAACAGTCCGACGGGCAGTTTCCGGCGTACAAAGCAGATTTGTCTTTTGGTCCGCTGGCTTGTACACACCAGCAGACCAAATTCCCGTCGTACCCGAACGCGTGCACGTAAACCACGTACGACGTCACTATAAGGGGAAAGCCCAAAGTCAATGGCGCCGCCCTCTGTTCCGCTTTTGCTAGTTACGGGTTTGCTCGTGTTAGTGAAGGTTTGGTTAGAGCCGATTCGTGCTTTTCAGTCTCCGCGCTTTACCAGGTAGTATTCTCGGGTTCAGTGCGTGTGCTTGCTGGATCGTAGTTGGCAATCGGGTACAGGCTTTCAGGTCGTGCTGCTTTGCAGTTGCGTTCTGTCCGCTCGTATCTGTTTGTCGCGCGTTCTTTGCAGGAAGTGCTGGATTTGCGAGTGCTTTCTGGAGGAGTGTGTTCTTGACTGACCAGCTGGCCGGTTTGAAGCCATGAAGGAGCAGCAGCGTCAATTTTCGCAAGTTGGTGCTGTTTATGGGATGGCTTCTGGATATGCTCATCATTCCAGTAGTTTGGCCAGGAACAGGGGGAGGAGGCGTTTCTGGGCCAAGAATTGGTTGCGCCAGCGTGACCAGTTCTCTCATATGCCTCTGCTTAGGGAACTCCAGGAGAATAATCCTAATGACTATAGGAACTTTCTCCGCATGACGGACCCCGTATTCAACCGTCTGCTGGATCTTCTGTCCCCCTATATCACGAGGCAGGACACTGTGATGCGCCAATCCATCACGGCCGAGCAGAGGCTTATTGCCACGTTGCGGTACCTGGCGACTGGGAGGAGCCTGCAGGACCTCAAGTTCTCGACAGGCATCTCTCCGCAGGCGCTTGGGGTCATCATACCGGACACGTGTTCTGCCATCATCAAAGTTCTGCAGGAGGAGTATATTAAGGTAAGTTTCCTCATTTTAACCTCACAATCTGTCTTTAATAATGTGGGCAACTAACTTTTTCTTTTATTTCCCAGATATGCTGTGTGTTTAACTAACGTTCCCCTTTCTCCCTATGCATGTTGATATAAGCTGTCCATGTTTTTTTTCTTGGCCTACCTGCATATTTGTACCTTACCCAATATTAACCTGTCCAGCATGCTATCCTAGGGACAACCCCACCTAGCCTATTTTTATCTGTATTTTTTTTTTCAGTTCAAACCCCCCCCCCCCTTAAAACTGTTTTTGTCCCCATCAGAGGGCTGTGGAATCTCTTAATTAAGTGGGCCTATATATTTGTACCTTACCCAATATTAACCTGCCCAGCATGCTATCCTAGGGACAACCCCACCTAGCCTATTTTTATCTTTTTTTTTTTCAGTTGAAAGCCCCCCCCCCCCCCTTAAAACTGGTTTTGTCCCCATCAGAGGGCTGTGGAATCTCTTAATTAGGTGGGCCTATAAATTTGTGCCCCGAAATTATCCCTGCACAAATTAGAAATGCAATTTGAATACTGTGAAGTTGCACAAGGACACTTGTAGGATTATGTTTGCAATGTTTATGTGCCAAAGTACTAAATCTCTTTATTTGTTTGTCCCCACAGCTACCCTCCACACCACAGGAATGGCAGTCTGTGGCTTCCCAATTTGCCCAGCGGTGGGATTTTCTGAACTGCGGTGGAGCAATAGATGGGAAACACGTCCGCATAGTGCCCCCACCCCACTCGGGGTCCTACTATTTTAACTACAAAGGTTATCATAGTATTGTGTTGATGGCGATGGTGTCGGCACAGTATGAGTTTCTATATGTGGACGTGGGGAAGAACGCCCGGATGTCTGATGGGGGAGTGTTCGCGCGGACAGATTTCTACAGTCGTCTCCAAGCTGGTGGTCTGGCATTGCCATCAGATGAAGATAATGTGGAAGGACTTCCGTTTGTGTTTGTAGCGGACGAAGCTTTCGGGCTTGGACCTCACCTCATGCGGCCTTTTCCCCAGAGGACCCTCACCTCAGAGAGGAGGGTGTTCAATTATCGGTTGGCCAGGGCTCGGAGGGTAGTCGAGAATGCCTTTGGGATCCTCTCCAACCGATTCCGCCTGTTCCTGACAGCGATACACTTGGCGGAATATAAATTGAACACCGTTGTTTTTGCCTGCTGCATTTTGCACAACTTTTTACGCAGGCACTCCCAGACGTACCTACCCGACATCGGTTCTGAGGCAAGACTACCCTCAGATACCCTTCCTGGGCTGGACACTGGTCGCGCTGGCTTGGCCCCCGAATCTGCTCGTGAGGTATGCGACAAATATGTTGAGTACTTCATGGGTCGGGGGGCCATTGCTATGCCAGATCATATTTCTTTCTAATTCGGCCCCCAAAAGAAAGAAATATTCACAGAACTAATAAATAATTTGACCATTGGACTTTATACAGTTGTTTGTCATTATTGCTTTTTCTCTTTTTATCTGTCTTCCTGGTTCTCAAACTAACTACTGCACTTATATTGCAAAATTTAGTTCTCCACTTTTAGTAAATAACCACATTTGCACATTATTCACTCATCTACAAACAGGGTATTGAGTCTAGAAATAAGAAGCCACTCATTTTTTCAATTTTGAGGTCAAGCTTTTTTTTTCAGCTTGTTCATGACCACACCAAAAAGTAGGCTTTTTTTTCGCCAAACATGTTTTTAAAATTTGGAGTCATATTTTTTTGTTTTTTTCTTTAAATCTTTTTTGACCATTTTATTTTTGACCAAATTTTTAGTAACAATATACATTTGTTAAAATGTTGACATTTTTTGTTACGGAATTTTTTTTATTTATATATATATATATATATATATATATATATATATATATATATATATATATATATATATATATATACAATATAATTGTTTCCAAAACAAATATAAAAAAAAAGATCTAGGTCATCAAATATTGATTTGTCTGCTTTTTCGCAAAATATAAAAATATTTACTTTTTTTTTTGTTTTTCAAAAACATTTTCATATTTTCTATTTTTTTTACGTAAAAAAATATAATATTTTTAAATTTGTAATATTTTTCATTATTTCCTACAAAATGTTTTTTTTTTTTCTTTTTTGAAAAATATAGCTTTCTTTTTCCTTTTTTTACATCTAAATATAGACTTCATAATTTTTTATCTTCTTTTTTGAAGATATATAATTAGAAATATATAGATATATCCCAAATTTTTCTTTTTTGTTTTGTTTTGGGTTGTTGCTTTTCTCACATTTTTCTTAGGTCAAAATGTCAAAATGGCCAACCAATAGAACTTAAACATTAAAAAATGTAAACAATTCACAACAGCAGTCAGTCATGGTGTGCTTTCACACTGGAACACGCCAAAATTTGAAGATGCACACATTCAGTGTCAATTCGCCAAATGTCATTGGTTAAACAGACAAATGGCCACATGTGCTATCTGACATCATGGGTGATCAATGTCTGTGTTTTGTGGGAGCAAACCCTTCCTCTCAACTACTTGAGGAGCGAGGAGGGGGTTGTACCCACAAAGCACAGACAATCGATATCCTGTGATGGCAGATAGCACATGTTGGCACACTGTGTGTGCATCTTCAAATTTTGGCATATTCATTATTCAAAAAGTAAAAATGGTTGTGGGGGCGGGGGATGGGCGGGGGCTGTTTCAGTCTTTGACACGGCCCATCATGTCAATAATATTTTTAAAATTGGCTTCGATCACCATCATTCTTTGCCGCATATTGTCCATTTCCGTGCTGCACTCCAAAAGGACATTTGTTACATTCTGTTCCATGACAACCATCCTTTCCCGCATATTGTCCATTTCGGTGCTGCACTCCATTACCTGCTGAATAATTATAGCAGCACTTGCACGCGAAAAATTTGCAACACCATCTTCATCCCCTAAAAAAAAAAAAATGGGCAATCAAAAATAAAATATTTTATGAGGCCTATCTACATATGTTTTGCCAAATAAAGCTGGGGTGACACTGACCTGATGGTCTGCTCCTTTCCACCTCCACAACTTCGCCATCTTCTATCACTCCTCCTTCTTCCACCACTTCACCATCATCTTCCACGACTCCTCCTTCTTCAACCACTTCCCCATCATCATCGACTCCTCCTTCATCCATCAATCCACCTTCTTTCAATTCGCCAAATTCTTCTTCCTCAACTTGCCCTTCATCTGCTATAAATTCTAAATCCAAAATTACTTCTTCCTCCTTTCTTCCTTCCTCCTCTCCTTCCACATCCTCCTCTCCTTCCACATCCTCTTCTCCTTCCACATCCTCTTCTCCTTCCACATCCTCCTCTCCTGCCACATCCTCTTCTCCTTCCACATCCTCTTCTCCTTCCACATCCTCCTCTCCTTCCACATCCTCTTCTCCTTCCACATCCTCCTCCTCCTCCACATGGCGAGATGGAAGATTTTGGTCTTGTCTGGCCCTCTCTGCCTCCTCCAAATGCTGGCATCTTCTTTCCCCTAAATAACACAAAACAAAAGGTATACTCATCAGCACACAGATATTGGAGAGCAGAAATCGCATACATTGCTTAGAAGAGGCTTTCATTTATTTTGTTTTTTCTTTCACCAAACCTAAATTTTTGACAGACTTCTATGCCAAGCTCTGATCCTGCCCCTTTTTAGCAAAGTGACACACATGGATGTCCCCCTAAACTTGATTTCTGGGAGACCCTACCAAAAAATTTACATTTATTTTGGAGACACATGTGCTCTGCATTGCAGATGGGAAAACATCTGCTTTATTATCAGTTTTGAGAATGAATCCTGTTTGCCTTTCACATTCTCTTAATTTGATTTTTCAAAACTAGCTTTTAGACAATGTTTGCAAACCAAGTTTTTGGCCAGTGAGCCATGTCCAGGTGTGTTGTTCCTGGAATAACCTTGCATTTCTGAGAAACGATGTGATGTTACGCGGTTTACTAAGAACACTATTTTCAAAAGGTAGGTATTTACGTAAAAAACATTAAATTTCAACATGTCTTCAAAAGTACAAGCAGGCCAAGGAGGCAGATGTCGAAATATACATGTCAACACATTCTTGCAGACAATCCCCCCCCCCCCAAAAAAAATTAACTTACTTTTACGCAGAATTTTAAGGATCTTCTTCATCTGATGTGGCTCCCTAAATTTTAAGTCGGACCAGCGTTTTCGGAGCTGTTCTTTGGACCTGGTGACCCCAAACATCTCCTGCATTCTCCTCGCCACCTTGTCCATAATGTGTGCCTTTCGGCGGTTAGGGGTCTTGTATGGCCCTAATTTACCATCATAGTCCTTCCTCTGCATGATGGAAACTAACTCCACCATTTCGTCGAACCCCATATTAGTGGCTTTGTATCTTTTTTGCCTGGATCGGAACGTCCCTGCCTCTGTCCCTTCACTTGCGGCCTGAGAGCATCGTGCCCACTCGTGTGACATCGCCATCTTTCCTTCCCACAGAGATTATGGGCGTGGAAAAGAGGAAATGTTCCACCATGGGCGGAGACGAGGGCGGCGTTTCATACATACACGGAGTGTAGAGAATGCAAACAACGTGTTTACGTAGGTTACGCAGAGACTATTCGAGCGATTCCAGAACATACACAGTTAACGCCATATTTCCGAAACACATTGATTAGGGGCATGGCAAAGGTGACGAGGGCGGCGTTTCATACATACGCGGAATGTATAAAAGGCAAACGACGTGATTACGTAGGTTACGCGGTAATTAGTCGAGCGTGAGAATCGAGGAGCTAGAGAGACGAAGGTAAGAAATTTCAACATGGGATCAGCAGAGGCCTAGAAAATGGAGAGCCATGGGATGGGGGTTTGATCTGTTGGTTGCAGCCTTTTAAGCTATTATGTCTCTTGGGTACCACAATGGTATTTTGGTTGCCAAATGCTTTTGGACACATCACAAAATATACATGGGAACAATGCTATACCTCATTTAAATTTTGGAATGGTGTATTCAGATCATGCCAAGTATTGTTCTGTGTTGGTTGGACAGAGGTCATTAGGAAGTGTCTTTTATGTCATCAATGCTGAGGGGCAGGATATCTACACATGAAAGAGTGCCTAGATGAATGCTCTCATTTGTAATAATTAGTGTTGCTCACGAATATTCGTATTGCGAATATTCCACGCGAATATAGCATATTCGAGTAATCGCGCTATATTTCGAATTTCGCGGTGAATATTCGCAATTCCGAATATTCGATTTTTTCCAATTTTATTTTTAGAACAGATCACATCCTAGATATCTCCATCGACGTCTAAAAGCATTGCTGGTATGATTAGAGACCTTGGGCCGAGTAGCTGAAGCGTTCATTGTATTTTGCCGAAAAATCGCAATGCGATTATTCGGCAATCGCAATATCGCGCGATTATTTTCTTCGCCCCTATCTTCTGCATCAGAGCGATTTTTACAGTTTCATTTTTAAAACAGATCACATCCTAGTGATCTCCATAGACGTCTAAAAGCATTGCTGGTATGATTAGAGACCTTGGGCCGAGTAGCTGAAGCGATAATTTTATATTGCCGAATATTCGCAATGCGAATATTCGGCAATAGGAATATTGCGCGATTATTTTCTCCACCCTTCTTTTGCATCAGAGCCAATCAGAGTTCTCCTACCACAGTTGTCATAGGTTTGCAACCAATAGGAACCTGCCTGCACGGACATTATATAAGGTCACTCCCAGCACCATTTCATTGCAGATTCAGAAGGTGGCTAGAGAGTGTGGAGACTGTTTCTGTGTTCCTGGTTGTGTGTGCCTGTTTGATCTAGCACAGTTGTTCTCAACCTTTCTTGTGGCGTGACCCCTTGATAAAATTTCCCAAGTTGTGGGGACCCTTAACAGTAAAATTATTTTCGTAGCACCCAAGGCAAGACAAGTAATTTATGTCCCTAACTCACGGACATTTAGCGCTCCACGAGTCCCTTCCACTTGTACAGTATTAAAACCCTTTATGGTACATTTTAGGATGTACCACTCTTTGTTCTCATTTCTTTCCCTTTTATCTCTCTCTATCCTTCTTGTTTTTTTCCCTCACCCCTCTCTTTAGCCGTCTTTCTTCTTTCTCTTCCTTTTTCTTTATTCCTCCACCTTGCTTCCTCTCCCTCCCATGTATTATCTATGTTTATTCCTTCTCTTACTCCTTGGTGGGGGGGGGGGGGATAGGATGAGTGGCAGTGCTGGTGGTGAGTTCTGATCAGCCAACTTAGGTGCTCTTGATCAAGGTCATTTGCTGATCTGAGAACTGTAGTGGGAACTATAATCACAGGTAGTGTTACTTACTGTGTCTCTAGCTTCACTGTGTGCCCGACTTTGTGGTGACACCTCTACCGAAATCTGGAGATGGGGTCTCCTCCAGCCCCTCCCACTTCACATTCCTCACCAGTCAGCTGACCTCAGGTCCCTGCCCCCCAGCCATGCCGTGAACTGAATGGGTGGCCACGGGCTCCAGGGACAACCCTGTTTTGTGACCGCAAAAGGGCTGGGAGGGAGGTGCGGGCTTCAGGAACAGTCCAGGATTTGGTGACCCCTGGCAAATCTTAATTTGACCCCCGAGGGGGTCCCGACCCCCAGGTTGAGAACCACTGATCTAGCATCATCATCATTGTCCTTCATTGATACTTAGTGATTTCAGTGCATATTTTCCAGATTATCAACTGCTTTTTTCAAAGCAATAGACCCAAGAGATTTTTTCAAAGCTAAGTTTTGTGCTGTGTTGTTCAGCTTGTGTTACTGTTTGATCTTGCAGCTTCGCTTTTCAGTGATATTTGCTAGTAATTTCAGTGCACATTTTCCTGAGCTTTTCTAAAAGAGCTTTTCTAAAAGCTAAGTTTTGTGTTGTTCAGGTTAGTTAGATTTCTGTGTAGTAAGTGTACATACTGTTAGTGTACATTTATTTCAGCTAGCTTAGTTTAGTGTGTGTTTAGTGTCTGTGTTTTGTGTTAAAAAAAAAAAAAAAAAAAAGTTATTAGTTAGTGTTTGTTTAGTGCATTTTTTTTATTTTTTGTAGTCCTTGTCTTTGGTGTACTAGTTTTATTATAGTTTAGTAGCTGTCTGTGTACATCTTTGTCTGCGTACCTGTCTTTTAAAAAAACACAAAAAAACATTTTCCTCACATTTCCCCCCCCCCCAATAAAGTTTACCCCCCCCACACACATCAGCAATTATGAGCGGCATCCGTGGCCGTGGCAGCAGGGGTAGGGGAGTTACTCCCAGTGCTGGGTCGCTGTCAGCACTGGGTACCTCTCGTGCCCCTACTAGTGGTAGAGGATCGGGTGGAAGGGGACTCCGCCTCATGCAGGATTTTTTTCCATCGGGCAGCCACCCGATATTGCCATCTCAGGCTCAAGTAGTGGTGGACTACATGGGGCACAGCAGTGCCACTGAGTCGTCGGTCCCGACTCCCAGTAGTACCACCATTACACCGGTGCCTGTAGTACCCCCCCCAGCCCCCAAGAGTCCAGCATCTTACTGTTCGACAGCGACAGTGAGAGGGATCTCTTGGGTGAGGCCATGCATCAGGCAGACCTCCAGCTCTGTCCTGATGGTCAGGACCTTTTTGAAGGGATGATGAGGAGGATGGGATACCTGCTGGCAGTATCCCAGAGACATCCCTTCAAACTGGTGCTGCTGTTTTGGTGCAGGAAACAGCAGCACCTAGTCAGACCCAGGCGTGGGTGAGGGGACAGCGGAGCCAGGCTATCGGCTCCATGTCAGTTGGTTCCCTCAGACCACAACATCTCAGCCCTTGGTCTGACATCTCTGGGGGCGAAGAGGGTGACCCATCATGGTTGCCATCTGACTCGTCGGCTCACTGCGTCAGTGACGACGGGGAAGGTAGGCACCCTGGGGTAACGGTGCGCCAGGTCACCACCAGGGAGACCATCGTCAGGGTCTCCACTGGTGATGGCAGCAGGAGGTGTCAGCAGCAGCAGCAGCAGCAGCAGGCAGCTCCACCTGTGCGCACCGAGTCCCAGCAGGTGCAAGTCAGCGTCACCCCATCTGACAGGAGGGCGGCGCTGAAGTCACCTGTCTGGAACTACTTCACCCTGGTGGCAGACAACCCTACCGTGGCCGTCTGCCAGATCTGTAAAGTGAGGGTGAAGAGAGGGAAGTGTTTGGCTCGGGTGGGTACCACAGCCCTGAACCAGCACCTGAGGATCAACCACTGGCGGGTGTATGACGAGATGAAGCGTGGTGGTGGTAGCAGCGCCACCACCACAAGTGAGCAGGGTACAGCAGCCCCTGCCACAGCTTCATCTCTTCCCAGCAGGTCATGCCCCCCCGCTCCCTCTAGTAGAGGTACTGGTACCGGCAGCCAGACCTCTACTTTGACAGCACCCTCCGCGTCTGTGTCCCGCACTGCCGTCCGTCGCCAGGCGTCGATTTCAGACGCCTTTGAACGCACCACTCCCTTCCCCCCTGGAGACCGACGTGTGCGTTCCCTCAATGGGCTCCTGGCAAGGGTTATTGCCCAACATCTGCTGCCCTTCAACATAGTTGACAGCAACCCCTTCAGGCAGATGTTGGAGCAGGCCCAACCCCAATGGCGTGTCCCCAGCCGCCATTTCTTTGCCAGGACTGGTGTCCCTGCCCTACACCAGCACATTGTGCAGAATGTAACCCTGTCGCTGGATCACGCTGTCAGCGACAGGGTTCATCTGACAATGGATGGCTGGACCAGCAGGCATGGGCAGGGGCGCTACATCAGCTTCACGGCCCATTGGGTTTCCCTCCGAGACGCCGGGGAGGGATCGGCGGCAACAGATCTTGTGGTGCCGCCCCGGGGTGTCCAGGGGAGAACTGCTGGTCTCCCTCAAGCCACTGTCTCTGCAGCTGCTGAGCCTCCCAGCAAGCGCCCCCGTAGCTACTCAAGTGTGGGGCACGTGCGCTGTCAGGCCGTGCTCCAGCTTGTTAGTTTAGGGGACCGGAGACACACTGGACAAGAAGTGCTGAAAGCACTTCAGGCTCAGGTCCAGAAGTGGCTGACACCCCGAAGGCTCCAGGCAGGTATGGTTGTCTGCGATAACGGCAGCAACCTACTTTCCGCCCTCAATGCTGGCAGTCTGACCCACGTGCCCTGTCTGGCACATGTCCTCAACCTGGTGGTGCAGAAGTTCCTGCGCACTTATCCCGGGTTGAGTGACATTGTGCCAAAGGTGCGTAGAATTGCCAGCCACTTCAGGCGCTCCCCAACCGCTACCGCGTCCCTGTCCGAGTTGCAGCGGGTCAACAGGCTGCCCCTTCACAGGCTGATTGTGGACAGTGTGACGCGGTGGAACTCCACCCTCCACATGCTGAAGAGGTTGTGGGAGCAGCGAAGGGCGGTGAAGGAGTACCTGCTGGACCTAGGCACTGAGAGGACTTCACTACAACTCCCTTTTATCACCTGTGCGGAGTGGGGGCAGATACACCAGGTCTGCCAAGTGTTGTCCTCCTTCGAGCAGGCGACCAAGATGGTCAGCAGTGAGCATGTCGGCCTCAATAACGTGCTGCCAATAGTGTTCATGCTGGAGAGGACACTAGATCGCCTGCTCGAAGCTGGGGAGAGTGCCTTGGTGGAGCAGGAGGAGGCAGCAATGCTCCACCGAGACCAGGGCCAGGACGAGGAGGAGGAGGATGATGATGATGAGGAGGTGGTTGCTGGTGTCGTCCCGGAGTCAGGGCCTGGTCAGGAGGGGGAGCCGGTGTTGGGGGCACCGATAGTCCGGGGGTTGGGCATCTCTGAGCGTGACCAGCAGCGCCTCAGGGATGAAGAGTCGGGCCTCATTGACCTGGGCAGCAGTGAGGAGTCACAGCAGGCTGTGCTCTTCCCCATGGCTGCCCACATGCTGAGATGCCTCAGGAGGGACCCCCGGGTTAAGACCATCAAGGCGAGGGATGATTTTTGGATGGCCACCCTTTTGGATCCCAGGTGCAAAGGGAAACTGGAGCAGTTCATCCCAGCCAGCCGGAGGCAGCGCCGGATGGAGGAACTGCAGGCAGGCATTGTCAGCCGGTTGGAGCAGGCAACTCCCCGGCCTCCAGTTGTCCCCCCTCATCTCACCCAGCAGGTGGCTGCACCCAGCAGCAGCCGAGCAGGGGACCTAATGGATGAGATGAGGATGTTCTTCCAATCGGAGCGACCCAGTACCAGCACCAGCAGCAGCAGTCACCACCAGCGGCTGGCCCACATGGTGGCAGACTACATGGCGTCCATCGGTGCTTCTGACAGTATGAGCACCGACGACCCCATGGAGTACTGGGTTGCCAGATTGGACACCTGCCACGAGCTCGCTCAGTATGCGCTGGAGTTATTGTCTTGCCCCCCCTCCAGCGTACTATCTGAGCGGACATTCAGCGCGGCAGGTGGGGTGGTCACGGACAAGAGGACCCGTCTGTCCACAGACTCTGTGGACAGACTCACATTCATAAAGATGAATGAGTCCTGGATCGGCGGTGACTTTCTGGCACCCGTCGTCGGTTCAGGGCGCTGAAGGGTCCCTTGTCATGCATTCCCTGATGGAGCCCCGGACCTGATGTATTTATAGTGCTGAATATAACTATTTGAACACCTGAGAAAATCAATGTTAATATTTGGTACAGTAGGCTTTGTTTGCAATTACAGCGGTCAAACCTTTCTTGTAGTTTTTCACCAGCTTTGCACACACTGGAGGAGGGATTTTGGCCCACTCCTCCACACAGATCTTCTCTACATCAGTCAGGTTTCTGGGCTCTCGCTGAGAAACACGGAGTTTGAGCTCCCTCCAAAGATTCTCTATTGGGTTTAGGTCTGGAGACTGTCTAGGCCACGCCAGAACCTTGATATGCTCCTTACAGAGCCACTCCTTGGTTATCCTGGCTGTGTGCTTTGGGTCATTGTCATGTTGGAAGACCCAGCCTCGACCCATCTTCAAAGCTCTAACTCAGGGAAGGAGGTTGTTGCCCAAAATCTCGCAATACATGGCCCCGGTCATCCTCTCCTTAATACAGTGCAGTCACCCTGTCCCATGTGCAGAAAAACACCCCCAAAGCATAATGCTACCACCCCCATGCTTCACAGTAGGGATGGCGTTCTTGGCATGGTACTCATCATTATTCTTCCTCCGAACACGGTTAGTGGAATTATGACCAAAAAGTTATATTATGGTCTCATCTGACCACATGACTTTCTCCCATTACTCCTCTGGATCAGTCAAGACAACTATGTCAAAAGTAATTTCACACTCTATATACTACTATTACCACTGCTGTTCATCATGGCACCTCCTGCCCAAGTGATATGACTCTGTATCTACTACTACTACTACTGCTGCTGCTGCTCAGTCAAGACAATTATGTCAAAAGTAATTTCACACTCTATATACTCCTATTACCACTGCTGTTCATCATGGCACCTCCTGGCCAAGTGATATGACTCTGTATCTACTACTACTACTACTGCTGCTGCTGCTCAGTCAAGACAACTATGTCAAAAGTAATTTCACACTCTATATACTACTATTACCACTGCTGTTCATCATGGCACCTCCTGCCCAAGTGATATGACTCTGTATCTACTACTACTACTACTGCTGCTGCTGCTGCTCAGTCAAGACACCTATGTCAGAAGTTATTTCCCACTCTATATACTCCTATTACCACTGCTGTTCATCATGGCACCTCCTGCCCAAGTGATATGACTCTGTATCTACTACTACTACTACTGCTGCTGCTGCTCAGTCAAGACACCTATGTCAAAAGTTATTTCCCACTCTATATACTCCTATTACCACTGCTGTTCATCATGGCACCTCCTGGCCAAGTGATATGACTCTGTATCTACTACTACTACTACTGCTGCTGCTGCTGCTCAGTCAAGACACCTATGTCAGAAGTTATTTCCCACTCTATATACTCCTATTACCACTCCTGTTCATCATGGCACCTCCTGCCCAAGTGATATGACTCTGTATCTACTACTACTACTACTACTACTACTGCTGCTGCTGCTGCTCAGTCAAGACACCTATGTCAAAAGTTATTTCCCACTCTATATACTTCTATTACCACTGCTGTTCATCTGGGCACCTCCTGCCCAAGTGATATGACTCTGTATCTACTACTACTACTACTGCTGCTGCTGCTCAGTCAAGACACCTATGTCAAAAGTTATTTCCCACTCTATATACTCCTATTACCACTGCTGTTCATCATGGCACCTCCTGCCCAAGTGATATGACTCTGTATCTACTACTACTACTACTACTACTACTACTACTGCTGCTGCTCAGTCAAGACACCTATGTCAGAAGTTATTTCCCACTCTATATACTTCTATTACTACTGCTGTTCATCATGGCACCTCCTGCCCAAGTGATATGACTCTGTATCTACTACTACTACTACTGCTGCTGCTTCTCAGTCAAGACACCTATGTCAGAAGTTATTTCCCACTCTATATACTCCTATTACCACTGCTGTTCATCATGGCACCTCCTGCCCAAGTGATATGACTCTGTATCTACTACTACTACTACTACTGCTGCTGCTGCTCAGTCAAGACACCTATGTCAAAAGTTATTTCCCACTCTATATACTCCTATTACCACTGCTGTTCATCATGGCACCTCCTGCCCAAGTGATATGACTCTGTATCTACTACTACTACTACTACTACTACTACTACTACTACTACTGCTGCTGCTCAGTCAAGACACCTATGTCAGAAGTTATTTCCCACTCTATATACTCCTATTACCACTGCTGTTCATCATGGCACCTCCTGCCCAAGTGATATGACTCTGTATCTACTACTACTACTACTACTACTACTACTACTACTACTACTACTACTACTACTACTAATGCTGCTGCTCAGTCAAGACACCTATGTCAAAAGTTATTTCCCACTGTATATACTCCTATTACCACTGCTGTTCATCATGGCACCTCCTGCCCAAGTGATATCACTCTGTATCTACTACTACTACTTCTGCTGCTGCTGCTCAGTCAAGACACCTATGTCAGAAGTTATTTCCCACTCTATATACTCCTATTACCACTGCTGTTCATCATGGCACCTCCTGCCCAAGTGATATGACTCTGTATCTACTACTACTACTACTGCTGCTGCTGCTCAGTCAAGACACCTATGTCAGAAGTTATTTCCCACTCTATATACTCCTATTACCACTGCTGTTCATCATGGCACCTCCTGCCCAAGTGATATGACTCTGTATCTACTACTACTACTACTGCTGCTGCTGATCAGTCAAGACACCTATGTCAAAAGTTATTTCCCACTCTATATACTCCTATTACCACTGCTGTTCATCATGGCACCTCCTGCCCAAGTGATATGACTCTGTATCTACTACTACTACTACTACTACTACTGCTGCTGCTGCTGCTGCTCAGTCAAGACACCTATGTCAAAAGTTATTTCCCACTCTATATACTCCTATTACCACTGCTGTATATCATGGCACCTCCTGCCCAAGTGATATGACTCTGTATCTGCAGCTCCCGCAGCATGACCAAAATCGGCCTACAAATCCGGCCCGAGAAGCCCTACGAGCCCCCCTCCACCTCTGGGCGAGTCCTCCTGCCTCCATGGACCGATTTGTGGAGAAATCTGGCACCCGCACCCACACGGCCCAGACGGCGCAGCCGGCGCCGGCCCAGCGCAAATCGAGGCCCCGGTCTCGGCCTACTCCGCTCCGCAGACATCAACGCTGCCGGCTGCGATGGAGGTAAGTGGCGACACCTCCCCCCTCCTTCTCCACACACATCCACACCCCAGGAAGCAGGGGATAACACCACAGAGCGTATCGCTCAGGCTGTAGCTGCTCTGCTAACCCCCATGATTGCGGGATCTGTGGAGAAGGCCGTGAATGCCAGGATGGCGCAAATTAAGGCCCAGCTGGGGGAACATGGCTCCAGGCTAAATGAACTTGAACACCGCCTGTCTAGTGCAGAATAAGAGCTCTATCAGGCCCAGGCTCTAGAACATGCTCAGGACAAGACAAATCAATACGTTCTACAGAAATTAGACGATTTAGAGAACAGATCCAGGAGGAGCAACCTGCGATTCGTGGGAGTCCCGGAGTCGCTCCAGACATCTGCACTCTCTGACTTTTGCACCCTGCGCATTTCAGAAGTGCTGGAACCTTCCAGGCCCCTGCACGGCAGAACGGGCCCACCACATGGGGGCTTTCAACTCGGACCGTAAATCACTGCGTCCGATCATCGCCAAATACCTTAATTATGCTGACAAGTCCCTAATACTGCATACATTTCGGCAAGCCCACCAGCTCCAAATCGATGGCATAAAAGTTCTAGTATTCGCTGACTATTCTATCGTGGTGTCGAAGAAAAAAAAGGCATTTCAACAGGTATGCACGGAACTCTTCAAGCAACAAATCAAATTCACCCTAGCATTCCCAGCCATACTATGCCTCAAGGCCCCTAATGGAGATCAACTGACCTTTCAGGACCCCTCAGAAGCCGAACCTTTCCTGCGGTCGTGGCACGCACACCCCCACCCCCAGACGCCTTCCAAAGTAGACTCTTATGTTAATTTATCCATATGATCCATTTTGTGTCTTATTTGCAGCTTTTTGTATGGCACCATTATCCCGTTGTTCTACTGTGCCTAGGATCAGTTAGTATTGATTGTATTTATGTCAGTCATGTTCTCCCTCTATGCCCCCCCGTTATGTATTCTATGTGATATTTTGTTGCTGGTTCAACAACTTGCGCCTCGTGGTCTCACTGTACGCATCCTAACTGTAATCCCCCCCACCTCGTGCGCTGCTTATTAGCCGCATGACGCCTTGCTCCCTATTTTGGGCTCCCGGGTCTCATGTCGCCAGGGTCGTGACAAGGGGGCCGGCTCGTACAGTGACTCGATGTGGAAAAAAAAGCGAAGTTCTCGCATTTGGTTTTGTTGCTTCTGTTGCTTCTTTTCCAGGTTTCCTTCTTGCTCCCCCTCACCCCTCTTCCTTCACACCACCGGCGATAAACAAGGCGATGCTCCAATATTACTCAGCCCTGTACGCTCCAGACCCCATCGATAAACCAACGGCGATTGCCTTCCTAGAAAACCTGGCTATTTCCGAATTCACTCCCTCCCAATTAAAAGCCCTTAACGCCCCCATTTCTATCGCCGATATTTCGGACACCATTCGCAAGCTTACCCCCTCTAAGGCCCCGGGTCCTGACGGCTTTACAGGCAAATTTTATAAGACCTTACAAAATATAGTAGAACCCACTCTACACAAAGTATATAGCGGCGTGTGGTCCGGTGGCCCCTACCTCCCTTCGGGAAACCAGGCTACTATCAAGCTACTATCCAAAAATGGAAAAGATCCCCTCGAGCCAGGCTCATACAGACCGATATCCCTATTAAATCTGGATGTAAAGATTCTATCCAAGATCGTTGCCAATAGGCTCTCGGACATCATCCCTTCCCTAATCCAACCGGCACAATCAGGCTTCGTAAAGGGTAGAACGGCTACCTTGAATATTCGTAAAGTAATGCAGGCCCTGGAACACGCCAAACAGCACCCTGATGGCGACTTTGCCATCATTACCCTAGACGCGGAGAAAGCCTTCGACAATGTCAGTTTCAAATGGCTTTCTTTATCCTTTGCGAAAATGGGATTCTCTGGTCCCTTCTGTCACCTCAAGGGGACGCGTCAGGGCTGCCCCCTTTCCCTGCTTCTTTTTAACCACTTGCTTACTGGGCACATAAACCCCCTTCGTTCCCAGGCGAAATCTCAGCGTCCGGCACTGCGTCGCGTTAACTGACAATTGCGCGGTCGTGCGACGTAGCTCCCAAACAAAATTGGCGTCCTTTTTTCCCCACAAATAGAGCTTTCTTTTGGTGGTATTTGATCACCTCTGCGGTTTTTATTTTTTGCGCTATAAACAAAAAAAGAGCAACAATTTAAAAAAAATATATATTTTTTTTACTTGTTGCTATAATAAATATCCCAATTTTTTTTTAAAAAACTATTTTTTTTCTCAGTTAAGGCCGATACGTATTTTTCGACGTATTTTTGTGGCGGACGTATCGGACACTTTTGACACAAATTTGGCGCCATTCACATTTATACGGCGATCAGTGCTATAAAAATGCACGAATTACTGTATAAATGTGACTGGCAGTGAAGGGGTTAACACTAGGGGGTGAGGAAGGGGTTAAATGTGTAGCCTGGGTGTGTTATAACTGTGTGGGGGGAGGGGGGTGACTGGGGGAGGGGACCGATGCTGTGTCCCTATGTACAAGAGACACAGATCGGTCTCCTCTCCTCTGACAGCACGTGGAGCTCTGTGTTTACACACAGAGCTCCACGTCCCTGCTGTCACCTGCCGTGTCACCGACGATCGCGTTTACCCGGCGGACATCGCGGCCGCCAGGTACACGCATCGGGTCTTCGGCGATGCGTCGGGACAGTTTTTACCCGCCGCGCGGCACCCAGTGGCGCGCGCGGGTAATGCACATAAAGGCCGTTTTTAAACGGCCACTTGGCACTTGAGAGCCGCGCTGCGGACGTATTTCGTCTATAGCGCGGATCTCAAGTGGTTAATATAGCCTTAGAACCCTTATCCAGACACCTTACCCAAATAGCCCCCCTTCATGGCATACATTCAGGTGCCCACGAACTACGTTCCTCCCTCTTTGCGGACAACGTCCTTATTTTTTCGGCGGACCCCTCTTCTGATATGCTCACCATCAAAACAATCTTTGATAAGTTCCGAGTCTGCTCAGGTCTCCGAATAAATTACACCAAAAGTGAAATCCTCCCCCTAGGTACTAGACCCGACCCCCCTGGACACGACACTCCATCTTCTCTGTCGCTAACTCTCAGGCCTCGTACACACGACAGAGTTTCTCAGCAGAATTCACCGAGAAACTCGGTCAAAACCCGGATTCTGCCGAGAATCTCTGTCGTGTGTACACTTTTGGCTCGATGGAGCCGCCGAGGAGCTCGTCGAGAAAATAGAGAACATGTTCTCTATTTTCTCGTTGTTCTATGGGAGAAGGCGGCCCGCCGAGCTCCTCGGCGGCTTCGTCCCAAAACTCGACGAGGAACTTGACGTGCCAAGCACGTCGAGTTTCTCTGTCGTGTGTACGAGGCCTCACATCACCTATCTTGGCATAAAAATTGGCAAACTGCCCTCTTCTCTGTATCACCTGAACTACCCCCCCTTGATTTCAAAAATTTCTCAGGAATTGATGAACTGGTCGGATCTGCCGCTCTCGCTCCTCGGAAGATGCCACCTGGTTAAAATGGTCAGCTTTGCCAGACTGTTGTACCCGATGCAGACTATCCCTCTACTCCTTCGCCACAAAGATGTTAAACTTATTAAATCGGCTATTTCTAAATTTATATGGCAAGGCAAGAGACCCCGCATAGCTATGAAAAAACTTTTTCTTCCCAGACGCGAGGGCAGTGTTAGTCTTCCAAATGTTAGAATGTATAATTTAGCATGCTTATTGAGAACTGGTTTAGACTGGATATCACAATCGTCAAGATACTCAAACTACTCCATCGAATCTGCTATGGCACACCCCTTCTCCCTAGTGGCCCTCCTCCACTGCAAGTGGAAGTCGATCACCCCCACGCTCCAACACAACTTGCTACTTAGGGACACGGTCATCGCCTGGAGGGAAACCAGAAAACTCCTTGGGTTATCCCCTTTCATGTCACGACATCTTCCTATCCAAGGCAACCCCAGTTTCCCCGCGGAACTGGACCACAACCCCTTCAAAGTGTGGCAGGAAAGGGGCTTACACTTTTTGCATCTCTGTGTGACACCTCAACTGGTCACCCTCTGTCTTTCACAAATACTGCCAAGGCTTTTGCTCTACCCAAATCACATGTTTTCCATTACTGGAAAATGAGCCACGAGCCATGTAAGCGTTTTTCCCCGACTTTCACTGATCGGCTGCTCTTGGATGATCTGCTACACAAGCTGCTGCAAGGCTTCAACAAAGTCCAGCGACTAACCCCAAACGAAATCTGAAAGGAAACCCAATTAAAGCCACTGGGCTCACATCCCCTTCCTTCGCTCGACGCAGGATCCAAACAGCGCCATTTGCCCCCTGTGCCACCATCTGAAACCTTCCCTGGCGCACCATTTCTGGACATGCTCATATATTTCAGCTTTCTGAGACCAGGTTCTGGCCTACATCTTCAAAATCACCCTACTGAAACTACCTAAGGATCCTTTCCTCCTCATCTTTGGATACTGGGATCCCCTGCTGCTTCAAAGATCTCAATGGGCTGCCTCTTCCACCCCTATCTCTCCGCCCCCTTCACAGGCTTTTAAGAACTGGCCGTTACTCTGCTTCCTTGTTGCACGGAGGGCGATCTTGAGAAATTGGATCTCTTCTCAACCCCCTCCATCACCTAGATTCAACGAGACCTCCTTCTCCTCCTCTACAGAGAACGAGCCACCACGGACTTCAAACGAGACACTGCAAAGTCCCGTTTTCTCTTAATCTGGCAACCTTTTATGTGCTCAACATTATCCCAAGAGGACCTAACCACCTTTGACCACTACTCTTTCTCGTACTTTAAGTCTCCTCCACCTGCATCCTCAGGTGGGGACTCATCGCCAGCTGCACAACCCACCGCTCTCATCTGACCTTTTGCTGATAGCCTGGATGTCACCCCCCCTTTAGCAAAGTGCTGTTATCTCTCGGTGCCCCCCCCCCCACACACTTTTAGTTTTGAACTCTATTTGTTCCACCACAACGTTGCAGTGATACTCATAGATGTTGTTACCTAATATTCCTTCTTCATGCAAACTCAGGTCATTTGCTTACCTCATAGATCCCACCAGTTCATATCCGCGTAGGAACAATGTCCTCCTTTTACTCCCCCTGTTTGGGGGCGTGTGAATGACATGCCTCGATTTTTTCTATATATTTGTCGATTAGATGTCTAGTCTTTTTCACCAATGTTATTTCACTACTGGGGCTTCTGCCCTCTTCCTGTTACTTTTTGTTAACATGCTTCTTTTATCCTGTTGTATGTATTATTTGAAAACTCAATAAATACTTTTTGAAAAAAATAAAATACAATTATAGCAGAACTGTTCAGCAGGTTGTGCTGAAAACAATCTTATAAGTCTGACCTGCGGATTACAACCCCCCATACTGCCACTTCTCTGTCCCCAGCCTCTCTACCTCCCGCCACTCCCCTTACTCTAAAACTGCTCCCTCCACCCTCCTTTCCTATCTCCTTTATCCCCCTTGCCCCCCAGCACTTATTTCCTCCTCCCCACACTCGATCCGAAGGCCGCAAACCTGATGCCCTGCAGCTACCCTCAGAAGCCGGCTTCCCTCCTCTGCCATTCCTGACAGCTTCAAGTGCTGCAGGGGCTTAGAAGATATCAATATGTGTCCCCCCATAAATTTGTCACCCCCTGCAATTGCCCCTGCCTCACCAATCAATCCCTTCTCCAGTGGCTTCCCTCCTTCCCCTCCCACCACCTGTAGCTTCTGCCCGCACTAAGCTCCAGCCACCTGTCAGGCTGGAGAGCATGGGGGGGGGGAGTGGGTGAGGTTGGGGCTTGGGAAGGGGTGGTAAACATGTATTTACCAGCCCCCTACCTATAGTACAGTGGACACAGGCATCAATCACTAACTATCGCTGCCGTGTCCACTGATAACTGCATAGTAAACAAAGTGTTACTATGTGTCAGTTTAAGAATAGATAATAAGTCTCTAGACTCCTTATTCATGTAAAGTGCAGTTCAGGCTGCAGAGAAAGGGACTGTCCCTTTCTCTGTCTCCAAAAAGAGATATTGGGGTCTGTTAAGACCTCTGATATCTCACCAAAGACCAAAAAAAAATCTATCTAATTGTAAAAAAAAAAGAAAAGTAAAAAAAAAAAGAAAAAACATAGTAAGGCCCATTTTACATGGAGCGGATTTAAGCAGATCCACCTGCTCTGTCAGCTGATTCCCGCTGAGCAGGTGGATGATAGGTCCGTGTCTGCTCCACTGATGTAGAGTGGACACAGACACAGCCCACTTTTCTCTATGGGGCAGTCGGATGGAGACAGACTGCCTATCCATTTCCATTCAATACCATCCGATCTGATCTGCTAGAATAGGATCCCCATCCATTTTTTCTACTGTACCAGATCGGATGCAGTCAAGTGTAAACATACACATGCCCATTTACATCAACCTCTTCTGAAAAACGGACAGGTGGACCCAATCGGTCTGCTCATGTGAAAGGGGCCTTGTTCACACAGGGAATACACAGCATACATCTTTGAAAGGCAGTGTTTACCTGTACAGGGATGCACAGGTGTTCTGTACATCCCTGCGCAGGCAGTCCCTTTCATGTTATTTGGATTGTAGCAAATGTGCTTACTGAGCCGTTACTGCCAATTTAACATTCACGTTGGTCCGAGTGCATGTCCCTTAGCTCACACTGTCTGTGTTTGGGGTTGTTCACCCACATGGATGTGAGATTGGGAGCAGCGGCCTTGTCTGTGCAGCCATTGCATCTCAATTGACATAAATGGGAATGGGATACCTGTGCATCCCTGTATGGGTAAACATGGTCTTCCGTGGGCGCACACTTTAGTAGGCCACATGTGAATGATGCTTTAGTAGCAATTTAGCAAGTTTTGTGTTTATGTGCACTAATAATGATTTTAATATATTTTTTGTGAAAATATTGATTTGATGAACATTTGCGCAATTATTTCAGAGCCCAAAAAATCACTAGCACTTTTTTTTATTCTACAGGTCATGTGCTTTCAAAAAATGTATGGTTTGGGGGTCTTTTCAAATTCTGAAAGCTGTAAGTAAAAAATGATAACCTCCGGATTTTTTGAGTAAATTGTTTTTATTTACAGTTTTGTGTACCTTCAGTTTTCACCATTTCACAAAAGGGTGCAATTTAAAAATGTACAAATATTTGTTATTTATGAACTCAATAGTTTTAACTTTTATATTCAGTAGAAATTTAGCAGGAATTTTGTAAATTTTGCCATTTATGAATCCACTAAAAATGATTTTAGTGCATTTTTAGCAAAAATATTTTAGATAAACATTTGCGCAAATATCGCAGAGTCTTGAAAATCAGCAGCACCTTCTTATTATTCTACTGGCCATGTGCTTTCAGTAAATATATGGTTTTGGGGGGGGGTCTTTTACAAACTCTGAAAGCTGTAATTAAAAAGGGAAAAACTCCAGATTTTACGATTTTTTTATATATGTATGATTTTCACTATTTCTCAAAAAGGCCCAGTTTTAAATAACAAATATTTGTTATTTATTAACTCAAGACAGGTTTAGCTGTTATATTTAGAAGGAATTTTTGCAGGGATTTTGTAAAATGCGCTGTGTTTGTTTCTGATAATAATGATTTTAGTGAATTTTTAGCAAAAATATTGTTTTGATAAACATTTGCGCAAATATTAAGGGGGCTTTTTTACAAACTCTGAAAGCTGATTGAAATGAGTTGCCTCAAATAAGTTAATAGGGTGGGGAGGAAGGTTACCATCATCCTATAAATTATATAGTTGAAAACATGGGGAAGGGGGATGAATCAAGGACTACTCCTAACAGTAACCTTGATCACCAATGATGGTAGGACTGTTGCAGTACCCAAACATTAAACATTAGTATATAAAAATGTTACATTTTTAATTAGAAAAAATAATATAAAGATACAACAATAAAGGTCACTGCAGTGACAAAGTTAGCATAATAAGTAACCAATGATAAATAAAAGGGAATAGTGATGCGCTGAAATCAAATTTTGCTATTACTATGTGTACAGTATGTGCAGAATTGATACCAAATATACACACTCAGGAGGGTATCAATAAAAATCACAGTGAAAAATACAAATATATTGTGAATTAATCCATATGTGCAAACAGCCTCAAGTGTAGCAAATATCCAGTTCTCAGTAGTAGTACTTGTAATAAACAGAGAGTTCCACAACCACTTGCTATCACAGGCTGACATGTTGTTGAGCTTCCAAACAAACACAGACAGACACCTTAAAACTTCAGATTGATACGTGTGGACTGGCGCTGGAATGCTTCCAAATGGCACAACATAAGGAAAAAACGCCTTGCTGCTTCAGGGCGACACAACTCAAAGGGAAAAAGGAAAAGAGATGATTAAGTCACGTGCCGAGTGATGCAACGCATGGGGGAGGAGCCTAGTGACGTGATCAACGGACATCCATCCGTATGAGGAGATCGCTGTACTGAGCCGCTTGTGAGACTATGTTCAAAGGCTGTATTTGAAGAGGGGATTCGTGAGTGCATCTGCATTGTTGTTGTCCATGCTTAATCTGTGACCTACAGTATTGCACCATATCTCTTTTCCTTTTTCCCTTTGAGTTGTGTCGCCCTGAAGCAGCAAGGCGTTTTTTCCTTATGTTGTGCCATTTGGAAGCATTCAAGCTCCACTTATCTGTGAAGCCTGCAATTGTTTTTAAATATTTGTGTTGGTTACTTATTGTGCTAACTTTGTCACTGCAGTGACCTTTATTGTTGTATCTTCATATTCTTTTTTTCTAATTAAAAATTCAACTATTTTTATATACTATTGTTTCATGTTTGGGTACCGCAATCCTACCATCATTGGTGATCAAGGTTACTGTTAGGAGTTGTCCTTGATTCATCTCCCTTCCCCATGTTTAAAACTGAAAGCTGTAAGGGAAAAATTAAAACCTCCAGATTTTTAGAAAGGGTTAGTTATTTACATTTTTGTTTATGTTCAATACTCACCATTTACTAAAAAAGGTGCAATTTAAAATGTTCAAATATTTGTTATTTATTAACTCAATACATTTTAAGCTTTTATATTTAGTAGAAATTTTGCCGAAATTATGTAAAATGTGCTGTGTTTGTTTCTGATAATAATGATTTTAGTGAATTTTTAGCAAAAATATTGTTTTGATAAACATTTGCGCAAAAATTAAGGAAGCTTTTTTACAAACTCTGAAAGCTGATTGAAATTGGTTGCCTCAAATAAGTTAATAGGATGGGGGGTTACCATCATCCTATAAATGATATAGTTGAAAACATGTAGAAGGGGGATGAATCAAGGACTACTCCTAACAGTAACCTTGATCACCAATGATGGCAGGACTGTTGCAGTACCCAAACATGAAACATTAGTATATAAAAAAAATGAATTTTTAAGTTTAATTTTTAATTAGAAAAAAATTATCTGCTAATAATGATTTTAAACAATTTTTAGCAAATATATTGTTTTGATAAACATTTGCGCAAATATTGCAAGGCGTTAAAATCACAGATCATGTGCTTTCAGAAAATATATGGTTTGGGGGGTCTTTAACAAATCATGAAATATGTAAATGAAATATAAAAAAATTGAAAAAATTATTCAGCCAGCTAAGTTTAAAAGTGGAGCACAGGGCCTGGCAGCGTAAAGGTTAAAGTCTAACTCTTGACAAAAATGTATTTTACAAAAATGCCTTAGCCAATGTTTAAAATTAAAATTAGCTCTGGCTATAATACTCACTTCATCTGCAGTGCTGTTCTGTAATTCTTTTCTGACATATAATGTGCTTAGTTATAGAGATTGAAAGTCATTCAACCCAGAAGACTAATGATATATGTGTATGTTTCACACATACACATGCAAACTTTGACCTCAAGACTCTATTTTGCTTAAACTTGGGGTTAAATAATTTCAAACACAACAAGCAGATTTTCTTTGGGGTTCTATGATTATCATGTTATCTTGAAGAGTTTGTACTCTTCATACTTTAGTAAATGTGAAAGCCAAAAAACTTTATAGCTTTCTATCATTAGGCTATAGGTGGCAAATACTTCTTAATGGCGATGAGTGAAACGGGAAAAGTAAATACATGAATGTATGAGTGATGAGTGAATAAGTAATGAGTAAAGAGATGATCCTTATTGCATCGCCAGTCCAGGCCTTGTAAAGATCCCGACTAGGGATGAGCCGAACACCCCCTGGTTCGGTTCGCACCAGAACCTGCGAACGGACCGAAAGTTTACGCAAACTTTAGAACCCCATTAAAGTCTATGGGACTCGAATGTTCGAAATCAAAAGTGCTAATTTTAAAGGCTAATATGCAAGTTATTGTCCTAAAAAGGGTCTGGGGACCCAGGTCCTGTCCCTGGTGACATCTATCAATGCAAAAAAGTTTTAAAAACGTCATTTTTTTCAGGATCAGTGATTTTAATGATGCTTAAAGTGAAAAAAAAAATTATATATTCCTTTAAATATCGTACCTTCTGGGTGTCTATAGTATGCCTGTGAAGTGGCACGTGTTTCCTGTGTTTAGAACTGTCCCTGCACAAAATGACATTTCTATAGGAAAAAAAGTCTTTTAAAATGTAATGTCTGGTTCTGTGCAAAGGACACTAAAACAAAACACTGGAGGTCCCTGCCTGTATTTTTATGAGAACACCAGCAATTGTATGCAGGTAAGCTTTAGGTGCACACTGTGCAAAGGACACAGTACACTAAGTGAAAATACTGCAGCTAGCACAATCACCTGCCTGCCTGTCAGTATATTATGAAGAGAATACAGGAACGGATCTAGCTAAACTGAATACAGTGTATAAATATATATACAACACCTGAGATGCAAATATAACCACCACACACTGTAACTAAAGCTAACTGACTCGCCTACCTGCTCTATCTAACTCAAAATAAATGACACTGTCTCTCTCTCTCTCTCTGTCTGTCTTTAACTACCGCCGCAACACACTACACAAGGCTGCCACGCAGGAGTCCTTATATAGTGTGGGGTGTATACTAAATCCCCTGAGACATAATTGGCCTAAGCAACCCTGGCTTTGGCCTATTATGGCTCTCCGTTTTTTCCGTGCTGTGATTGGCCAAAGCATGTGGGTCACAGTGCATGCTTTGCCAATCATCAGCCAGCAAGGCACTGAGATGCCACAGTGAATTATGGACCGTGACGCTCCACTCAAATTTGGCGCGAACGGCCCATAATGTTTGAAATTCGGCGAACAGGCGAATAGCCGATGTTTGAGTCGAACATGGGTTCTACTCGAACTCGAAGCTCATCCCTAATCCCAACCACAAGGTCAATGTCTGTCCAGGAGCATGGATTGGCATGTGGCTCAGCCTCTCAGCAAGCCGCTGATAGCCTCAGCCAGCCCCTCCTGACCCCATACACAACCCACTGCTCCAGTGAGCACTGGAGGAGAGTGCAGAGAGCCGCTGACCAACAGTCATGGCTCTCTGCTCAGAGCGGAGGGGGTGAACTGAGCGATCAGCAGTGTTTGATCACTCAGTTCTCACTACAGAGCCAGCAGGGAACAGTCGCAACATTAGATCTATGCTAGATCCAACTAGGTGAGTATAAATTGTTTTTTTTATTTCAAATCCCAAACTTCTCTTTTAAAAGACACCAATGGTTCTGCTGTGAACTTCGAGGATGAACAGTGCCTACAGCTATAGAAATAAAAGAGCGCTTTTGTTTTAACTACCAATAAAGAGGTATTTTTTTGAAAAATCTGTAATACTGATTACATAGAAAAATGTGATAATGCCTTTCTTCAATTACATCTTGAGTATAAACTAGTGTTCATTAGAACTCATAATTACACTTAAAATTGCAATGGTTTCCCAAATACTGTACTATATGTAAACATATTTGACAACATGATTTATTGCTACCGCTTTTCCAGTCAACATTTCGTAAAGATAGGTAAAATAAGTAATTTAGTGACTTTTAACTACTCTGAACTTCATTATGGCACCCTTTTGAAAATGCTCTGTTAGTCTTATATAAAAATATAATTATTTACATGAGTGACTTTTCAATCACTGATCCTTTTTATATAGAATTAATATTTTCCAGATTTCTTCCATAAACTCTGGTGTTCCAACACAGACCATGAATGTTTCATGAAAGTGGAACAGAAAGAAAGGTTGTACTTATTTTGTAGTGACCTGAATTCAACATCAGATGTTAAAATCATGACATGAAATTTTGGTTGAGAGATAAAAGTAAGAACAGAGAGCTGACCACATGCCGGATGATATTAGTGGCAGATGTGATCGTCAGAAGTGTGATGGCATTTCCTCTGAATAGGCAAATGTACTTTTAAAACTTTGATGTTAAAATGATTAGCAATGAAAATATGCTTTGTTCCTTTGCCTTCACATGGTCTCAATAATGGCATTTATCGTTTACTTGTATTTTTTAAATCAAATATTATCCCGTCTTTTATTTATGTGCAGATGCTGAACACAATGCTGCTTTTCTACAAGTCTAAAAAAGAACTCTGAGTAAAATATACATATTTAAAATAAAGTTTTGAATATGTGCATTTTTCCTATTTCATTGTAGTTTATTCCAGCGCTTTATGTTTTTCCGCTTTTTCTTTCTTTTGATCTTTATAACATAAAAATTGCTAACACTGTGCACCATCTTATCCACAGATCCTATAATTAGATGCCACGTGAACCTTTCAATTGAAACAATCTATTAAACAGTATTATGTGTCAACTCAGGTTATAAATAGATTATCTAACCTGTTATGCACATGTTTTCATTATTTCATTTCATTTTGGTATTGTTATTTCCTGTAGTGAAGTGATTTAAATATAGGGACAATTTTTCTAAGAAAGTAATATTTTATGGACAAAAATCTATGTGCCTATTCATCAGCAGATGTTTGTTACAGATGAGGGACAATAAAACACTGACAGATGCAATCACCATAAAGCTATACTACTATAGTAGCCATTCACTCTTGGTCAGGTGTGGTTGTCACAAATTATTAACATGCATATTTGAAATTAGAGATTTTTTTTTTTACTGGGCTGTGATCATTGATCACTGTGAAGATGCCCAGTCATGTTCTATTTATTTAAAATTAAAGTGTTTCCTGATCCAATTTGGATATTTAAAGTGAACACTGGACAGGGTAGATACAACTTAGTTTTTGTTTGTAGAATTGATATTGATTGCTGGCTAAACAGATAGAGACAGGAACATTTTATAGACTGGTAAACTCACACAACATGTCTCATACCCTCTTTTACACACACACACACACACACACACACACACACACACACACACACACATATATATATATATATATATATATATATATATATATATATATATATATATATATATATATATATATATATAAAAACAAACTATGATGCTTGTCTAGTCACACACACACACACACACACACACACACATATATATATATATATATATATATATATATATATATATATATATATATATATATATATATATATATATATAAAAACAAACTATGATGCTTGTCTAGTCTGTGGATAATACACAGTACATTTTAACTTTGCTATATAAAAACCAAGGAGCTGTAACTAAATGAAGTGTTATTTTGGAATGTTCAAAGCACATTTTAGACATTTAGTTAAACTTTCTGAAACTGATATGAGCTGATATGAGCTTTAAGTTTGAAGCCACACATTTCACAACAAAAATGTAAAATACATGCACATATATTTGCAGTAAAAAATGTGCATGTATTCTTTTTTTGCAAATCAGCCAGCAAAGCATTGAAACCATGATCAGTGGATCACAGGTGCAATGCCAGGTTTCTGCAGATTCTTACTTTAGCTCTATGTCCATAGGTACAGATACAGAATTTTATTTAGAGAGCTGGGGGAAATGTCAGTGAACTACGAGTGCAGTAATCACCAAATATGTGTCCGATTTAGAACTACAATTCAATCTTCCACTGTTGGAGACTGGACTTGTTGTTCAATAATTCACAGACCTCTCGACACACACACACAGCTGCATGAATTTTAGAAGTGGCATGCTGTCATGGGGTTGTTTTGGGGATACGGGTGTCCAATTTGCACCTTGTTTTATCCTAAATGTAAGGCCTAGTACACACAAGACGATTTATCCGCGGATACATCCCAGGGGATAAAAATCCGCGGAAACAGATCCGCTGGATTGTACACACCATAGAATCTATCCGCTGAAACAGATCCGCTGAGATTTTTCAGCGGATGGATTCTATCGTGTGTACGGGGCCTCAGTCTTACATGATTCAATAGACAAAGTTAGCATTTACTTTTGATGCATTTAGGAAATGTGGATAATTTTTTTTTTTTTCGTACAATAGTTTTTATTGAGAGGAATTTTCAGAGTACAAAAGTAGAAAACACTCACATGTATTCCCATGAAACATTCGGGAAAGTCAAACAATATTAACAACTCCAAAGATAAGCAGATTAATCAGAGTAGAGCATATGAGTATGGGTAAGACATTCACAGTGCAACATCAATTAACGCAGGATAGGGGTACATGGTACATGAGACCCCATCCTCGTATCATACTCAGAGAAGTACATGAAGGAGTACAGCGGGGGGGAGAACAGGTGGTGAGAAAGAGAGTCAGGGGGGGGGGGGAGGGGGGGGGGGAGGGGGGGGAAGGGAGTGAAGGAGGGAGGAGAGGGAAGGGGGGGGGGGGGGGGGGGGGAGGGGGGGGAGAGGGAGGGGGGGGGGGGGGGATGAGATGGACACTCGTGGGAACATTGTAATTATATTCTTTTTTAGGTAGTCGTTTAGAACATATCAAAATGAACATGGCATGAGGAAGACATTTCAAATTCACCCGTTCACTTCACTTTGAACCAGTCAGTCCAGGGCCTCCACTGGGTGTCAAATTTCGCCCTCCTGCCTTCTCTGTTTGCTAATAGGGATTCAAAAACGTAGTTGCTTCTGGTGGTTTCTAGGACCTCAGAAACATTTGGTACTGTGTGTGATTTCCAATTCCTAGTCAGTAGCAGTCTGGCCGCTAGCAGGATGTGTGTGACTATGATTCGAAAATCTGGGGGGAAACCCTCGATTCCCAAGTTCAGTATCGCCAGTTCAGGGTTGGGGGGTGTTAGTATACCTGTTATACGAGAGATGCATCTAAAGATACCTCTCCAGTAACTCGTGAGGTGTTTGCAGAGCCAGAAGACATGGAGAATACTGCCTATCCCTCCGCAGTCTCTCCAACACAGCGGGGAGGCCGAGGGGTAGAATTGGGCTATACGATATGGGGTTAGGTACCACCGTAGGGCTATCTTTTGGGACAACTCCCAGTGATTAATGCATCTGGAGGCTTTGTATATATGCCTAAATGAGGACTTCCATTGGGTCGGGGAGAAAGTTTTGCCCAAGTCCGCCTGCCATTTACAAAACGGGGGGGTCATTTTAAAAAGGAGCTTGTCCTGGAACAGGTTGTAGAAAAGGGATACTCCCTTGGGAGGGAGAGTTGCTTTAGTGTAAAATTGCCATATGGCGTCAGGGATCAGTACATTGCGAGATTGTAATGAGTGGAGAAAATGGGATGCCTGCGAATGTCTGAAGCTGTCCACTTGTGACAAGCCATATTCCGCGGCTAGTACGTCAAAGGGTTTAAGTACATTCTGACAGTATAGGTCCTCAACCTGGGTAATGCCTTTGGCGGTCCAGCTGGAGAAGGAAGTATATGGTATTGCAGCTGACAAGGTTTCAATAGGAATTGGTACAAAGACAGAATTAGAGGACGTGCATGCCAGGGTGCGCAGCTCTCTCCAGGCCAACATGGTGGCCTGGAAAGTCAACGGTAGTTGACGCAATGGGAGAGGTCTCCAGGCGTCAAGTATCAGGGCACTGTAGAGGTCCTTGGTCGGGCTGAGGGCTTTCTCTATACTACACCAAAGGATGTCAGGAGTCGGGGATATCCAACGTCTGATCTTGGCAAGTATAGCTGCTCGGTGGTAGTCTTTGAGGTCAATCAGGCCCATGCCCCCCACTGACCTATGTGTAATTAACAGGGACTTAGCGCACCTAGGTCGCTTGGTGCCCCATATATAGCGATTGAGGGTGCTGTTGAGGGCTCTGAGGTGGCTGCATTTCAGTGGGGTGGGGAGTGTGCGGAAAATGTACAAAATTTGGGGGAGAAGCAACATTTTGAAAGAGGCCAGGCGTCCTGACCACGTCAATTCGACCCTGGCCAGACGAGCCGCCTCCTTAGAAATTTTTTCTATTAGAGGGATGTAGTTGGCGTCTGCTAGTTTCGCTGGGTCTGTTGTGATTTGTGTGGATAATTTTTTAATTAAAAAAATGTATCTACCCATGAGGGGTGTCTTGAGTAGGGATGAACCGAACCCCCCCCCCCCCCCGGTTCTGTTTGCAGCAGAACATCAAAAGTGCTAATTTTAACGGTTAATATGTGAGTTATTGTCATAAAAAGTGTTTTTGGGACCTGGGTCCTGCCCCAGGGGACACGTATTAATGCAATTTTTTTTTAACTACAGTTTTTACGGGAGCAGTGATTTTAATAATGCTTAAAGTGAAACAATAAAAGTGAAATGTTCCTTTAAATTTTGTACCTAGGGGGTGTCTATAGTATGCCTGTAAAGTGGTAATTTTTTTCCGGTGTTTAGAACAGTCCCTGCACAAAAACATTTCTAAAGGAAAAAAAAGTCATTTAAAACTACTCGCGGCTTTAACAAATTTTCGGGTCCTGGAAATACAGATATAAGTAATTGAAAAAAAATGGCATGCCCCCCCCCAGTCCATTACCAGGCCCTTTGGATCTGGTATGAATATTAACTAGTTACCGACCGCCCACCGTCATCACTTTAAAGATGAATATCTCGGTAACGGCAGCAGCTGCTGCCACAATCGAGATATTCATCTCTTCAGTGGGTGGTCTGGTACACGATAACGGCGGTCTCCGCGGCGGATTTGCTGCAAGATCGCCGTTATCGGTGGCGGGAACGGGCCCCCGCTCTCCCGCGCCCTCCGCCGCTTACCGTAGCCGTCGATAGCGGCGGAGGCGATCGGGACCGTTCGGCTGGTGACTGGGGACAAGACTGAAGGAAAAATCTCCTTCACCCGTCCCCATAGCTCTGCTGGGCGGAAGTGACGTCAAAACGTCAGTCCCGCCCAGCGTCTTAAAGCAACATTTTTTTTTTGTCATTTGAAAAAATGACATTTCCAAATTTTTTATTTTTTTTGCATTTAAGCCTAAATATGAGATCTGAGGTCTTTTTGACCCCAGATCTCATATTTAAGAGGACCTGTCATGCTTTTTTCTATTACAAGGGATGTTTACATTCCTTGTAATAGGAATAAAAGTGATAATTGTTTTTTATTTTTTTATTTCAGTGTTAAAAATTGTAAAATAAATAAAAATAAATGCGAAAACCCAAAAAAATTTTTTTAAAGTGCCCCGTCCCGACGAGCTCGCGCGTAGAAGCGAACGTATACACGAGTAGCGCCCACATATGAAAACGGTGTTCAAACCACACAAGTGAGGTATCGCCGCAATTGTTAGAGCGAGAGCAATAATTTTAGCCTTAGGCCTACTCTGTAACTCAAAAAATGCAACCTGTAAACGTCGCCTTTTGAGATTTTTATGGGTAAAAGTTTGACGCCATGCCACAAGCGGGCGCAATTTTTAAGCGTGACATGTTGGGTATCATTTTACTCAGCGTAACATTATCTTTCACAATATATAAAAAAATTGGGCCAAATTTATTGTTGTCTTATTTTTTTATTTAAAAAAGTGAATTTTTTCCAAAAAAAGTGCGCTTGTAAGACCGCTGCGCAAATACGGTGTGACAAAAAGTATTGCAATGACTGCCATTTTATTCTCTAGGGTGTTAGAAAAAAAATATATAATGTTTGGGGGTTTTAAGTAATTTTCTAGCAAAAAAAAATGTTTTAGTCTCGTAAAACACCGAATCTGAAAAACAGGCCCGGGGCTAAAGTGGTTAAGGGAAACCCCAAACCAAAATTTTAAAAAAATTGTGTGGGGGGTCCCCCCAAATTCCATACCAGGCCCTTCGACTTTGAGTCGAACATCGGGCTCAACCCTAGTCTCGAAGAGAAGGGGGGTTCAGCTATCCCTTTAAACTATGAATGTAGTATAAACACAGACGCTTGTTAGTTATATAGTTACATAGTTACATAGTTAGTCAGGTTGAAAAAAGACACAAGTCCATCCAGTTCAACCACAAAAAAATAAACAAACAAAATAAAAAACACAATACAATCCCATACACCCAACTCCATACCCACAGTTGATCCAGAGGAAGGCAAAAAACCCCAGCAGAGCATGATCCAATTTGCTACAGCAGGGGAAAAAATTCCTTCCTGATCCCCCGAGAGGCAATCGGATTTACCCTGGATCAACTTTACCTACAAATCTTAGTACTCAGTTATTTTATGTACATTTAGGAAAGAATCCAGGCCCTTCTTAAAGCAATCTACTGAGCTGGCCAGAACCACCTCTGGAGGGAGTCTGTTCCACATTTTCACAGCTCTTACTGTGAAGAAACCTTTCCGCATTTGGAGGTGAAATCTCTTTTCCTCTAGACGTAAAGAGTGCCCCCTTGTCCTCAGTGTTGACCGTAAAGTGAATAACTCAACACCAAGTACACTGTATGGACCTCTTATATATTTGTACATGTTGATCATATCCCCCCTAATTCTCCTCTTCTCAAGAGTGAATAGATTTAGTTCTTCTAATCTTTCCTCATAGCTGAGCTCCTCCATGCCTCTTATCAGTTTGGTTGCTCTTCTCTGCACTTTCTCCAGTTCTCCGATATCCTTTTTGAGAACTGGTGCCCAAAACTGAACTGCATATTCCAGATGAGGTCTTACTAATGATTTGTACAGGGGCAAAATTATATCTCTGTCTCTGGATTCCATACCTCTCTTAATACAAGAAAGGACTTTGCTCGCTTTGGAAAACGCAGCTTGGCATTGCATGCCATTATTGAGCTTATGATCAACTAAAACCCCCAGATCCTTCTCCACTACAGATCCACTATCTCATGTTGCATCAGAGTTCCCATGTATGACCCTTTGTTTCGGATTGTATGTTAACATGTATTACCGCGTACACCTACATCTCTGTTTTCCTTATGTGAAATATTCAATAATTAATGTCTTGAAAGTAAAACAATGTTAATCTACAGAGACACAGGGGTTTGAATTTGCATAGCCTTTTTACACAGTGAAAGTACATTAGTTTCATGTGAATGGGAAAAAACAAATGCAAATATACTCTTGTGCTGATGTAATTCATTGATTTAAAATGGAAGATATCACATTTGGTCACTAGATGGAGCATTCTCATTCACTCCTGTTAAGTTTTCATGCACAAGCTCATGCCCAGTAGCTATTGGAATAAAAAGAGAGTGCAAAGTGCATGTATGTGAAGATGTTCCTTCACAGGACTGCAATACCATGAAATATAGTATGCAACTAATTAAACAAGTGTATTTGTATTAATGCATTCATTGTAATAAAAGTGTAAATTAAAAGTTATTTTGCTTAGAACCTAAATGTTAGACAGTGTCATCTCTTAATAGTAATATTTTATATATAGACACTCTAGTTTAAGGGACTGTAATATTCATTACTTCTGATTTTGCATAATTAATTTTATAATTTGACATTCGTGCATACAGGTCGAATTCTCTTATTAAATTTGAAAAAGTTAGTCCTGGACTGGTCCTAATACTAATGCACGGTCGTTTTTTGTGATGAAATAAAACAACGTTTTTAAAAACGTAATTTAAAATGATCATGTGTGGGCTTCACATCGTTATTTGTCTTCTAAAAAACGACCAAAAAAAATTCGAACATGCTTTAATTTTTTATGTCGTTTTTCAAAATGTCATTTTTTGTGTCATAAAAAATGATCGTGTATGGGCTAAAACAATGTTTTAAACAACGTTTTAAACCTGCACATGCTCAGAAGCAAGTTATGAGACGGGAGGTTGAATGGAATAGAGTGCTGTCATACGTGTTGTACGTAACCGCGCTTTGCTAGAGCATTTTTTTAGAAAACGATGGTGTGTGGGCAACGTCGTTTTTTATGATGAAGTTAGAAAAACTTTGTTTTTTTTCATGATGAAAAACTTCATTTAACGACCGTGTGTACGCGGCATAAGTAACAATGGTTCCAAGGTAAGTATTAAAAAAGTGTTGAAAGGTGGCAACCCTGACGGGTACCATTTGCCAGAGTGAAATTAGCCTATAGTGCACCATTGGCTTTAAATGCGGCATGTAAAAGTGGCAAAACTGACATTTTTAACCGTCGGTTACTAGCTGTCAAGTTCCAGCGCTCAGAAGAGGTTTTCAAACTTCTTGTGTACATGAAAAAGTGATCTTGGGCGCTTCCGACAACTCTCACACACGTAGTTTGGTAAAAACTGGGATTAAAAATAAATGTACTCCCTTGAGTGCTGTATCTTCTTCTTACCCTACCGGTGACAGTACCAAATAATTTCCTGTGACAAATTAAGCATGAGTTTGTGTGGTTTTTGTGGGTGGGTCATCCACCAAGGAATAGAGCAGTAATGCTCACTATGCCAAAGTGTGCAGGGGGCATGGGATTTCTGAACCTAGTACGGTACTCTCAAACTGCGCATTTACTACGGATACTGGACTGGTGCAATCATGGTCAGATAAAGTGCTGGGTATCCCTGGAGCAACATAAGGCTGGGTTCACATCATTGCGGGATCCGTAGCACAGCAGGAGTCCTGTGTGTGCTGGTTCATTGTTTTAGGTCCCATTTTAGCCCAAATTAGGGGCTGAATTCAGGCCTGAAACGGACCAAAAAATGCACACTTTTTCAGCAAATCGCACCAGACCTGTTGCAGAGATATGTGAACCGGCTCCATAGATAGCCGGTAACATTCTACTGCTATGCGAATTGGATGCCGAGAAACCTGCATCCAATATGCATGGGTGCGAACCCAGCCTAAATCCTCTATTCCACTCAAAGTCCTCCAATGGATTAAATAAGGTAGATAAGTTCAGATTGCAGTATTTTTGAGACTCAAATGGTTGGGAATCCATAAGGAATATACAATCCATGCATACATCATCTTTACTAACATGGCAGGAAATACAACAAGGGCACTTCTTATTTCACTACCACAGGGTTCATAATTTTTAGATTGCATGGGGAAAGTAACAAAAATTAAAGTTCATACATGCATGGGTTGCCCACACAGGGATTCTTCTGCCAAAAAAAAAAAACGAAACTGCCAAGCCACCTGGCTCTCAAGGCTCACTCAGCCTTGGTCGCAGTACAAAGCTATGCAGGCCCACTCCTGGCCTCTAGGAAGGGGCTCTCCTGACACTTTCATACTCCTCCAAGACTCACAGCCCCCTCTGGTCCCCAAGACTCCCTCTTCCAGTTGTTTAAGCTATGGTCTCCCCAACTCTCTCAGTTGGCCCAACTCTCTCAGTCCAATGACCTGGAAGCACTACCACATGGAGTGCCGTCTCAAGGATATTGTCTGGGTTCTTAAGCAGTAGCACACCTTCCTCCTCCTGCACATGTATAGGTAGGCTAGGCTTTGTGAGGCCTTAGGCAAAACCTAGACATGAGGCCCCACTCATGCCCATAATTGAAAACATAATTCAAGTGATACTGTATACATTTCATATATTAAGAGCTTTAAAGTTCTGGTGTCAGCACTCTCCAGCTCAGTGCTGCTGTAGGTGCTCTCTATCTCAGTGATGGGGTCAGTGTCTATCTTGGTGCTGGTTTCAGTCCTTTCTATCTTGGCGCTGGTGTCAGTGCTCTTTATCTCAGTGCTGGTGTCAGTGCTCTCTATCTCAGTGGAAGAAATGGATGCACTCCGTGATCGATCAAAATTCTTTTACGTATTAGAGCATCCCAAGTGCTGACAAAAACAGTGCTTGTGTCAGTGCTCTCTCAGTGCTGATGTCAGTTCTCTCTCAGTGCTGGTGTCAGTGCTGGGGTCAGGGCTCTTTATCTCGGTGCTGGTGTCAGTGCTCTCTATCTCGATGCTGGAGTCAGTGCTCTCTATCTCGGTGCTGGTTTCAGGGCTCTCTATCTCGGTGCTGGTGTCAGTGCTCTCTATCTCAGTGCTGGTGTCAGTGCTCTCTATCTTGGTGCTGGTGTCAGTGCTCTCTATCTCAGTGCTTTCCATCTTGGTGCTCTCTATCTCAGTCCTGGTGGTCTCTATCTCATTGTTCCGCTCAGTGACCTCTCTCTCTCTCTCTCAGTGCTGGTGTCACATAGAGCTCCTTGAAACTCAGCCTTGTAAAAGTGGCTGTGCAAGTTTCACTAGCTCAGAGGTCTCTTCATCCCCGTTGGGCAGCCGTAGGTCTCCTGGGACTCCCTGTAGGGGAAGAGTTGCTGGCAGAAGAAAGCAGCAGAGACGCTGATCAACAGGCAGTGCCAGCACAGGATGCAGTGCATCCGGCCCACCATGGCTGAGGATGAGCACTGGACTGGGCTGGGACCTCCCAACCCCCCACATTGGAGCCCTGCATAGGCGGTATGAGGGCAGGGTGGAGGGAGGGGTCAGGGGCTGTGAATTATAGATGGTGGATTGGACAGGGGGTGGATATAAAGGCCAGTCGCTGTGACAGATGAAGACTGGATGCTGGATGAGCAGGCATGGGGCCTCTTGCTGGTGGTCACTGGCTGCAGAAAGAGGTTGTGGCATAGTAGCTGTGTCTCTCCCTGCAGCTGGGGTCCCAGACTCTCTCGTCCCAATTGACACCCCTGGAGGGGCAGCCCAGACACCTCTTCTCCCCTACCTCCCGGTTCCATCCCCCTATGGGATCCATCGGCTCCATCCAGCCCTGACGAGGCCTCCTCCCCAGAACCCTCCTTTGTTTACCAGAAGCCGGCATACGTGTCTGGGTGTGTGGGTACTTCAGTAGGGGGTGACTGGGGTGGGGGCGATTTGCGTCTCCAGGTGCAGTGAGAATATTTAAGTCTCCTTCCCTTCTCCTTCTCCCCCGCACAACACAACGATGACCCCATCTTCTCTCCGAGACACAGCCAGGCAAATTGGGTGGCCGCAAGGCCCCTGTGAGTGCAAGGCCTTAGGCGACCACCTAATTTTCCTAATTAAAGAGCCGCCTCAGCAGCACCTGGACACACACACAACCTGCAGCACTCATGGAAAGCCCGGACACAGGACTGAAGACTCCATCCCTCCCAATGCTCCTTGAAGTCTTCAAGTTTCCAGCCTCAACCCAGACTTAAAAATTCAGAGAAAACTTTAGGCATAGTTTTCTCTGCTCACAAATATTCTACTGGAACTTCTCAAACTGCCTCTTTGAGAGTCATGTGTCCATTATATATATATATATATATATATATATATATATATATATATATTGTGACAGGAAGTCAGGTAAATCTGTGGGTATTGTCACAGACGGGACATGCATTTCTGCCTTGTTTAGACAATACACAAATTGTTATTGGGCGTCGGCTGCAAAAATATCCAGACAAGGTCTAAGGGCGTTGAAAGACTCCAGCTGTTCAGAATGAGGCAATTAAGGCCTCTATAAGCAGTCCAAAGGATTACCACTGAATTGCTACATCATTCCTAATGACGCGTACACACCATCACTTTATGTGATGAAAAAAAATGACGTTTTTAAAAACGTCACTTTAATTGACTGTGTGTGGGGGAAAACGTTGTTTTATGTCTTGTAAAAAACGACCAAAAAAAATTGAAGCATGCTTCAATTTTATGTGTCGTTTTTCAAAAGTGCACTTTTTACTTCACAGAAATTGACCGTGTGTAGCAAAAAACGTCGTTTTCTAAGACGTTTTTTCATCCACGCATGCCCAGAAGCTACTTATGAAGCAAGCTTCAATGGTAAAACGTGGTGGAACATAACCTCACTTTGCAAGATCATTGTGAGAACACGATGGTGTGTAGGCAACTTCGTCTTTGAAAATTGAAGTTTCAAAAACGTCATTTTTTACTTCACAGAAAGTATCGTTTTTTTTCATCACATAAAGTGATGGTGTGTACGCGGCATAAGGCTTTGTGAGTAGGAGAGCAGCACTGAAAGTCTTCTGAGGAGGTAAGGAGAGGAGTGATTATTCTGTGTGATAAAAATCAAAAGACTATTGTTTTGTGCTGTACGACCAGCACTGTCTGCCCAGCGCTAGGCTGAGTCAGACTCCATAGATAGATTCCTGTGTGGAAGGTAGACGCCCAAAGTGGCTAGGGTTTATTTTATGTTTGATTTTGTTTATGCTGTTTGGATGCTTGCAATTGTTTTCCAGCAAGATGGAAAAATAAACCAAAAACGTTGTTTTCAACCGTCTTCGACTGCCAGTCTGTATAAATTCAGTGTGTGATGAACCCATCCAAGGGGTCACACACCCCGCTACCGAGCTAACCCCTTACAATATATATATATATATATATATATATATAAAAACCTCCAAAGTACAGCACAACAAGTACTGTATTTATCAGCGTATAACACGGCATAGGCGTATAACACGCACCCTAACTTTAAGAGGGAAGTTTGAGGAAAAAAACTTTCCACAGCACCCTGCGTATAACATACAGGCACAGTTTACCCTCTATTTTCCGGGTAAAAAAGTGAGTGTTATACGCCAATAAATACAGTATATACTAATAATTAGATTCTACTGTGTCAAATCACTAGAACACAATATTCCTCAACATCTCCATATTTTTATTCTATTTATATTTTTTTGCATATTTTTACATCACCTTGCATATATATGTTTGGACTGAAGACTCCATCCCTCCCAATGCTCTTTGAAGTCTTCAAGTTTCCAGCCCCAACCCAGACTTAAAAATTCAGAGAAAACTTTAAGCATAGTTTTCTCTGCTCACAAATATTCTACTGGAACTTCTCAAGCTGCCTCTTTGAGAGTCCTGTGTCCAATATATATATATATATAAAAACCTCCAAAGTACAGCACAGCAAGTACTGTATTTATCGGTGTATAACATGCACAGGCGTATAACACGCACCCTAACTTTAAGAGGGAAGTTTGAGGAAAAAAACTTTTCACAGCACCCTGAGTATAACATACAGGCACAGTTTACCCTCTATTTTCAGGGTAAAAAAGTGAGTGTTATACGCCAATAAATACAGTATATACTAGGGATGCACCAATATATCGGTGCCGAAACATTTCGGCCGAAAACAGCTGTTTTGGGCACATGCCGAAACAGCTTTAAAATTGCCGATAGGACTAGTGGCTGCAGAGCGGAAAAACACACTGAAACTGTCTCCACACACTGTTCGCACACAGCCCCGCCTGCTCCTAACCCCACTCTGTGATAAACAGAAAGCCGTTCTAATGCTGAGATGTGCTCTGTCTATCACAGTGTGGGGTTAGGAGGAGGCGGGGGCTGTGTGCTAGCAGTGTGTGGAGACAGTTTCTGCATACGGGCGACGGTGAGTTGCTTTTCCTTCTAGCAGCCTTCCGTCCACCCCGTCCCCCCGTTCCCCACATACCTCCCTCCTGCTGGATATATCTTCAGGACTCTGTCCCCCCTCCTCCTCCCTCCAGCTGGCTATATGTTCGGGACTCTGTCCCCCCTCCTCCTCCCCCCCTGCTGCCTAGTCTGGCTTCTGTGACTGTCACTGACGCCAATCCACTCCTGAGGTGACAGGGTTAATAAAGAGAACCTGTCACCTCCAATTGTGTAAAAAAAAAAAAATAAGAAATAATAATTCATGGAATAAAATAAGTAATTAAAGTAAAGAATAAGAAAAATAATATTAAAAATAAGAAAATTATACAAAAAAAAAAAGTAAAACGACAAGCTTACAAAAAAAAGTGATAAAGTAATAATAAAAAAAAGAAACAAAAGGCAGGCAATTGGGGGCACAGTGAGGCGGCAATTGGGGGCACAGTGAGGCGGCAATTGGGGGCACAGTGAGTGTATGTTTTAACATACAATTATAAAAAAAAAAAAGAAAAGTCATTTTCGGTTTCGGTTTCGGTTTCGGCCTGACATTTTTTTTATTTCGGTTTCGTTTCGGTTCTGAAATTTCAATTTCGGTGCACCTCTAGTATATACCAATAATTAGATTCTACTGTGTCAAATCACTAGAACACAATATTCCTCAACATCTCCATATTTTTATTCTATTTATATTTTTTTGCATATTTTTACATCACCTTGTATATATATATATATATATATATATATATATATATATATATATATATATATATGTGTTTGTGGTGGTGTAATGTGATTTTTTGTTTATTTAAAATAATTTTTTATATGTGCATAGTTTTTAGCTGTAATTTTTCTTTTTATGCACCTGATGGTGCTTGTGAGACCGAGAGATTGATATAGGAGGCACCATGGTGTAGTTCTTTTAGGGCCTCCAGTGTCTGGTCTCCAATTAATGCCATTTTTAGATGCACATGATGGTGCCTATGATAGCACTATATTGACATAGGAGGCATGACATTTTTGTCCACTCTTTGACCTTTAGTGTCCAGTCTCCAATTAACGCCAGAGTAGATCTGGCCAACCTATGGGAAATGTACACATGAACCTACTTATTCTGTGTTTGACGTCGCTTGCTCATGCTTATGTTCCCCTGATGACACAGATTCATGTGAAATGCATTGGAAGGGGATTGACTGATAACGTCATCACGCCTGTCGAATGGCTACCATTGTTGCGTACATACTACATGCTGATTTTATTTCAGTGTGTAAGTACCTGTATCTATTTTAAATAAATGGTGGTTTAGAAGTTTCATACTAGGTACACTCTTTGTTTCTTTTCTCATTACAGATGATGATGATATCTGACCTGGTGCAATAACTCTAGGAGCCATCTGAGATTCAGTGGTGGGTGGTCTGATGACGGTATGATGTGGACTATCACTGAGTGCCTGGAATAACCTGTTTTTAACAAGCTGTATTGTTCTCTGTCACAAGGGATCAACACAATTCAGTAAGAGGCGTGTATTTGTGGTGGAGGGCACAAGGTGTTTTTTTTTTTTTTTGTTTATTTCATTGGTGGATGGTTGAATTTTTTCATATAAATATTTGGTGGATGAAGTTTTAAGATTTAAAGGCCAGATTCACGTACAGCGGGCGCAGCGTAACAGATTTAGTACCGATCCACAAAGCACTTACAATTTGTGGCAGTGTATCGTAAACAGGTCGGCGCAAGGCGGTCCAATTCAAATGGGGCGGGTACCATTTAAATTAGGCACGCTCCCGCGCCGGACGTACTGTGCATGCTCCCGTCGCAAATTTCCCGACGTGCTTTGCGCAAAATTACGACGCGCCAACGTTTTGTGAATCGCGACCTGAAAAAAGACTATCTTTGCGACGGAAATCTAACACTAGCGACGCCGTAACAAAGGGAAAAATATTCGTGGATCGCCGTAACTCCTAATTTGCATACCCGACGCTGGTTTACAACGCAAATTCCCCCCAGCGGCGGCCGCGGTACTGCATCCTAAGATCCGACAGTGTAAAACAATTACACCTTTTGGATCTTCTGGCTATCTATGCGTAACTGATTCTATGAATCAGTCGCATAGATAGAAACAGAGATACGACGGCGTATCAGGAGAAACGCCGTCGTATCTCTTTGGTGAATCTGGCCCCAAGATATTATTATTTGGATTTTGGACACTTACATTTTTTTTTCATCACATACTTTTATTGATGTGTTATTTGTCACTGGTTTGAATACACACTTATTATTTGTATATGCAATTTATTTATGGTTAGCGAGTGCAGCTCTGGACACAATATTTACGCTAAGCACAAATGTTTATTTTTATTCATATACTTATTTACTGTAAAAGTTGGTGCCTCTAAGGCTGCATTCACACCTAGGCGTAGGCAATAGCGGCGTTTTCTGGCGTTTTGTCGCGCGTATATGCGCGTTTGCGCGCGTTTGCATACAGCGTCTCCCGACGTTTTTGTACTTCGTCGTTTTTCATATAAGCCAATAAGAAAAATGATCATCCCTTACATCACTTGTTGCTATCCTAGGATTTTTTTTCCTCTTCCTGTGTGAATATACCTCTTCCGGGTCATCCATCTGCTTCCGACTCCACACTGAGAAGATGAGCGACGATGAGATGGCTTGTATGCTGGCAGCAGCCACTGCTACCTCGTATATGCTCTACCAGGGAGGGAGGAAAAGGAAGAGGGCACGGAGATACTGGATCCACCCTGTTATTGCCGGTCGGGAAGAGACAGGCCAATTTTGGGTCCTTTACAAAGATCTTCATGAGCATGAGGAGAAATTTCAGGACTACACCAGGATGTCTATAAAAAGGTTAGTAAAAAGTATCTGTATTCATTCTTTTTGACATTGTACCTTTCCATGTCCACTAAAAACCCCATTTATTTTTATTAACAGCTTCGATGAGTTGCTTGAACTGCTCAGTGGTAGATTACAGAGGATGGACACCTTTTTTCGCAATTCCATACCCCCTGTGGAGCGACTTGTTATAACACTGAGGTAAGGTTAAAAATCTTTGTCTAATTTATCGTGCTGATATACGTCTTTTTTTTTTAATTTTCCAAAATGCCCAAAAAATAAATTAAAATCAAAGTTGTTGAAAAGCCAAAAGAAAGCTACCGTATTTGCCGGCGTATAGACGACCCCCTAATTTTCCTTCCAAAATGTTGGTTTTGGGATATACTCACCGTATAATACTACCCCCTTCCTACTAGTCATGCCTCGCCTCACGGTGCCACCATTACATGCCAGACTATGCCACTACATGCCAGACTGTGCCCCATTACATGCCAGACTGTGCCCCATTACATGACCAGACCTGCCCCATTACATGACCAGACCTGCCCCATTAAATGACCAGACCTGCCCCATTACATGTACACATATTCGCCAGCACACCAAGGATCATTGAAAAAACGTCCAAAAATTTAATGCATAATAGCGATCCAAAAAGCAACGTTTCGAGGTCACGCAGGACCTCTTCGTCAGGCAAAAGATACAAACACAATGCAGTACACAAATATATATAGAAAGCTGTCACCAATCAAACCATGTGAAAAAATAAAACCCACCCATCCCAATCACCTCCTCCCCCTCCCCCCCAATCAGGAACCTTCATTGATTAAATTATGCAAGTACCTGCTAGTAACCAGCTGCTTGTGGATTATCATCAGGAAAAAGCAGCCTGGGGTGCCGACAACCTACCCCCGCTGTACTCACGATCGCAGTGGCGATCGCACAACTGTGTCACACATTGCTAGTGAGATAAATCAATCACATCACATGTAACAGGGCTGAAGGTGTCGACAGTATACCCCCCCCCCCCCCACTGTGTCTGCGATCGTAGTCACGATCGCACAGCTGATACCCCACATAATACAATAAGGATTGCCAACCGCCAATCATATCTTACCACGCATCCCGCGCAAGCGCACAGGATGCGGGAAGACATCTCGGAAGACGCCGATGTGCGGCCACTGCCGCCATGGAAACAATGACGTCAGGAAGCCGCACATCGGCCCAACCTATCACTCAAGGCAGATGTGACAACGAGGCTTGGAAAGCAAGCCGCTGTCACATGGCTAAAGGGGCCAAGGAGAGTTACGAAATAGAGGAAGTATGGTGCGCGCACCCCAGCTTAAAAGCGCAGCGGAAAGACAGTAAAAAAGTAGGAAGAAAGGAAAAAGAAAAAAGATTAGAAAGAATAAACGCTGATGAGCATACATACAGATAAACAGGCATACATAAATAAAAATGAAAAAAGGAAAAAAAAATTATAATAATAATGCTAAAAAAACGCAAAAAAAAACGCTAAAAAAAAAAAATAGGGGGGAAAAATGTTAAAAATACAAGAAAAAGAAAAAAAGAAGAAAGAAAACAAATAACAAAAGACAAAAAAGTGAAAAGTAGCCAGGATGAGCAGACTAAAAAGTAAAAGATGTGACATGTAGACACTATGCAGAGAGCTAACAATCCGGGTGAAAACACCAACAGACAAATGGTTGCTACAACGAGCTATATCAATGTACACCCTATCAAGACCTGCCAATGGTCTAAGTTGATGGGGTCATCGTCCATACATGGCAGAATGCACAATGTCTACATTGTCAACATGAAAAAGGAAAACAAAAATATACAATTCAAAAGAAGCCCACAGGGGCTTGAAAAAAAATCAATGGTATAAACAATACCATATGGGGTGTCATTCATAATGAACAATGGCAAAGCCAATTTAAATCCAGTATGATTAGTGCATACACGAGAACGGTATGCGATTCGAGCAAAAAAGAACACTAAACGAATAAACCTAATAAAGGGCCAAAAGGCACCACATAGGGGAGCCTAATGGAAGACAGAGCAACCCATCAGCGATCATCAATGAAGCACGTCAGAAACAAATTGGTGTTCAACCCACCAGGTTGTACTGTCCCCAACGTGTGTATCCAATACGCCTCACGGCGGAGTAGTGATCGATTACGATCGCCACCCCTATAGGGTGCTTTAACATGTTCAATAACCATGCCACGAAGTTCGTGGACCTGGTGTTTGACTGTCACAAAATGTAAAGCCACAGGTTTGTTCAGATCTACCTGTTCCCCCTTGGCGGTTTTAGTCAAAGCTATCCTAATGTCGCTTCTATGTTTTTGGAAACGCTTCTTAAATGGGCCAATAGTCTTCCCAACGTATACTAATGTACAGGGACATTTCAAAATATAGACACAAAAGTCGGTGTTGCAATTAAAATATTCGCGTATGGGATAGCGACCTCCCATATGCGGATGTGAAAAATATTCCCCACAAATAAGGGAGTTGCATACATTACAGTTATAGCATCTAAAACACCCGGTTTTATGGGATATTTTAGTTGCGGTCTTAGCGTACTTGTGTCGTGGGTCAGCCTGTACTAGATGATCTCGTAACGTCTTACCGCGTTTGTACGCCATCATTGGTTTGGTCTTGATTTCAGGACCCAAAGATCTATCTGACTGCAATATTTTCAGATTGCGTTCAGTGGCGCATTTAATTGTGCCTGATTCTTGATTGTACGTATGGACTAGCATAGGGCAAGAGATAGACCTAGAACTTTTGTTACTACCCGCTAGTGCCTTATCCAGAGCCTTATCCAAAACTAATTTGGGATAACCCCGTTCAAGGAATTTCTGGTACATGATGTCAAGTTCCTTCTTTTTATCATGCTCGTCTGAGCAGATCCTTAAGACACGTGCAAACTGTGAAATCGGCAAATTATGGCGCAAATGTGTAGGATGTGCACTCTGGAAATGTAATAGAGTATTTCTGTCAGTAGGTTTAGTGTGTAGAGATGTGGTCATAACACCACCAGTGATAGTGATAAGTACATCAAGGAACGGAATACATTCACCAGAAATTTCTGGGTTAAACACAATCCCTGGGAAAACACTATTAATATACTCCACAAATCTTACAAAGATTGATTTGATTGGTGACAGTTTTCTATATATATTTGTGTACTGCATTGTGTTTGTGTCTTTTGCCTGACGAAGAGGTCCTGCGTGACCTCGAAACGTTGCTTTTTGGATCGCTATTATGCATTACATTTTTGGACGTTTTTTCAATGATCCTTGGTGTGCTGGCGAATATGTGTACATGATTTGCTTTCCGGTTCCCAGCTGGTGATCGTTTCAGCACCCTTTTACTTATTGGCCATTTTCCTGGAAGGTGTGCAGTTGGAATATTTTGTGACTGCCCCATTACATGATCAGACCGTGCCCTTACCTTAGACATGCAAATCGCGGCCGTACGTTTGTTCAAAAGCCGTGCCTCCTACGTCTTCTGTTCCGTGATAGGCGGAACATTCAGCTTCCTAGGAGGCACTGTGTTCAGTGTTCGCCTATCCGAGGACGAGAGGGTCTCCGTGATAGGCGTACACATAAACACACCAAACACTATTGCATACATTACCCAATACTAATATATTTGTATATGCATCTAATATTAAAAAACACACGTTTTAGAAGGTCAAATTTTTTTTAATTTTTTTAAAAGAATTTTCAAAACTATATACATCAATTTTTTTATGTTTTTTTTTACTTTTGTCACCAAAAAGAAATCGAGCAAACGTTGCTCATAGAACAATTGTTCATTTACAAATGTCGGAATGTTTTTGGGGATTCCCCTGTGTCATCTATTGACATGCCTGCATTTATTGCTTGGCCAATATGTGACCAGTTGGAGGTAGAGGTACTTGCATGCGGCCAACGGGAAGGTGGTGTTGCTGGTGGTGGTGGTGGTGTTGGTGTTGTTGGTGGATTGAAAGGTGGTAGTGTAGGCAGGTGTGGGTAATCATAAGCAGTCGATGTAGTCCGAGAAGGGTAATAAGTAGGAGGTTGTGTCGGCAGATGAAGTGTTTGCGAAGTCTGAGGATGGTAGGTAGAAGGTGTCGTCTGTGGGTGTGTGTAAGGTGAAAGTGTTTGGGTAGTCTGAGGAGGGTAGGTAGAATGTTGCGTTTGCAGGTGCGTGTACTCAGGAACTGTTGTGGAAGTATGAGTAGGGTATGTAGAAGGTGGTGTTGGTAGATGAGGGTGGGTAGAAAGTGTTGTCGTCTGAGTCGGGTAAGTATAAGGTGGTGTGGGTTGAGGTAGGTGGCTGGGAATAGGTGGTGCTGTGAAGTGAGGAAGTGGTGGTGCTGACAGATGCTGCGGGGGTTGGGTAGCATAGGGACCATAGGGTGGTGGCGGTTCTGGTGATTGGTAGGGTTCCTCTGGTGCAATGAATGTGGCAATGTACCTTATGGTACCTGCCAACATGTCTGCTTGTAGCCTTTTCGGAACCCTGTCTATCAGCTCCCCCAGACAACTTGCAGACATATGTCCGTAGGAACGGTTGCTACCGATTCTCTCTCTCATGTCCGACATAATCTCTAGCATTAGTTGGACATTTGGGTCTGGATCCGGCACCTTCCTTCTAGTCCCTCTAGCAGGTACACGTGGTACCGCCGTTGGTGTCGACTCCTCTTCTCCCACCAGTGTAGATGTTGTTGATTGTGATGTTGTGGCCAACTGGCTTTCCGGCTCCTGACCCGCCAGTGTCTGATCGGCAGAATTCAAGCTGCAGCTATCCACCTCGACAGGGGCGGTTGGAGCAGCTTCCTCCCAGCTGTTTTCAGTCCTGAAAATATAAATTAATTATTATAACTTACGTATACACATTTCGTTTACTGTCCTTAGTACAGATAATAGCTTACCTTGCCAAAGTCAACGAAGGTCTAAGGAATTCCAATTCCTTCGCATTTATATACTCCTTTGGGGCACATGCCGACGATCCACTCCTGGTATTCCTTTGTACCCTTAAATGGCGCATAAAGGCGTCACGTAGGCTCTTCAATTTCGTTTTTATCATTTTAACTGTCAAAAACAAAAAAAACAAAAATATTATTTTCTTTGTAGGTATTTATCGACTGGACAGTCTCTAGGAAGTCTACATTATGCCTTCCGTATAGGCAAGTCTACAGCAAGTTACATCATACGTGACACCTGCTCTGCTATATGGGAGGTTCTGCAGGAAGTAGTGTTCAAGAAACCTAATGCAGAGGAATGGGCACAGATTGCGGAGGTATTCTGGCAACGCTGCAACTTCCCCAATTGTGTCGGAGCAATAGATGGGAAACACATTAGGATTGTGAAACCCATGGCAAGTGGAAGCAAATTCTTCAACTACAAGAAATACTTCTCATTTGTGTCGATGGCTGTGGCTGATGCAAACTATTGTTTCAAATACATAGACATTGGATCATATGGCAGCAGCGCGGACTCCACTATCTTTGGGAACTCTTCCTTTGGTCAAATGCTGCGAACAGATGGTCTTGACCTACCAGAATGCAGTCCACTCCCAGGCACACATGGCCCTCCCCTACCCAGTTTATTTGTGGGTGATGAGGCCTTTTCTTTGGGTCCAAATCTCCTACGGCCTTATTCGGGGCATAATTTGACGGTGGAGAGGAACGTATTCAACTACCGCCTAACCAGAGCACGGCGAGTAGTTGAATGCGCTTTTGGTATACTTGCCAATAAGTGTCAGCTCCTGCACACTCCCATAGTGCTCAACATGCAGAATGCCGTCACTGCTGTCAAAGCTGCGTGCGCCTTGCACAACTTTGTGAGGAAGCGCGATGGCTTTGATTTTGAAGAGCCGGTTTCTGAGACTCTGGAAAGAGCTCAGTGGACTGGTGTCCGTGGGAACAGGCAGGGTTCGCATGTCCGCGATCAGTAGGCCGAATATTTCATGTCTCCTGCAGGACAGGTACCATGGCACCTGGATTCTATTTAATTATACCATTATTCTGTTCTTGTGAAACTATAATGTTTGCTGTACTTTTTTGAACAATAAATCATATGCTGTAGTGATAAAATAAAAATATTTGATTGATGTATATAAGAAGTCTCATGTTTATTTTATTTAGATATTTTTTTATCTTTTTGTGCAGTATCCCTACGATATCAAATCGGGGTCAGAGTGTCAGGATGGGAAGAACAACTCACAGGCCCTGCCTCAGTGGGAACATTAGGGTTGGTGGTTACTAGGAAGAGGAGTATCCCCCCAATGGGGCACTGTACTGTATTATTCACTGATAACAATGATGGTATACTATTCCTCCTAGGTGGAATAGTCTACCATCATTGTTATCAGTGAATAATACAGTACAGTGCCCCATTGTTGTTGTCAATGGGGGGGATAGTGCGTCATGACATTGGAAGGTATTGTGTCCAAGGGCCGGATAAAGGCTAGCAAAGGGCCAAATCTGTCACTCGTGCAGCAGCATAGGTGCTTACAAAAGGTGGTGGCAATAGATATTTTATTTAAACACTTCATGACGGCCGTCAGGACATATACAGCCACAGGGTCTTTCTGTCATTGGCGAATTACAGCGTCCTGTGAGGGAGAGAGGAGACCGATCTGTGTCTCTTGTAAATAGGGACACAGATCTGTCACCTCCCCCAGTCACCCCCCTTCCCCCACAGTTGGAACACTATATAGGGTACACATTCCCTTTCTCACCCCCCTAGTATTAAGCAATTCCCTGCCAGTCACATTAGTGCATCTGTACAAATGTGAATGGCGTTAAAAATTGTGTCAAAAGTGTACGATGTGTCCGCCATAATGTCACAGTCTTGAGAATATACCTACAGGTAAGCCTTTTTATAGGATTACCTGTAGATAAAAGTCAAAAAACATGGATTTACAAACATTGATTTTCCCAAAAAAAAAAAATCCTATTAATTATGGTCATTTTGCTGTTTGCAGGAGTTTACCTTTTTTATCCTTCTCTGATATATTGGCCCAGTTATGGTAGACCTGAGAGCCGATTTGGTCCCATGCCCTCCTCCGAACGGTTCGCAGACTGTAGGACGAATCCTTTATGTCATGAAGACATGGGTGCTCCTTGACCATCCTGATACATTTTTCAGGGTCTAGGAGAGAGAGGGTCTCATCCATGTCTGCTTCCATGCTGCTGTGTGCTGTACTCCTATGGAAAATGGTGGTTTTTGGACTTCCTGTCTGATATTATGTACTTTTTGTCAAAACGCTTGTACAAACGCTTGTTGTCGCGCAATACGCGCGTATCGGGCGTTTTACATTGATTGCAATGGGAAAAGAAAAACGCTCAAATACGCGCATATCGCGCGATATTCGCGACAAAAAAGGGCCCGGAACTTTTTTTGGCTACAGGCGATGCGCGTCAGGCGCATCAGCGTTCAGATGTGAACCATGCCCATAGCCTTACATGTATTTTGGTCCCTCTGGCGTTTGTGAGCGTCGCGCTACATGCGACAAAACGCCTAGGTGTGAATGGGCTCTAACAATTCACCTGGTTCATTTATCAGATTCAGTTTCAATTTAAACATCTAATAAAAAATATATTATGGGCCAGATTCACATAGAGATACGACGGTGTATCTCCTGATACACCGTCGTATCTCTGAGTTGTGCCTGTCGTATCTATGCGACTAATTCATAGAATCAGTTACGCATAGATATCATTAAGATCAGACAGGTGTAACTGTGTTACACCGTTGGATCTTAGGCTGCAATTCCAGGCCGGCCGCTAGGTGGCGTTTTGGTTTATTTACGTGACGAATATGCAAATAATGAGATACGCCGATTCAGAAACGAACGACCGCCCGGCGCTTTTTTTTATGTCGTTTGCGTTCGTTTTTTTCCGGCGGGTAGTCACCCCTGGGTCTATGAGGCGCAGCCAATGTTAAGTATGGCCGTCATTCCCGCGTCACGATTTAAACATTTTACGTAGTTTGCGTGACTCGTCCGTGAATGGGGCTGGACACAATTTACGTACACGTCGAAACCAATGACGTCCTTGCGACGTCATTTAGCGCAATGCACGCTGGGTAAATTTGCGGACGGCGCATGCGCTATTCGATCGGCGCGGGAACGCGCCTGATTTGAATAGTACACTCCCCCTAGCCGCGGAATTTGAATTCCGCCGGGGGGTTTACGATACGCCGCCGCAAGTTTTGAGGTAAGTGATTTGTGAATTACCCACTTGCCTCAAAAACTTGTGGCGGCGGATCTTAAATCACATAGGTTACGCGGATCTAAAAATCCCAAACACTAAAAACACTTACCCCAGAAGTTGTCGATGGAAATGAGCCAGATCTCCTTTATTTGTACAGAGGCTGCCAGGACAAGACACCAATTCCAAGCACATAGACAAACAACAGCTCAATCTAGGGGATGTCTTTTTGTAGATTTATTGCAGGGCTTTGAATAAGAGAGAGAGAGATGAGCGTGCAGAATACTCCAAAAAGCAAGGCAGATTCAGGAGCACAGGTTCTTGAGTAAAAATCCCTTAAGTTGGATGTAAAGGGGATATCCAGCTAATATAAGGCTTTGAATGAGCAGCCCCAGTCCGTACAGCAATCTCTGACTTTAACCACTAAAGCACATCTACATCTGAAGTCCTAGATCAAGGTCCTATGCACAATGTCCAAGGACTATTGTCTACTCAGTTTCCATGTGAAACTCTTCAGTGAGATAAAAGAGACCTTCTCCAGTTCAGCTTCCACGGGTCATGCCCTCAAGCTAATATTTGTTAGTCCATGTTCTTTTGGATCTCATCCAGCACATACTGTGGCCTAACAACAGCTTTTCAATACATAGGCTGCCTGCCAAGAGTAGCAGCCCTAGATGAATGACCCTGCTGAACAGACCTCCCAAACATGTATCTTCTCTCCAGCCACTTTCTGGTTGCTCCCTTCCAGGCATTGCCTGAGGTCCAACAAATATTCATAACCCAGTTCCTGACACTGCTACTCTATTTTTGGAAACTTCTAGTGGCAAACAGGAACAATCGACCACCAAGCTTAGGGAAACCTGGTCAGACCAAGACAATTTAATAGATATCAGGTCCTTTGATGTATTCTTTATACAGGCAAGCCTTTAACTTGACCACACCTAAGACATACTTGCCAACTGTCCCCTTTTTAACGGGACAGTCCCGTTATTTGGGACCTAGTCCCGGCTAATTTAGCCTGCCGGGACTTGTCCCGGTTGCAGGGGACCCCGCGATCGATCCGCGGAGCGCTCCGGAGCCTAGGAAAGTCCCCGGCTTCGGCCTAGCTCCGGAGCGGCGGCCATCTTGCTCCACCCAGTGTGCTTGCCAGAGCCCAGAGTGACACGCCTCCCCGCCTCAGCGTGTTGACTTCTGTAGTCAGCGCGCGGAGGCGGGGAGCCATGTCACGCTGTGCTCTGGGCTCTGGCAAGCACACTGGGTGGAGAAGATGTGCCATGCTTCTTCCCGGCTGCCTTGACTTGTGTGACTAAGGTAGGGGAATGTGGGGAGTGGGACGGGGACATGGACATGGACATGGACATGGACTAAGTTATGACACTAATGTGAAATCTGTGCTACTCAGATCAGTACAATTACTAAGTGAACACGCACACATATATATGAAATAAGGGGTTCAGATTAAACCACCAAAAAGAAAAAGTGAAATAAATAATGAAATAAAAAAAATGAATAAGTGAAATAAATAATGTTTTTTTTTTATTTCATTATTTATTTATTTATTTTTTCATTATTTATTTCACGTTTTCTTTTTGGTGGTTTAATCTGAACCCCTTATTTCATATATATGTGTGCGTGTTCACTTAGTAATTGTACTGATCTGAGTAGCACAGATTTCACATTAGTGTCATAACTTATTGGTTCACATATACATACATGCTGCTCACCAGTTTTTCTAAACTTATTTAGTTGTCTCATTTCTCCTTTAAAGATATTAGCAATTTCCTTCTAGGATTTTACCTAGGGTTTATTATACAATTACACCCTTGGTCTGATCTATATTCTCATCCCCCACCCTTCCTTATACATATAGGGATTGTAGAGACAGCGCCACCACCCCCACACCCCGTTTTCTACATTTTCTGTATCTCCTCTGGGGGATACATACTAGGGGGGGCTGCAGTCTTATATTTATTATATTTTAACATCTTCTTCATCCTAAGTGCGGGTTATCCCATATATACAGTCCATTCCTGGGCCACCCTGGGTGCCGCACATAAGAGGGTGTCAGTCCAGGGTGTGTCGGCAGGGGGCCCAGCGGTGCAGGGGAGGGGGCTGCCTGTCTCCCCAGTCATCCAATCAGGCAGGGCTGTCCCTCCACGATCTTCAATGCCTCCCGAGTAAGCTGGAGTTGGTGGGCAGAGATGGGGGTGTGGCTGCCTCCTCTACTCCACCCAAAGGCTCGTTCATTGGCTGATCCTGGAGGAGGAGGAGAGTACACAGGAGCCACGAATGTCTGTATCTGCAGCTACACAGTAAGTGAGCACATTGTCACTCACTTTATACAGCCGAGCCTTAACCTGCCCCTATGGTACATTATACAGCCCTGCCCCTAACCTGCCCCTATAGTACAATATACAGCCCTAACTCAGTGTAGGTAGGTCAGTGTAGTCAGGTCAGGTCAGTGTATGCAGGTCAGTGTAGTCAGTGTAGTCAGGTCAGTGTAGTCAGTGTAATCAGGTCAGGTCAGTGTAGTCAGGTCAGGTCAGTTTAATCAGGTCAGGTCAGTGTGGTCAGGTCAGGTCAGTGTAATCAGGTCAGGTCAGTGTAGTCAGGTCAGGTCAGTGTAGTCAAGTCAGTGTAGTCAGGTCAGTGTATGTAGGTCAGTGTAGTCAGGTCAGTGTAATCAGGTCAGTGTAGTCAGGTCAGTGTGGTCAGGTCAGTGTAGTCAGGTCAGGTCAGTGTAATCAGGTCAGGTCAGTGTAGTGTGGTCAGGTCAGGTCAGTGTAGTCAGGTCAGTGTAGTCAGGTCAGTGTAATCAGGTAATCAGGTCAGGTCAGTGTAGTCAGGTCAGTGTAGTCAGGTCAGGTCAGTGTAGTCAGGTCAGGTCAGTGTAGTCAGGTCAGGTCAGTGTAGTCAGGTCAGGTCAGTGTAGTCAAGTCAGTGTAGTCAGGTCAGTGTATGTAGGTCAGTGTAGTGTGGTCAGGTCAGTGTAATCAGGTCAGTGTAGCCAGGTCAGTGTAGTCAGGTCAGTGTGGTCAGGTCAGTGTAGTCAGGTCAGGTCAGTGTAATCAGGTCAGGTCAGTGTAGTGTGGTCAGGTCAGTGTAGTGTGGTCAGGTCAGTGTGGTCAGGTCAGTGTAGTCAGGTCAGTGTAATCAGGTCAGGTCAGTGTAGTCAGGTCAGTGTAGTCAGGTCAGGTCAGTGTAGTCAGGTCAGGTCAGTGTAGTCAGGTCAGTGTATGTAGGTCAGTGTAGTGTGGTCAGGTCAGTGTAGTCAGGTCAGTGTAGCCAGGTCAGTGTAGTCAGGTCAGTGTGGTCAGGTCAGTGTAGTCGGGTCAGGTCAGTGTAATCAGGTCAGGTCAGTGTAGTGTGGTCAGGTCAGTGTAGTGTGGTCAGGTCAGTGTAGTCAGGTCAGTGTAGTCAGGTCAGTGTAGTCAGGTCAGTGTAATAAGGTGGTCAGGTCAGTGTAGTCAGGTCAGTGTAGTCAGGTCAGTGTAGTCAGGTCAGGTCAGTGTAGTCAGGTCAGGTCAGTGTAGTCAGGTCAGTGTAGTCAGGTCAGGTCAGTGTAGTCAGGTCAGGTCAGTGTATGCAGGTCAGGTCAGTGTATGCAGGACAGGTCAGGTCAGTGTATGCAGGTCAGGTCATTGTATTCAGGTGAGGTCAGTGTATGCAGGTCAGGTCATTGTATTCAGGTGAGGTCAGTGTAGTCAGGTCAGTGTATGCAGGTCAGGTCATTGTATTCAGGTGAGGTCAGTGTAGTCAGGTCAGTGTATGCAGGTCAGGTCATTGTATTCAGGTGAGGTCAGTGTAGTCAGGTCAGTGTATGCAGGTCAGGTCATTGTATTCAGGTGAGGTCAGTGTGGTCATGTCAGTGTATGCAGGCCAGGTCATTGTATGCAGGTCAGCTCAGGTCAGTGTGGTCAGGTCAGTGTATGCAGGTCATGTCAGCGTGGTCAGGTCAGTGTAGTCAGATGATGTCAGTGTGGTCAGGTCAGTGTATGCAGGACAGGTCAGGTCAGTGTAGTCAGGTCAGGTCAGTGTATGCAGGACAGGTCAGGTCAGTGTAGTCAGGTCAGGTCAGTGTATGTAGTCAGGTCAGGTCAGTGTAGTCAGGTCAGGTCAGTGTATGCAGGACAGGTCAGGTCAGTGTAGTCAGGTCAGGTCAGTGTATGCAGGACAGGTCAGGTCAGTGTAGTCAGGTCAGTGTATGCAGGTCAGTGTAGTCAAGTCAGTGTATGCAGGTCAGGTCGTGTTAGTGTATGCAGGTTATGTCAGTGTGTGTTTGTGTACTAACACACACACTCACGTAGGTCACCCTGCGCCACTCCATCGACCGCCCCCCCCCCCCCCCCCCCTGTGCCGGCTTGGCTTTGGGCTGAAGCCCCTGGTCTTGTTGGCACCCAGCAATGCCCCTGGACTCAACTACATTTTAATTCTAAAAAGGCAAGTAAGTTGGCAACACTTAGCACAGTGTCATGATCATTTAGGTAAATGCAAGCACATAATTCAAAGCACATCCCTGGCTTTCTTCCACAGGCTTGCACTAGATCAACAAATGGTATGATTTTGGAAGATAATAGTGCACCTATCCATTTTTTTTTAATATCCTTTTATTTAATTTGCCACCGTTTTTGGCAATAAGTGCAGGGAATGTTGATACCAGTTATGGAGATAAAAGGTTATACGGAGTGGTCATTTTAAGGAGATTACTTTTTTATCTGTACATTTGAAAATTTTGTGCGCACTGCTGTTCACATTACATGCGATGTCTGTGTGGTGCGACTTTTTTCTGTTCGGAACACAATCGGATCACATGTGTGTTCACACATATGCAATCTGATTCAAGTCTGAACTGTCAGTTGGAAGTGCGATACGCAAGCTGAACTGGGGGTGTCGTTAACATATAATGACACTCCCTAGCAGTTCGCATATGGCAGTGTGAACTGCCATGCATGTCGGGTGCGATGCGGGAACCCGCAGTGGATTCGCAGGGTTCTCGCATTGCACCAGTGTGAACCGGGCCTAAGAAATATTATTTTTAGTTTACAAAATGCATGCATGCAATGACAGTTGATAAGGATTAACGGCTTGCCAACCGCCGCACGACGATGTACGGCGACAGAATGGCACGGCTGCGCACATGGGCGTCCAGGTATGTCCCCTTTAAGATGCAGAGCCATTGGTCGCGAGCGCGGCGGCATGTTCATAGCTGTGCTGCAAAGTGTCCCTGGAATTTTTTTTCAAATGTTGGCAACTATGCTAAGATAAATTGGGATAATACTCATGCAAATATGACAGTATGCAAGGTTCACAGTATAATACATTGATAACCAAGAAATACTACATCCTGTTTTCTGCAAATAAAGGTCAGCCCTGAACTATAAGGGCTCTTTCACACGTCCGTTCTGTTCGTCCGTTTTTTGGATGTCCGTTAACGGACCGCAATGCTTCCCTATGGGTTAACATCCGTTAGCGGATGAGCATCCGCTAACGTCCGTTAGCATCCGTCTGCGTTAAGTTCCGTTTTTTTGGACGGAAGAAAACCCTATTTTTCTTCCGGCAAAAAAATGGAACGGATAAAAAACGGATGATCCGTTTACTATCCGATCCGTGTGCGGCGTTTGGTATGAATCCTGAGGGGGAAGTCCCCGCCGGATTTTAAATAAAAATCCGGCATGGGTTCCCCCCCTCGGGAGCATACCGGGCCCTTAGGTCTGGTATGGGTTGTAAGGAGACCCCCTACAATCCATACCAGACCCGTATCCAAAGCACGCTACCCGGCCGGCCAGGAAAAGAGTGGGGACGAGCGAGCGCCCCCCCCCCTCCTGAGCCGTACCGGGCTGCATGCCCTCAACATGAGGGGTTGGGTGCTCTGGGGCATGGGGGGCGCACTGCGGCCCCCGCCACCCCAGAGCACCCTGTCCCCATGTTGATGAGGACAGGGCCCCTTCCCGACAACCCTGGCCGTTGGTTGTCGGGGTATGCGGGCGGGAGGCTTATCGGAATCTGGGAGCCCCCTTTAATAAGGCGGCCCCCAGATACCAGCCCCCCACCCTAAGTGAATGGATATGGGGTACATCGTACCCCTACCCATTCACCTGGAGGCAAAAAGTTAAAGTTAATAAACACGACACAAGGGTTTTTAAAATAATTTATTAGTCTGCTCCGGAGGCCCCCCTGTCTTCTTTATTAGCTCTTTCACCAGGGGGGGCTTCTTCTTTGACGTCTTCGGGTGGGGGCTGCTCTTCTTCGCCGCCGTCTGGTTCTCTTCCACCGCCGGGGGGGTCGCTTTTATAAAAGCGCTCCCCCCCCCCCTGGCGGGTTTCCTCCGACGTCTTCGGCGGGGGGTGGTGTGCTTCTTCTTCCGCTATCCGGGGGTCTTCTCCGCTCTCCGGGGGTCTTCTTCTATGTTTGCCGCTCTCCGCTGTTGACTCGGCGCACCCCGGTTCTTCCTCCCGCTGTCCGGTGCCTTCTCCTTCAGCACTGAACGTCTTCTTCTTCTTCTTCCGTGCTGTGACGTCGTCTTCTTCTTCTTCTCTTCTCCCGATGTTGACACGTCGCCTCTTCTAGCTGCAATGACGGGTGCACGGCTTGCATCTTACTTATATAGGCCATTTGCACTTTCATTTCATTTGTTCAGTCAAATCTTCATACTAGTTGTGCCCATCCTGCAGGTCATGGGCTACATTACACTTAGCGAACACATGTGGCCAAAGAAAAATTTGACAGTGTCTCTTTACTGGACTGTTATAAATGTCATCTTTCCAAAGAAAAAATATCTCACTCTTCACAATCATACCTTATTAATGTGGTCACCTCATAGGCATGCACAGCCTATTGCATTAGGGTGTGCACCTCAAACCTCAAACACACATGCGTGTGTGTGTGTATATACAGTATATATATATATATATATATACACACACACGCGCGCACTTCCACACTTCTCTTATAAGCCGAACCATCAGTGGGAGGTCTTCCCCATCTACACACAGAGCCAGGGTGGTCTTAAAAGTGTCATGAGCCCCTGGGCAAAGTGATACACTAGGGCCCCCTACCAGGGATATCGCAACAAAAAGTGTGTGTGTGGTAGGGCGAGGGGGATTAACTTTTTTTTGTACAGGGTGCAGGGTTCAGAAGAATGCTACATACAGAGTTTAGTGTTCAGGAGAGCGCCAGCACAGAGTGCAGACTTCAGGCATGAGCTATGCACAGGGTACAGAGTTCAGAAATGCACCATGTACAGAGTGCAGAGTTTAGGAGTAAGCTAGGTACAGGGTGCAGAGTTCAAGCGTGTGCTATGTACATTCAGAAGTGTGCTATGTAGAGTGCAGAGTTCAGGTGTGCGCTACACACTGAGTGCACAGTTCAGGAGTGAGCAGAGATCATACATAGTTCAGACGTGAGCTACGTGCAGGGTGCAGAGTTCAAGAAGGTGCTATGTAAAGAGTTCTAATGTGAGCTATGTGCAAGCTGCAGGTGTTCAGAAGTGCGCGAGTGCAGAGTTCAGGTGTGCGCTATGCAAAGAGTACAGATAAGCACTACACACAGGGTGCACAGTTCAGGAGTGAGCTAGTTACAGGGTGAAGAAATCATGTGTGTGCTAGGTACAGAGTTCGGGCATGAGCTGCGTGCAGGGTGGCATTCCCTATGCACAGGGTGCAGAGTTCAGACATGTGCTATTGGACAAAGTTCAGGGGATGCTACGCCAGTTTACAGACACTCCCCCCTGCAATTTCTCCCCAAGAGAAAGCTCTCCTTTCCTTCCAGTGCAGCTGGAGTTCCAGCTCTTCAACCTTCCCTGTCTTATACCCACAGCTGCTCTCCTCCCCCCCCCGCAGAACAGAAACTTAAACTTACTGTGGCTGGTCAGGCTGCTGCTGCTGTCACAGGCTTCTCTTTTTTTTTCTTTTTTTTTTAACGTGTATTTTGTGCGTGTACTCAAGAGAGGAGCCGGACTGTAGGAGTTTGGGAGTAGGCAGGCCTCCCCCAGAGGCAATCTGCCATCTTTCTCCATGCCCCAGGTGGCAATGGCGGGTGCGTGAGGGGGTCCTCCCACACAGCCCGCCCTACCTGCTCTGATTTGAAGCCCAACGGGGCAGAGGGACTCCCTATAAGGGAGTGAGAGGATATAGCCTGCTCAACCAGCCCCGTTAGTCCTTCGCCTCTCTTTTTAGAGACCGCATGGTCAAAGTGCGTGCATGTTAACCCAATTTCGAGTGCGTGTAAGTGTGGTGTTTTTTGTGGGAGGGGGTGGGCGTACTAAGCGCAGGCTTACCTCGCATAGCACACCCACCGGGAGCCGGGCAGAGACCACCAAACTCAATTCACATGTAGCCGAGACTGGGATCCGAACCCCTAGCTGCAGAGGTGAATGGCTTGTCAGCGCAGTGCCAATCACGTTGAGCCACCACAGCTCCCCACGCACGGGCTTCTCTTGATGCTGCCGGTGTGAGGCTAGAGTGGCCAAGTGGATACTCCACCTAGGGTTGCCACCTTTTATTCAAGTTAAACCCGAACAGTTCAGCGGTGCATGGCAATTTTGTTTGTAGTATACACTATAGGATTTTAAAACCACTTGCCGACCCGTGTATTGTAAATGTACGTCCTCTTTTTAAAGATGGATATCTCAGTAACGGCAGCAGCTGCTGCCACAACTGAGATATCCATCTTTTCAGCGGGCAGCCGTGTAAACGATAACGGAGGTCTCCGCGGCGGATTCACCGCGAGATCACCGTTATCGGTGGCGGGAGAGGGCCCCCCCCTCCCACCGCTCTTCCGCGCCCTCCGCTGCTTACCGTAGCCGTCGGTAGCGGCGCAGGAGATCGGATGCTGCAGCCTGAGCGGTGAGGACTTGAGTGAGGGCAAGATGGCCCCCACCCGTCCTCATAGCTTTGCTGGGCGGAAGTGACGTCAAAACGTCAGTCCCGCCCAGCGTCTTAAAGAGACATTTTTTTTTTGTCATTTGAAAAAATGACAGTTTCAATTTTTTTTTTTCTTGCATTGAAGTCTAAATATGAGATCTGAGGTCTTTTTGACCCCAGATCTCATATTTAAGAGGACCTGTCATGCTTTTTTCTATTACAATGAATGTTTACATTCCTTATAATAGGAATAAAAGTGATCAATTTTTTTTTTTATTTCAGTGTAAAAAGTAATAAAATAAATAAAAATAAATAAGAAAACAAAAAAAAAATTTTTTAAAGCGCCCTGTCCCGACGAGCTCGCGCGCAGAAGCGAACGCATACGCGAGTAGCGCCCGCATATGAAAACGGTGTTCAAATCACACAAGTGAGGTATCTCCGCGATCGTTAGAGCGAGAGCAATAATTCTAGCACTAGAGATACTCTGTAGCTCAAAAAATGCAACCTATAGAATTTTTAAACGTCGCCTATCGAGATTTTTAAGTGTAAAAGTTTGACGCCATGCCACGAGCGGGCGCAATTTTAAAGCGTGACATGTTGGGTATCATTTTACTCGGCGTAACATTATCTTTCACAATATATAAAAAAATTGGGCCAAATTTATTGTTGTCTTATTTTTTAATTAAAAAAAGTGAATTTTTCCCCAAAAAAGTGCGCATGTAAGACCGCTGCGCAAATATGGTGTGACAAAAAGTATTGCAATAACCACTATTTTATTTTCTAGGGTGTTCGAAAAAAAATATATATAATGTTTGGCAAGAGTGGCCAAGTGGATACTCCACCTTTAAGTATTTTTCTAGCAGAAAAAACTGTTTTAGTCTTGCAAACACCAAATCTGAAAAACACCTAAGGTCTTTAAGTGGTTAAAGACCTGGAACACCTAAGGAGAGCAATGATGCAGCACGCTTTATTGGTCAACTTTACCCCCCCATAACACATGGGTCAGTGTTACCCCTCCATAAATTTAGGGTCTCACATAGAGGACCCCCGTTAGCTCAGCACCCCCCTTAGAGACCTCTATTAGATCTGCAAACCCCCCATCAGTGTCCCCTGCCCCTAAAGACCCCTATTAGACTTACCGAGAGCTGATTCGAGACAGAGTTTGGGGGCAGAGCGAAGCTGCTCTACTGTAGTGCCATTTTCCTTCCTTCCTTCTATTGTGTGGGGGGGCTTGGGGAGAAGGCAAAGTAGAGACAGGTGCTGTATCGCTGTGCCCAGTGTGTGGGCAAGACACAGGAATCAACTCGCATTCAAACTTGTGCACTCACTCAAAGGGCCGCTGTTAGAAATCATGGGGCCTTCACCCCCCTGAGGGGGGAAAAGATGTGGGGGGAGAGAGGTGAGAAAGGGTGAGAGGAGGAGGTAAGGGGGTAAGAGAAATGGGGGAGGCAGGAGAGAGAGGGGGTAGAGAAAGGGGGAGGGGGTTGGGGGTGTGGGGTGAGAGAGAAAGGTGGTAAGAGAGAGGGGTGGACTGACAGAGAGGGGGGCCTGAGAGAGGGGGTGGCTGACAGAGGGGGGTAGTTGACAGAGAGGGGGCGGCAGCTGACAGAAAGCAGGCGGCAGCTGACAGAGAGGGGGTGGCAGCTGACAGAGAGGGGGCGGAAGCTGACAGAGAGGGGGGATAGCTGACAGAGAGGGGGATAGCTGACAGAGGGGGCGGCAGCTGACAGAGGGGGGTAGCTGACAGAGAGGAGGGTAGCTGACAGAGAGGAGGGTAGCTGACAGAGAGGGGGTAGCTAAAAGAACAAAGGGGGTTGCTGACAGAGTGGCAGGGGGTGGCTGGCAGAGAGGAGGGTGGCTGGCAGAGAGGAGGGTGGCTGACAGAGGAAAGGGGGTTGCTGATAGAGGGGGATGGCTGACAGAGGGGGGTAGCTGGCAAAGAGGAGGGTAGCTAACAGAGGGGGTAGCTGACAGGGGGGGTAGCTGACATTGGAAAGGGGGTTGCTGATAAGGGGGGTGGCTGACAGAGGGGGAGCAGCTGACCATGGGTGGGTGGCTGACAGGGGGGTAACTGACAGAGAGGGGTGGCTTACATACAGCAGCGGCCTGACAGAGGGGGTGAGGGGGCAGATGAGAAATAGACCTCAGTGAGGAGACACACAGCGAGTAGAAATGCTAGGCTGGGATGCAGGACTCCGGGCGGCCGAGATCACCCACAGACCAGCACCGCCTCCACATGTGACCAGGTCCACCGGGCCAATCACAGACCCTCGTATCCGCTGCCCGAACGTGAGCCAATCACAGGGCGCTCACTACCCATCGCTGAGCTAGGCTCGGAGCGCACAGGCAGTATTTATGAGCGACAGACCGAGTAACATTGATGGCGTGCATGGGAAACGGGATGCGCTGCCCTAGCTGGGGACACTTGAACTCAGGCGGGTTGACTCTGCTTGCATCTCTTTTCTGTGCCGGCTGCTGGAACAGAGATCAGAGAGTTCCAGCGCTGGCCACCCAACTGCTGCATGTTGCGCTCGGGGGGGTTAGGGTGTGCCTAGGCACACCCCGTGCGCACGCCTATGGGTCACCTATATTTGTAAGCACAACATTTTCAAAGATAAAGCACCAAAAGAGCACAATTAGAACAAAAATATCTGACGAGCACCTTGAGAATGCATTAAGAATTGTTATTACATTCATCAAATCAAATATTGATACTTTAATTTATCCAAAACAGTGTCAAATATTATGCTAGTTTTATGTAACCCACTTTTTTTATAAAAAAAAATATTACCGAAAAATTGGGTTTTTATTATTCAGATATATACACTGGCCTGTATTCACATACCTGAGCGCATCTTTATGCCGGCGTAGCGCATCTCATATGCGCTACGCCGACGTAACACTGAGAGGCAAGCACAGTGGGCCTGATTCAGATAAGTCAGCGGATCTTTAGATCCACGTAACCTACCTGATTTACGTTACGCCACCGCAAGTTTTTGAGGCAAGTGCTTGTTTCAGAAAGTTGCGGCGGCGTATCGTAAAGCCCCTGGCGGAATTCAAATTCCGCGGCTAGGGGGCGTGTAAAATTTAAATCAGGCACGTCCCCGCGCCGATCGAACAGCGCATGCGCCGTTCGCAAATTTTCCCAGTGTGCATTGCTCCAAATGACGTCGCAAGGACGTCATTGGTTTCGACGTTAACGTAAATTACGTCCGGCCGTATTCGCGAACGACTTACGCAAACGTCGCAAAAAATTCAAAACTCGGCGCGGGAATGACGGCCATACTTAAGATAGGATACATCGCACTTACCCCTCCTATAGCAGGAGATACGCCGTCGTATCTTCTTTCTGAATCCGGCCCAGTATTTACAAAGCACTTGCTCCCAACGCTGCGCCGGCGTAACGTAAATTCCTAGGCGTAAGCCGGCCTAATTCAAAGTAGGTGGAAGTGGGCGTGATACATTTAAATGAACCGTGACCCCATGCAAATGATGGGCAGAATGAACGGCGCATGCGCCGTCCTGTAGACACTTCCCAGTGCGCATGCTCAGAATCACGTCGGAACGAACGCCTAAGATACGTTGAATCACTGAACGTAACCTACCCCCAGCCCTATTCACGTAGTACTATGTAAACGACGTAAAATATGACGGCTGTTCTGTGGTCCATACCTTTGCATGGGATGCGCCTCCTATATGTGGAATAACTTAACGCCGGACGTACGCCTTACGTAAACGGCGTATATTAATGCGTCGGGCGCAAGTACATTCGTGAATCGGCGTATCTCAGTCATTTACATATTCAATGCGTAAATCAATGGGAGCGCTCCTTGCAGCCAGCGTAAATATGCGCCCACGATACGACAGCGTAGAAGACTTACGTCGGTCGTAGGAAGCCTATTTTCAGGCGTATCTAGTTCTGTGGGCACTGCGCACAGATACGATGGCGCACATTGACACTTACGCGGCGTATCTCGAGATACGCCGGCGCAAGTGCTACGTGAATCCGGGCCACTATCTATATCAGTGATTAATTACTTGTGATCTGCCCAACTTTTCTGCTTATCAGCTATCCTTATTAATAGTGTATTTTATGCCCAAGACAATTACTCTTCTTTCAATGTGGCCCAGGAAGGTCAAAAGGTTGGAAACCCTACTTTATACCTTTTTTTATATATACTGTATTTGCCAGCGTATAAGACGACCCCTTATTTTTCCAGGTTTTGGGCTATAATCTCAGTATAAGACTACCCCCCCTTTCTGAGCAACACCATTTAAAAAAAAAAAAAAAACATTAGAAACATTAAAAAACACAAAGCAAGAATGCCAGCTACTCATCCGCCATGCTGTGATATGTCATACAGTAAATCAAGCATTAATAACACAGACAGAGATCTCTTGAATGCTACACCTCTGGAAAATAGGATTTTTTAATACAGCTTACCTGTAAAATCCTTTTCTTGGGAATACATCACGGGACACAGAGCCTTAAAGCGGAGGTTCACCCAAAAATCAACTTTCTGCCATTAGATCCAGCATACTGCTGACATCTGCAGTATGCTGTTTTTTTTTTTTGTACTTATCGTTTATCAGCCGTTGTTATCCGGCTCCGAGCAGGGATTTATGTGGGGAATAGGCGTTCCTAAGCCAAGCGGATTTGATTGACGGGCTGCTAAAGCGTGTCACGCCTTCCGAAAATACCCAAAGTCACACTAGGGTGTTTACGGCGCCTGCGCCTGCCATGTAGAGCTGACTGCGCAGGCGCCGTAAACACTCGAGTGTCACTTCGAGTATTTTCGGAAGGCGTGACGCGCTTTAGCAGCTTGTCAATCAACTCCGCTTGGCTTAGGAACACCTATACCCGGAAGGAATCCCCGCTCGGAGCCGGATAACAAAGGCTGATAAAACAATAAGTACAAAAAAAAAAAAACAGCATACTGCAGATGTCAGCAGTATGCTGGATCTAATGGCAGAAAGTTGATTTTTGGGTGAACCCCCACTTTAATTACTTAATGGGTTATGTAGACACCACAGGTGATTGGACACTGGCAAACCCAATTAAAATTGAGTTCCTCCCCTATATAACCCCTCCCAAATGGAGAGTACCTCAGTTTTGTAGCAAAGCAATAAGTGTTGCACGTTTAACTCCGAAGAGAGGTGGGAGCTCTGTGTCCCGTGATGTATTCTCAAAAAAAAGATTTTACAGGTAAGCTATATTCAAAAATTCTATTTTCTTGATCATACATCACGGGACACAGAGCCTTAATTACTTAATGGGATGTCCCATAGCAATGCTAAAATTTGAGGGGAGGGAGACACAGATCAGAATAAGACTGCCATCAAGCCAGAGGATCTATACTGCTGCCTGTAGCACACTACGCCCGAAGGTGGCATCCTCGTAACTTCTCACATCTACCTGGTAGAATTTAGTAAATGTATGGACCAAAGACCAAGTAGCAGCCTTACAGATCTGAGCCATGGAAGCCTGGTGATGCACTTCCCATGAAGCACCAACTGCTCTAGTCGAGTGCGCTTTCACCTGAAAAGGAGGGATCTTCTTTTCTAAACCATAGGCCTGAATAATGACTTGTCGAATCTACCTTGCAATAGTGGATTTTGATGCTGCCTGGCCCTTCCTTGGTCCTTGTGGCAGAATAAACAGACAATCAGTCTTCCTTATATGAGTTGTAGCTTTCAGATAAACCTTTACAGCTCTTTCAACATCTAGAGAGTGTAGACTCTCTCCCTCCGTAGACTGCGGATCTGGAAAAAAAGACGGTAGGGCTATATCTTGATTCATAAGAAAACCTGAAACCACCTTAGGTAAGAAAGTTGGGTGAGGACGCAGTACCTCCCTGTCATCATGAATAATCATATACGGTTCTTTACACGAAAGAGCCGCCAATTCTGATACCCTCCTTGCTGAGGATATGGCTACAAGAAAAAACTGTTTCTGTGTCAACAGACTTAGAGAAAACTGGTGTAAATGTTCAAAAGGTAGTTTCTGTAAAACAGATAATACCAAATTCAAATCCCATGGGCACACGGGAGACTTAACCAGTGGGTTCAAACGCAGTGCACCCTGAACAAAGGCCCTGACTAGGGAATGAGAGGCAAGCAGTTTTTGAAAAAATACGGACAAGGCTGAGATTTGGCCCTTGATAGTGCTCAAAGCCAACTTCATATTTAAGCCCAACTGAAGAAAGGCAAGAATCCTATTAATGGCATACTTCCTAGGATGCCATCTTCTGGGTTCACACCAGGAAACATATGTCTTCCAGATTCTGTAATAGATGAGCCTGGAGGCCGGCTTCCTAGCATTAACCAGAGTGGATAGGACTGCCCTGAGAGCCCACAGTTCCTCAGAATGTGGGTCTCAACAGCCAAACCGTCAAATTTAGACTTTTATAAGGCAGGATGGAATATTGGACCCTGCGACAGTAAGTCTGAGCGTAGTGGGAGAACCCAGGGTCTTCCTACTACTATCCTTACGATTTCTGCATACCAGGGTCTCCTGGGCCAAGCCGGGGTGACCAAAATCACTGACTTTCCTTCCTTCTTGACTCTCTGAAGGAATCGTGGGAGAAGCAGAACTGGAGGGAATTCATAATTCAGGGAATAATGATCCCATGAGATTGTCAGGGCATCTGAACCTTGGGCACAGGGATCTCTTGTTATTGACACAAAGCTGTCCAGCTTTGTGTTGAACCTGGAAGCCAACATGTGCACATCTGGGGTTCCCCATTTCTGACATATGATTTGAAACATGTCGGGGGGTGGAGACCATTCTCCTGGACTCAGCTGCTGGTGGCTTAAAAAATCTGCCTGTCGATTTCCTACCCCTGGAATAAAGACCGCTGATAGGTGAGGAATATGCTTTTCTGCCCAGGCCAGCATGTGATTCACCTCTTTTTGGGCATTCAGACTTCTGGTGCCTCCTTGGTGATTGATATAGGCCACGGCTGTAGAATTGTCGGAATCTGAACAGGCCAACCATGCAGTCTGTAAGACCAGACTCTGAGGGCCAGATGAATTGCCTGAATCTCCAGAATGTTGATGGGTAGGAGCTTTTTGGCCCCGGACCACTTGCCCTGGGCAGATGCTTCTTCTAGAACTGCCCCTGTCTGTGGTCACCACTTTCCAGGTAACTGGAGTGAAGGATTTTCCTTCTGACAGATTTTGGGGGAGCAACCACCAATTGAGGCTCTGGCGAACCTTTGGAGATAAGATCATAGGAAGATCCAGGGCCTGAACATCTTTGTTCCAAGCTGACAGAATTCTGCCCTGTAACGGTCTTGAGTGAAACTGGGCATAAGAGACAGCCTCGAATGAGGCTACCATCTTTCCCAATAATCTCATGCATAGCCGGATGGAAGGCCTTCTTTTTGCCTTTATCACTCGGACCAAGTCTCCTATGGCTTTTGCCTTTGGCTTGGGAAGAAATACCTTGCTTTGGGACATGTCTGTAATCATGCCCAAGTACTCCAGCCTTTTTGAGGCTGCAAGGAAGATTTCTCCAGATTGAGGACCCAGCCTAGGTACTCTAAATATTCCACTTTGCTGTGCACATTGTGGCCCAAGCGTGCGGCGCACTGATCTATGATTAACATATCGTCCATGTAGGCTTTTACTGCTATGCCTTGTGCCCTTAGCCTTGCTAGAGCCGGGGCCAGTATTTTTGTAAACACTCGAGGTGCTGTAGCCAGCCCGAAAGGAAGGGCCACAAACTGAAAGTGGCGCTGATCCACCGCAAACCTTAAAAACCTTTGGTGAGCAGGGAATATTGGCACATGTAGATGTATCTCTGATGTCTGTTGATGCCAAGAATTCTCCTCCCTGAAGGGTGGAAACAACTGAAGAGACAGACTCCATGTGGAAGGAGCAAATGTTCAGAAACTGATTCAGGCTTTTCAGATCTAGGATAGGTCTGACATCCCTGTTTGGTTTTGGAACCGTAAAATGTTTGAATAGAATCTTGATCCCTGATCCTTTGGGGCTAACGCCAAGATTACCCCTTGGGACAACAGGTGTTCCAAGGCCAACAGTAAAGGTCTTCTTTTTTCTGGATCTTTGGCAACTCTTGATCTCAGAAAACGGGGTGGCGGAAGTTCTCTGAATTCTTGCTTGTAGCTTGAGGACACTGTGGAGATGACCAAATTGTCCTGAACTTCGTTCCGCCAGGTGTTTGCAAATTGCAGCAGCCTTCCCCCCACTCAGCCGAGCGGGGGGCATCCCTTCATAGGGAATATTTGGGGGTCTGTTTAGACTTTGAACTCCAAGTTCTTTTCTGCCCTTGGGCTTGGTTCTGTGCTTTTCCCCTAGTGTTAGACTGGGGAGGCCATCGCCACTGCCTGGAGAATGAGGTTCCAGGGGCTGGAGAAAGAGTATGTTTAAATGAGGGACGCTTACTTTTCTTCTTAACCGGCACCAGAGTAGACTTGCCTCTGGTAATCTTTTGGATGTAGTTATCCAGGTCATCCCCAAACAGACATTCTCCCCCAAAGGGGAACGCTGCCAAGTATTTCTTGCAAGAAACCTCAGCCTCCCAATGCTTTAACCAAAGGGACCTGCGCATGTGTACCTGCAGGAGATTCGAGCGGGATGCTTGCTGAACAGAGTCCATAATCGCATCAATCGCAAAACACAAGGCCTTAGGAAGGTCCTTATAAACCTCAATCCCCTGTGTAGGGAGGAGGTTAATCATCTGCTTCATTTGTTCCTTGAGGAACTGATATACACCAATGGCAGCAACTGTAGGTTGTACTACAGCCCCAGCCATGGAAGAGGAGGCTTTTAATAGGGACTCCAGCTTTTTATCAGTTGGATCCTTAAAACCCTGCACATTGTCTATAGGACAGGTCAGGTTTTTGTTTGCACAAGAAATAGCTGCATCTATAGCAGGTACCCCCCATTTCTTGGTGAAACCTTCCTCCATAGGCTAAAGGAGGGAAAACTGCCTAGGAGAAGAAAACAGTTTATCTGGGTTAACCCAGTCATCATACATCAGTTTATCCAGCAAGGGATGAACTGGAAAGACGCATGCAGACTTCAGGGATTTCTGAGTTCCCAAAGAGGAAACAGAGGGCCTAGGAGGCAATTTGTAAGTGGCACACACCATCTCTGCATAATATTGCACCTGCATCTTTAGCAACTGAGAAGTAGCAGGAATCCTTTCATCCTCTGGGTCCTTAGACTGTACATGAACCTCATCTCCAGAGAGGGATTTTTCACCCTCAGAAGGCTCATCTGATGAGAGAGCCAGAGCAGATGAAGGGGATCTACCCCGTTGTCTGCTACCTTTCAAGAAGGTTGCGATAATAGTAGCAATCCTTCCTTCTAAGCCATCCAAAGCAACTTTTAAAGCGTCCTCAGTGATGTATACAGGAGCTGCCATAGGAGAAGCTGCAAAACCAGACAGGGTCTCTGGCTGTGAGGGCTGCTATCTGACAGAGGGGCATGGTAAACTGCAGGCAAGCTCAGAATCCTCAGCCGTACGCTGGGATTTTCTAGTGTCTCTTTTACTAGCCCTTGGACCTCTTCTTGGGGACATAGGGCCATATCCACAAAAGAGATACTCCGGCGTAAGCCGTCGTATCTCTGGTTCTAACTTTGGAACTGATCCTCAGAAGCAGTTTTCCTAAGTTAGGCAGAAGATCCGACATCTGTAAGGGACTTACACTGCCGGATCTTAGGATGCAGTACCACATCCGCCACTGGGGGCATTTCGAGTCGAAATGCCTCTTCTGGTATGCAAATTAGCACTTAGGGCGATCCTCAAAGCTTTTGTACTTAGTTTTTTCGCCGTAAGTGTTAGTTTGCCAAGTGTAAAACTAGGGCTGCTTTTACAAAGTGTAAAGTTAGTCACACCTTGTAAAGGCCCATTCAAGCGACGGCATTTGGTATGCATTCCCGAGGGAGAACTCCACGGCAATTTGTAAAATCCAAACCGGCATGGGTTCCCCCCCAGGAGCATACCAGGCCCTTAGGTCTGGTATGGGTTGTAAGGAGACCCCCCCTCCGCCGAAAAATCGACGTAGGGGGTCCCCCTACAATCCATACCAGACCCGTATCCAAAGCACGCTACCCGGCCGGTCAGGAAGGAAGTGGGGACGAGCGAGCGCCCCCCCCTCCTGAGCCGTGCCAGCCCGCATGCCCTCAACATGGGGGGGTTGGGTGCTCTGGGGCAGGGGGGCGCACTGCGGGCCCCCCCACCCCAGAGCACCCTGTCCCCATGTTGATGAGGACAGGACCTCTTCCCGACAACCCTTGCCGTTGGTTGTCGGGGTCTGCGGGCGGGGGCTTATCGGAATCTGGGAGTCCCCTCAAATAAGGGGGCCCCCAGATACCGGCCCCCCACCCTAAGTGAATGGATATGGGGTACATCGTACCCCTATCCATTCACCTGGAGGCAAAAAGTAAAAGTTATTAAACACACAACACAAGGGTTTTAAAAATAATTTATTATTCTGCTCCGGAGGCCCCCCTGTCTTCTTTATTAGCTCTATTACCAGGGGGGGCTTCTTCTTCCGCTCTCTCCGGGGGTCTTCTCCGCTCTCCGGGGGGGTTTCTTCTTCCGCTCTCCGGGGGGGGGCTTCTCCGGACTCCGGGGGTCTTCTTCTATCTTCTCCCCTCTTCCGCTGTTGACTCGGCGAACCCCGGTTCTTCTACAGCTGTCCGGTGCCTTCTTCTTCAGCGCTGGCTGCCTGCTATCTTTGTGTGTTAGCTTAATTAGTAACAGGCAGCCAGCGCGGTCTTCTGTGACGTCAGGTTCTTCTTCTCCCCTCTTCCGATGTTGCCTCGTCGCCTCTTGTCGCTGTAATGATGGAAGCGCGCCTTGCATCCCATTTATATAGGCATCACCGTCCCATCATGCTCCGGTTGGTACCCACGTGGTGGGTGCACGTGGGTAGGCACCCACCACGTGGGTACCTGCCGGAGCATGATGGGACGGTGATGCCTATATAAATGGGATGCAAGGCGCGCTTCCATCATTACAGTGACAAGATGCGACGAGTCAACATCGGAAGAGGGGAGAAGAACAGAAGAGAAGAAGGTGACGTCACAGAAGACCGCGCCGGCTGCCTGTTAGAAATTGAGCTAACACACAAAGATAGCAGGCAGCCAGCGCTGAAGAAGAAGGCACCGGACATCTGCAGAAGAACCGGGGTTCGCCGAGTCAACAGCGGAAGAGGGGAGAAGATAGAAGAAGACCCCCGGAGTCCGGAGAAGCCCCCCCCCCCGGAGAGCGGAAGAAGAAGCCCCCCCCGGAGAGCGGAGAAGACCCCCGGAGAGTGGAAGAAGAAGCCCCCCCTGGTAATAGAGCTAATAAAAAAGACAGGGGGGGCATCCGGAGCAGAATAATACATTATTTTAAAAACCCTTGTGTTGTGTGTTTACTAACTTTTACTTTTTGCCTCCAGGTGAATGGATAGGGGTACGATGTACCCCATATCCATTCACTTAGGGTGGGGGGCCGGTATCTGGGGACCCCCTTATTAAAGGGGACTCCCAGATTCCGATAAGCCCCCCGCCCGCAGACCCCGACAACCAACGGCAAGGGTTGTCTGGAAGAGGTCCTGTCCTCATCAACATGGGGACAGGGTGCTCTGGGGTGGGGGGGCCCGCAGTGCGCCCCCCTGCCCCAGAGCACCCAACCCCCCCATGTTGAGGGCATGCGGCCTGGCACGGCTCAGGAGGGGGGGGGGCGCTCGCTCGTCCCCACTCCCTTCCTGACCGGCTGGGTAGCGTGCTTTGGATACGGGTCTGGTATGGATTGTAGGGGGACCCCCTACGTCGATTTTTCGGCGTGGGGGGGTCTCCTTACAACCCATACCAGACCTAAGGGCCTGGTATGCTCCTGGGGGGGGAACCCATGCCGTTTTTTTCTTTGAAAATTGGCATGGAGTTCTCCCTCTCAGGAATGCATGCTGAGCGACGCTGTCATTTTTTTTAATAATTATTTCTTTTCCCGGCGCGTATATTTTTTTTCACCCGTCGCAACTTTAGTGTCCCGTCGCAATCCACAAAGCCGCCCGGCGTCAATTACGTTCGTGCGCTGCACGTTGGGAAAATTACGTCACACGCATGTGCAGTACGGCCGGCGCGGGAGTGCGCCTCATTTAAATTATAAACGCCCCCTGGAGAGGAGGACCGCCTTACGACGGCGGCACTTAAGTTACACGGCCTGAAATTTCTAGGTAAGTGCTTTGTGGATCAGGCACTTAGGTAGAAACTTTAAGTCAGTGTAACTTAACTGCTGAAAGTTAAGTTACGCCACCTGGCTGAGGATTTGGCCCATAGTTCTTACTGCAAAGCAAAGGTAATATCGGACTGTGATTCCTGGCCTGGAGGCTATTTCTGAATACATTGGATGCTGGCTATGCCTAGGAGGAATTCCCAGACGGTAATCTAAGGGGGCAATCGGCCCACACAAGCTCGTAAGACCCTCCCACCGTATGGTGAGTAGTGGGTCCACCTTATCTGGTAAGGGTACCATATTCATATGCTGTTGTAACTATTGGAGGATCGCATTCCTGAATATCCCATTGGGGCCTATAGCAGAGGAGTATATCGGTATATATATCATATGGACTAATTTCCCTCCCCAAACTCATAGATCGATTGATCACTTGAGGATTGCACCCCGGAATAAGGATTTGCTTGAGTTTGGGGGATTGGAACAGATTCATATCACCATCACAATATATGGACTAATCACTCACTATAATTGGGGACTGGTTTTTCTATTAATTCACTATAATATTTGATTGCATATTGGTTTCACATAAGATTGTCATTTGGATGATTTGTGATACACATTCATTTGTTGTAAGATACTTTGAGTCTATATGTGTGTATTGTATATAGCACTATATGTGTTTTTTTTTCTATTTACACCAAGGATTGTATGAGGAGTGCTCCGGCAGGCCTGTTGGAGCGATCCATTACAGTTGTGGTTTTATTCACTAATCCACACATTATGGTCACTGTTAATTTTGAATAATTATCACTCAGACCTTCCGATCATATTATCAGAAGGCTTACAGCTGATCCTCCATAATAGGTGGGTCTGTATTGGCGCTACACTTTAATTTTATATTTTATGTATACAGGAGCTGCCATAGGAGAAGCTGCAAAACCAGACAGGGTCTCTGGCTGTGAAGGCTGCTATCAGGCTGACAGAGGGGCACGGTAAACTGCAGGCAAGCTCAGAATCCTCAGCCGTACGCTGGGATTTTCTAGTGCCTCTTTTACTAGCCCTTGAACCTCTTCTCGGGGACATAGTTCTTACTGCAAAGCAAACGTACTATCCACAAATATAAATGCAATCACTATTGCGCTATAGTCTTACAATACACAAAATATCAGCTCACTACACAACCTGATGCCGAGTAGGAGTCTTAGGTTTACCTGGTTCAATCCACAGGGATGCTTAGAGCCCACAGCTCTGTGTCCATGCTGTTTACATAAGGCTCTGGTGTGCTGGGCTTTTTAAACCAGCCTCTTGGCGCCTGCACACAGGTGTTCTGCATTTGCACATGGGCACTAGCAACCATGGCCTTCCCCCTATCCATGTCTCACTAAGACAGCAAAAAGCGTGCTTCCCGATACGTGCGCGCATGTGACGCTGTCATGGCGGCGCCCAGAAGAATGAGGAAAGGGGGAGGATTACTGGGGGAATCATTGTGGACCCCTGTATTTGTTTTTGTGGCAGAGCCTGCAGGGGAAGGAGGTGAGTGCTGTTTTAAATTTGACCGACTTCACTGAGCTTGTTTCCTGGATGGCTTATGTAAGAATACACCAGGTTTGCACTTACTCCCTCCAGTGGTGAAAACCAGGAAAGACATACTACTCACAGAAGATAATATAAAATAAAATGATCCTCTTCTTACCTTATCCACCCTGCAGGAAAAGCTACTAAAAGTAGTTCCAGCTTTCACCCATCACGGCGGGCAAGTTGTGCCAACATTCAGGTTTATCAAGGGTTCCATTAGAGAAAACCTCATACCTGGACCTGTAGAAGACTCTGCCAGAAACTTTTTGTGCCACAGATGTATTAGTACACCAAAGTCTGGATCCCAGAGCCAAGACCCCCGCAGAGAGACATTATAGGCAAACCTTGTTTCTTCTTTACATGAGGCCCGGGTACCAACCATCTTAAGCTTTTGATATCAGCCCGAGGTATTATCTGGTTATAGCTCCTAGGTCTCCACAGCCAGACCATCAAAAGAGCATTTTTCTTTTGAGCACATGTTGAACGTGACCAACCACCTTAAACACTGGCGAAAAAACTGAGGTACTCTCCATTTGGGAGGGGTTATATAGGGGGGGAACTAAATTTTAATTAGGTTTGCCAGTGTCCAATCACCTGTGGTGACTACATAACCCATTAAGTAATTAAGGCTCTGTGTCACTTGATGTATGATCAAGAAAGTAGAATTTTCACTAACCAAACCTATGCCACTTTTGGGTTACATTCTATGGGAATTGTCCACCAAAATGCATTTAATAAATGTATTAAAATTCAATAGTAATACAACCACCCCCTGTCCTATGTCCCAGACTTACCTGGTGCTCTTGGGTGCCTGGGACCTCAAAGGCAAATAGCAGGTTGTATAGTAGTGGGAGATCAGTGAATGCATTTACCCTGTGAAGTATGGTGAGCGATGTATTCTTTTACTGAATACAAAGCCTGCTTGGATTGGCAGAGGCTGTAGCATCATCAGCCAGTGCCTCTCTCTCTCTCGCTCTCTCTCAAAGCCAATCCGAGCAGGCTACTGTATGTAGCCTGCTCGGATTGGCAGAGGTTGTTACTCCAATCTGAGCAGGCTCTGTATTCATAAATTGAATCCATTGCTTGCCGATATTGGCTCAGCGGCGAATACTGTATGTAGCTGAAGCCACAAACAGTATTACCGGACATCCGGTGGGCATGCAGGGGGCTGACATCCATTGGGCAGCATTCTATACCCGGAATATAAGACGACCCCCGATTTTGGACATTTTTTTAAGTGTAAAAGGTAGTCTTATACGCTAGGAAATATGGTACCTTAAAGTGATTTGAAACAATCACCTTGTAAAACAACCCATTCAGTTTAGAATAGAAATTAAAGGCACATTTTTTTTTGTATACATTAGTTAGTGTGTTTCCCCCAAAACAAGCCCTACCCCAAAAATAAGACCCAGCGTGATTATCAGGGCAGGCTGCAATATACCCTACCCTGAAAATAAGCCCTATCAAAGTTCATTAAAAAACTGTAATACATTTTGTAAATCGATTATACTGGTGCAGTGTCTCCGTTGTTTACAGCCACCGCTGACCTGCCAGAGGTCCTCTTCTCTCCTCCTGGCTGAATTATGTAGCCCCTTCCTCTTCATTGCACAAAGCGGGCTGATGTCAGTGGGGATCTCGGCTCTTCTCTCTCCTCCAGGCTTGGGATCTCAGAGAAGAAGAGCAGATCACTTGGATGCCCATGGGAGCTCTTATAAAGATATGTTCTATAAAACTGTGGACACACTGCACCTTATACCGTACAAGTATAATATTTTCATTAAAGGAGATTACATAATTTCATAACAATTTCAAGCAAGATGTTTTAAAAAAAAATGATTAATGATGTATATCATGATTTAAAGGAACATGATTTTTTTTAAGGGTTACAACTAGGGTTGAGCGAACCCAAACAATTTGCTGTAAGTTCGGGTTCGGTGTTTGGCAATGTAATGGCGCACTGCAGGGCAGCCAATCACCATTTGTTTTAATTGTGTGACCAATAAGCCATCACAGCCATGCCTACTAATGGCTTGGCTGTGATTGGCCAGTGCAGCATGTGACCCAGCATGTGACCCAGCCTCTATATAAGCTAGAGGCACATAGCACAGCTCGTCACTCTGCTTTAGTTAGGGTAGGGAAAGACTGCTGCTGCTGCTGCTTGTAGGGAGAGAAATATATAGGAGTCAGACTGTCCTGCTTCAGGAATCAAATTACACCAGCGCTGCATATGTTCCTGTGAGATACTCTGCATTAGATACTTTAGGGAAAGGTTCCTGATTGTGCTTATAGGGACAGAAATATATAGGAGTCAGTCCTGCTTCAGAAATCAAATTACACCAGCACTGCATATGTTACTGTGAGATACACCCTTTAGATATGTTTCTTCTATTGTGCTATTCAAAAAACATCCATTTAGGGCAAAAAAAAATAAAAAATTGCAGTGCTTCCTCCAGTGTTTGCGGTTTTTCCTCCATATCTGTACGTGTGAGATACACACTTTAGCTAGTGTTCTTCTATTGTTCTATTCAAAAAACACTGCCACCTCAACCTTCTACTCCATATGGACCTCGTCCTCCTAGTTCAAGATTTTTTTTATGTTATTTTAAGTTATTTCCCTTTCCACATTTATTTGCAGATTACTTGCCATGCTCTTACCAACATTTTGCTGCCATTTGCAGCCCTCTAGCCCTTTCCATTAGTGTTTTAGAGACATTTTAGTACTGAAAAGTTCGGGTCCCTATTGACTTCAATGGGGTTCGGGTTCGGGGTCAAGTTCAGGTCAAGTTCAGGTCCCGAACCCAGACTTTTTTCCGAAGTTCGGCCGAACCCGTCGAACCCGAACATCCAGGTGTCCGCTCAACTCTAGTTACAACCACTTTAAGACTATCAACCAGGCAGACTTGAGACTTATTGCGCACTTGATGTGAATATGGTATTAATACGGTATGGTATTTTGATCTCCAGACAAGATGAGTCAAAAAAGAAAGAGCTATTCCTTCAAGTACAAGAAAGAGATTGTTGGGACTCCCAAAGGCAAGAATCTTACGGCTTTCTGCAAAGAGATGAAGTTAGATCTCTAAATGGTCCGAAAATACTGAGCAGAGTATGGTCACCTCAGTCAAAAGGTGGACGGGGGAAATGCTAAGAAGCGCAAGTGTGGATCAGGTTGGCAGAGGTTTTTTCTCGAGCTGGAAGACATCACCTGTTAATGGATTGCTGACAAGAGAGCAAAGGCTTTGGTTGTGCGCAGGACTGATATTCAAGAATTTGCCCTTTCAATGGCACCACAGTTTGAAATATCCCCAGAAGAATTCCAAGCATCACACCACTGGCTGGATGGTTTCCTTCAGAAAAATTAACTGTCTCTAAAGCCTCATACACACAATCAGATTTCCATTGGACAAATCCATGGATTTTTGTCCGAAGGGCGTCAGCCATGAACTTGTTCTGCATACAGACGGCAGAACATTTTCAGCCAACATTCACAAAAAGTTTTTCTGCTCTTTAGCGCCACCCTCTGGTCAACTTCTGCTAATATTGTCTTATGGTTAGCACTGGTTCGGAGCATGTGTTTTTGTACTTTTAATTTTAGTCAGACGGATTTGTGTACACACGATCAGATAATCCGATGGAACACATTTGTTGTCAGACAATTTGAGAGTTCCAATGAAAAAAAGCCCACTCCAAGCAGTATGCTCCAAGGTTTCACCGAGGAGAGCATCAACCAAGGGCTCACCTGCAAGTTTGATCGTTTCAAGGAAATTGTTACTGAGTGAGCAGATGTATTCTCTAGTGATATGCTTTTAATCAAGTTTATTTCCTGTAAGCATGTTTTAACCAGGGGGGGTTTTACAGTAGTAATACAAGGTTTTACACTATATGTTCTCCCTTGTGCTTACTTTCATGGCCGCTTTGCTGCATGCATGCATCCATTGATCGTTCATCACTGAGTGAGTTCAAGGTGCCATCTGCAGAGAGGATTTCCTTACAAGGCTCGTTGTCTTTGAAGTCCGGGGAGTAGATCACCAACAGGGGATTTCCAGTGGCGGGGTGTAACAGTGCACCAGGGTTATCTGTACAGTTATCCTTGGATTGGGAACTTATTGGATTATCATCACCTGACACCAAGGAGCATACTGCTTGGAGTGGGCTTTTTTACATTGGGACTCATTTATGTATATATGTTAAAGGGGTATTACAAACACCTTGGATCCCTTCATGAAATACATTATTATTTGCAGATCATGAATATCATGCTTAACCACTTGCCGCCCGCCAATGACAAATTGACGTCGGCAAACTGGTTTCAATATCCTGAGTGGACGTCATATGACGTCCTCAGGATATTGAGCCGCTGTGTGCCCCCAGGGGGGAACAGAGCAGCGATCGTTGTTGCAGTCAGTCTGACACCCCGCAACACCGATCTAGGTAAAGAGTCTCTCACGGAGACTCTTTACCACGTGATCAGCCGTGTCCAATCACGGCTGATCACGATATAAACAGGAAAAGCCGGTAATCACGAGTAGAGGAGAGCCGATCGGCTGCTCCTGTGACAGGGGGGTTTGTGCTGATCGATTATCAGCACAGCCCCCCAGAGGATGCCCACTGGACCACCAGGGATGCAAAAAAAACACAGGTATGCCACCCTAGACCACCAGGGATGACAATGACACAAATAATGGATGCCAATCAGTGCCCGCAATGGATGCCAATCAGTGCCCACAATGGGTATCACTGATTGGCAGGCATTGTTTGACACTGATTGGCATCCATTAGTACAACACATACGATAGTGCCACCTATCAGTGCCCATCTATGCCCATCCATGCCACCTATCAGTGCCCATCCATGCCGCCTATCAGTGCCCACCCATGCCGCCTATCCGTGCCCATCCGTGCCGCCTATCCGTGCCGCCTATCCGTGCCCATCTGTGCCGCCTATCTGTGCCGCCTATCCATGCCCATCCATGCTGCCTATCCGTGCCGCCTATCAGTGCCCATCCGTGCTGCCACATATTGGTGCCCATCAATGCCACCACATCAGTGCCACCTCATCAGTGCCCATCAGTGCCGCCTTATCAGTGCCCGTCAGTGCAGTACCATCAGTGCCCATCAGTGAAGGAGAAAACATACTTATTTACAATGTTTTATAACAGAAACAAAAACAAATCTACATTTTCGGTCATTTTTCTTTTTTTTTTGCTGAAAATAAATACCAAATACCACCAAAAGAAAGCTCTATTTGTGGGTACAAAATTATAAAAATTTAGTTTGGGTACAGTGTAACATGACCGCGCAATTGTCATTCAAAGTGCAACAGCGCTGAAAGCTAAAAATTGGTCTGGGCGGGAAGGTGTATAAGTGCCCTGTATGGAAGTGGTTAAGAAGAATAGTAGATTTTTCAAGCGCTGTTAGTGTTTGATTATTAAGTTTAATGAGACATACATTTTTTTCTGTTCTATCATTTTATAATAGCTGCTGACTGCATAAACAGATTTTTCTCCATAGAGCGCTAGGATCAGAGTAAATTTTAGGATTATCTATTGATACATTTTACACAAATGTGTATTGTTGTTCCTCTCTGTTTACATTCTTTCCAACACTGGGTAGAGCTATTTGGCTGAAATTGGTTGATTCTCTCTGGAGTCAGATGCCATCTAACCATACATAATATTTAGTATCTATCGTGGTGATATCAGTTGCATAGTTATAAACTGCTTCTATCATTTGACTTTCATCCAACTTTATTTCTAGTTCTTGTTCCCATTTTTCTATAAATGGTAGTGCCCCGCTTCCTTCCAATTCTGTTAGTATATCGTACATTTGAGATATGCTTCATAGGCGTTTTAAGATTGCAAAGTTTTTAAATTGTGTTCAGTGTTTTCTCATCCCTAATTGGTTTGGGTATTGTGTTAACAAAAAGTTGCAAAAACTCCCACTCATTTACCTGGTGCCACCCATGTGCTGTTATTTATTCTACTCTAGTCCTTATTTTCCCTTGTTTTACTATATCTTTTAACTGTGCTGCTCCCATTTGTCTTCCTATCCGTGTCCCATTTCCTGGAGTAAAAAAACTTGTTCCTGTCAACGGGATAGGAGGATAATTATATTTTCACTTCTCCCGTCGATATAATTTATCCCAAACTTTAAATACAATTTTAGTTAAATCGTGCATTTCTGATCTAAGTGTTTTGTTTTTTGGTGGAATCCATATATTGTTCCCTAATGATGTCCTGTGAAGTGTGTTTTCCATTTTTACCCATCTCTTATTTGTGTTTGTATTTGCCCACTCTAATAACCTTGCCATTATTACCGCCGTGTGATATCTTTTAATGTCAAGGAGCGCCAACCCGTCTTTCTTTTTTTTCCTAGATAGAAGCACATTACTCACTCTGGCTTTTTTATTCTGCCAAATGTATTTCAAAATTATTGTTTTTTTAACTTTAAAAAAAAAGATTGGGGTATCTCTATCGGGAGCATTTGAAATTTATATAGGATTCTTGGTAAAATCACCATTTTTAGCAAGTTTATCCTTCCTATCCATGAAATCGCTCTCCTCGAAAGGTTTTTTATGTCTTCTTTTACTTCATTCAGTAATGGAATATAATTGGCCGAATTATTTCTTCTAACGTAAGGGTTAATTTAATTCCCAAGTAGGTCAGTGCCTCTGTCTCCCAGGAGAACGGGAATTCCTGTTGTAGTGCTATTGCTTCTTTCTTCTCTATTCCTAAATTTACTATTACAGTTTTGGTAGGGTTTATCTTAAAGTTTGTAAGCTCACCATAATCTTTAATAATTGTATTATATTTGGTAAAGACAACCTAGGCTTAGTTATATATAGAAGTATGTCGTCCGCGTACGCGGCCACTTTATAGTCCTCATCTCCCACCTGACCCCTCCTATATTCACATTTTCCTTATTTTTTTCCAGCAACGGTTCTAGTGCAATTACATACAGGAGGGGTGATAGCGGGTAGCCCTGTCTTGTGCCGTTATACATCTCAAACGCGGACAAAATACTTCCATTCACCTTAACCCTAGTGGTAGGATACTTATAAAGTATAAATCCATCTCATGAATCTTAAGCCCATCCCCATGCTTTGTAGTGTGCTCATCAAAAACCCCCTTGCTTTTTCAGCATCAATTGACATGAGAACGACTGAGAAGGACTGGGGGTTTCTTCTTTTGGTCCCTACGCATTAGTAGCATAGTTCTTATGCCGGGTACAGACGAGAGGATTGATCCGCGGATACGGTCCGCCGGACCGTATCCGCGGATAAATCCTCTCGAGGATTTCCCCGGATTTGGATCCGATGGAGTGTACTCACCATCGGATCAAAATCCGTGCCGAAATCCCTTCGCGATGACGTGTCGCGCCATCGCCGCGATGATGACGTGGCGACGTGCGCGACGCTGTCATATAAGGATACCCACGCATGCGTCGAATCATTACGACGCATGCGAGGGAGGGAGGGAATCGGACGGATCGATCCGGTGAGTCTGTACAGACCACCGGATCGATCCGCTGAAGCCGATTCCAGCGGATAGATTTCTTAGCATGCTAAGAAATTTTTATCTGCTGGAAATCGGTCGGGCAGAAAAAAATCAGCGGAAAAAGATCCGCTGGGATGTACACACCAGCGGATCTATCCGCTGGAACTGATCCGCAGATCAATTCCAGCGGATAGATCCTCTCGTGTGTAGGGGCCTAATACTATTGTTCCTTCCCTCCCTTCCTGGGAAAAACCTACTTGATCTATATTTATTAAGTCTGTCGTCAAGTTTTTTATGCTTTCGGCCAGTATTTTTGCATATAATTTTACATCTTTGTTTAGTAACGCAATGGGGCGGTAACTGGAACTGGATGGATTTATCTTTGCCTACTTTAGGTATTATTGTGATGTCTGTTAACAGCGATTCTTTTCTGAATTCCTCATTTTCTCCTATATTATTAAAATAGGTACATAGTGCTGGTACTAGTTGCGCTTTGAATTTTTTATAGTATTTTATCGTGAAACCGTCCGGTCCTGGGCTTTTCCCCCCTGGTATTTTTTTTAGTGTGTCATTGAGTTCTTCTTGTGTTAGTGGCCTCTCTAAGAATTCTTTATTGTCAGCTGTTATCTTTGGTAGATTTACTTCTGTTAAGTATTGCTGTATTTTAAGTTTCCTGTGGTTCTCCTCCTGTGGTATTTCTTTGTTTCTAATTGCATATAAAGAACTATAATATTCCTTTCAAACAGTCTTTTTGACCGTGTTTACACAGTATTAGTTAACAATAGCAATTTCTTGTACTCACCACCTCCACATCGGTGACTTAGATCAGGAACTTATCCTCTTTGACCGTTTCCACTGCTGGTTGCTGAGCCGGAACCACGGCAAGGGAGAGGCAGGGAGTATGTGGGGGGGTCACCTCAGAAGCTCCGCCAGGGATTTCAGTGAGTTTTCAGTGGGGCTGCAGTCCTCATTAGAAATTCAGGCTTCCTTGTGTGCTCCTCTGAAGCCGAACGCAGGGAAGTGGGCAACCGCCGGTCTCCTACGAAGAATCTGCAGTACCCAGCAGTACAGGGAGCCGTGCGGGACCCCAGCGATGGTGAGGAGGACGGAGCCTTACAGACAGGCTGACGGGCGGGCGGGAGGATAGGACTATCTCCCTGCCGACATCGTACCAGGCACAAGGTGGGAGTTCAAGGCTTCCTGCTACGCACCGAGGATCTCCTCCACCAGCGCCATTACGAGACTCCTCCCTCCTCAGATCTGATCAACTGTCCTTTTAGAAGTAAAAACTGCTTCTTCAGTGCATTCAGCCAATTGATTATAAGTCAGTCTTTTAGGGGGTGAATTACTCTCCTTTCTCTTTGCTCCCTTGGTGTCAGAGTCTCAAGAGCATCAGACTTCATTGTCTCTGTAACTTCTTCTGTTACTCTTTCCTCCTGCTCAGGTACACTGAGTTCTTCTTCCTCTGGAGCATCTGTTTCCACTTCTGGAACATCTGCTTCTTCCTCTGGAGCATCTGCTTCCTCTACCGAAAGATATGAAGCCTCTTCAAGGTCCCCTATCCCCTGGTGGGGAATCCGATTCACTGCCTGATTCCTCTGGGAACATACTGCAGGGGACAAACTCAGAGGTCTCCGGTCGGAGAATTACACTTCCAATCGCTGCAGATTGGGATAGAGGAGTGATCACAGGCACTAACAGTTCAGATGACCACAGCCAATCTGATTCCATTTCCTCATCCTCTGAATCTTCACCCTCTACTTCTTGAAGCGCAGACTGAGACCAGGTTACTGACTGAGACTCTCGAGAAGTTGAGGGAGTCATTTGGAAGTCTGCTACCTGAGGTAGGCGAACTGCTTCAGACAGGGGCAACAAGTGATTCCGATGCCAAGTCTTTAATGGGCCTATACTCCAATTCTGGTCTAACCTGATACACTGGAAGGCCTGGAAGCTGCTTGCAGGTAATATAAGGCTGGGATTTCCAGCAGTCTGCCAATTTGTGTTTGCCCGGAATGCCTGGGTTCCTCAGTAGTACTCTATCCCCTGGCTGCAAGTCTTGTATCCTGACCTTGAGGTCATAGTTCCTATTATTCCTCAGTCCTCTTTGATCTGATGTAGCCTGGGCTTTCTCATAGGCCATTTTCAAACTTCTTTGAAGATGATCCACATACCCCTTGTGGGAAGTAGCCGACGTGTGATCAAGGGATATGCCAAAGGCCAAATCTACTGGAAGCCGAGCCTCTCTGCCGAACATCAGCCGGTAAGGGGAGTACCCTGTTGCATCACTTGTTGTGCTATTGTAGGCGTGCACTATGGCGGCTACATGTTTACTCCATTGCTGCTTTTTCTCCGTGCTCAGAGTCCCCAGCATGTCCAGAAGGGTGCGATTAAAGCGTTCCGGCTGGGCATCCCCCTGGGGGTAATATGGAGTGGATCTTGACTTCCCAATGCCCAACAAGTCCAGCAGATTTCTTATGAGATTACTCTCAAAGTCTCTCCCTTGATCTGAGTGGATATGCTGTGGTAATCCATAATGGATGAAGAACTTCTCCACTAAGACCTTCACCACGGTGGAAGCTTGCTGATCCTTTGTCGGGAATGCTTGAGCATATCGAGTAAAGTGGTCAGTCACTATTGGAACATTCCCTCGTCCACTCAGATCAGGCTCTAGGCAAAGGAAGTCAATGCACACCAGCTCCATGGGTCCCCGACTTTGAAGATGGCCCATTAAGGCAGCCCGGTGAGGCAAGGTCTTCCTATGGATGCACCAAATGTCTCTCACTCTCACTAATTGGAAGTTTCTTTCAGGCCCTAGATGACCATGATTGTCACGAAGGGTAGTTAAAACCACTTCTCTGTGTTTAGTCGGCAGGAACAGTTGCCACTTCTCTTCCAGACCATCAGAGGGGCCTCTTCGGTAGACCACCCCTTGACGTATCTGCAACCTGTCCCATTCCTTATGTAACAGTTGTGCCTCCTTCGGAGAGTCTGTGAGTAACACGTCTGGCCATTGTTCTTCTAAGGCCTTTAATACTAGTCTTCCCAGAGAGTCTTCCTATTGATCCCTCCTCAGGTCTTTTTTGGACAACTTTGGAAATCCTTCTTTTACTACTTGCATTACAGCACAATAACACTTGGGTACCCCGACAGGCGTAACCCCGATTTCTTCGGCCCGGAGCCTCCTCCCACCTGGAGTTCGGCTCCCTGACATAGAGCATGCACTCCTTCTGGCGTCAAATGGATCCATTCTTTGGCGGGGTCGTTAAGACCATGGGGCCTTCTTGATAGGGCATCAGCATCCCTATTCCCATTTCCTGGTCTATATTTTAGACTGAAGGTAAAGCCGGAAAGGGCAGCCAACCATCGATGTCCCATGGCATCCAGCTTGGCGGTAGTGAGGAGATAGGTGAGTGGATTATTGTTGGTCCTCACTACAAACTCGGCCCCATACAAATAGTCTCTTAGGGCCAGATCCTCAAAAGGGATACGCCGGCGTAACTGCTGTTACGCCGTCGTATCCCTGTTTCTAACTATGGAACTGATCCACAGAATCAGTTTTCCATAGTTAGGCAGAAGATCCGGCATGTGTAAGGGACTTACACTGCCGGATCTTAGGATGCAGTACCGCATCCGCCGCTGGGGGCATTTTGTGTCGAAATGCCGCCTCGGGTATGCAAATTAGCACTTACGGAGATCCACAAAGCTTTTCAGCTTCGTTTTTTCTCCGTAAGTTTTAGTTTGCAAACGCAAAATTAGGGCTGCTTTTACAAAGTGTAAACTGTTTACACCATGTAAAAGCAGACCCTTCTGTGCAGCGACGCAATTTTTTTTTTGTTTTGAATTTTTTTTCCGCGCCGTATCTTTTTTTTTTCCCGACGCAACTTTATTGACCCGTCGCAATCCACAAAGCTCGGCGTAACGTAATTTCGCGCTATGCACGTCGGGAAAATGACATCACGAGCATGCGCAGTACGGCCGGCGCGGTAGCGCGCCTAATTTAAATGGGAATCGCCCCCATGAAAAGAGGAACGCCTTGCGCCGGCGGAATTTAAGTTACACAGCCAAAAATTTATAGGTAAGTGCTTTGTGGATCGGGCAATTAGGTAGAAATTTTAAGGCAGTGTAACTTAAATGGGAAAAATTAAGTTACGTCGGATCTTTGTGGATTACCCCCTTAGTTTGTCTACAACCGCCCACTTTAAGACCAAGAATTCAAGCTTGTGCGTTGGGTAATTATTTTCAGCGGGAACCAGGCTCCTACTCACATAAGCGACAGGTCGCAGGTGGCCATCGTGTTCCTGATAAAGCACTCCACGCATACCCCACATCATATTCATCCTTGAAGAATATGTTCTGCCATCAAGCAAGTTGAGCCTTGACCCTCTCCCTCCGCTTCAGTGGGAGAGCTGCTCCATGGTGACCTCGTCCCTCTCTTCCTTCTTTAGGTCAGATGGGGCAACAGGGGTGACTGAGTTCACCTGGCCCAGCAACATTCTGTCTGGTATCTTCACCAGTGTAGTCATAGTGTTTCTAACACTCACTGAAACTTTGCCGTGACTTCTCTGCAGAGCCTTTAGAGGAACCACCTCTGGAATCACTTCTATCCCTTCTTTGTTCTTCTGTGGGTCCGATCAAGGACAACAAAAGGGCCAGATTGCTACCAAGTAAGCTTGACTGAAGTTCTCAAACAAGCCACTTCACCGGGCTGGAGTACCTTCTCTGTTTTTTCTAGCCTCCAGATTCTACCAACTCCTTCTGCTGTGGCCTTCTTCTCCAACATCAAGTGCTGATATACTCGCTTCAACATGGGTTGGACTCTTGTGGTGGGGTCTTGCTGCTCCTCTACCAGGGGTGTCAGAAGTCTCCTGACCAAGTCAGTGTTGGTCCCTATGATGAGGGAACTTTCACCAGCTCCAGGTGAACGAGGGCAGACAACTGCTAACGTATTGAAGGTCTCTGCTTCTCCCGCCACTGAGGGGTCAAAGGTCAGCTTGATTGGTAGATAAACTTTATAGGAAAATTTCTGAGTCCCAGTACCCCAGATCCCTAGTTCTTCCAGCTTTTGTAATGGCAGATGTTGAAGGTGTTTATTATAGAAATCTCTATACAGGAGAGTCACTTGGGCTCCAGTGTCTAGGAGGGCCTTGGTATAGATTCCCTCCACTTGTATCGAGATCACTGGGGAAGGCCCCACTAGCGTGGCGGGAATCTCGTTTTTATAGGCCTTCTTACTTGGCTCTGTAAGCTGCACCCTTACTCCTTTTTCTCTGTGGCCTCTACTAGGCCCTGCTTTCTGTCGGGTCTGGTGTGCACTGACTTTCCGCCGTTGAGCATTTGGAGATGTGGTAAGGAAGACAGTGGGCCACTCAGGGGTGGTAACAGGGATGCGGGGCAAGTGTTTGTGTCCCCTCTGCTGTCTTATTGCTTTGTTGGATTCTTTGGAGTTAACTGGAACTGATGGGCACCCGGTTGACTCCTTCACCGGGGCCCTCTGGAGTTTTCCGCCGGCTTGCGGTATTGAGAAACAGCTTTCCCCTTACTGGGGCATACTCGTTGACGATGCCCAATTCCTCCACAATTGAAACATAGTAAAAAAGAAATGTTCCTGGACTGCCGCATTCTGATAGGCGATTTATTGAAACAAAATAAACAAAGGATAAAATCCAAAGCTGTATAACATCAAAAAAAATCATGCAACACTGCAATCAATGGTATAAAGTGGACATAGGGGACAAAAAAGCTAACATGTTTCACATCATGGATAGATGCTTAGTAGTGATGGCGCGAACCTAAGGCCCCGTACACACGACCAAACATGTATGCTGAAACTGGTCCACGGGCCAGTTTCAGCATACATGTTCGGTCGTGTGTGGTCGCGAGCGGGCCGAATTCCAGCAAACATTTGCCGCCGGGCCTTTTCCCAGCAGACAAATATTCCTGGACGTGTTTTAAAACAGTCCGCTGGAATCCTGCCCGCTCGGACATGTACGGTCGTCAGTACAGACCTACCGTACATGTCCAGGCGCCCGCCGTCCCTCGCATGCGTCGAATGACTTCGACGCATGCGTGGAAGCCTTTAAATGGCAGGCCCGCCCACGTCTCCGCGTCATCGCCGCGTCATCGTCGCGGCGACGACGCAGACACGCCCCGCGTATTGTTTACGCGCGGACTTCTGTACCATGGTGTGTACAACCATCGTACAGAAGCCCTCTGGCAGACATGTACGGTGAAAACGGTCCGACGGACCGCTTTCACCGTACATGTTTATTCGTGTGTACCCGGCCTAACATTTTCGGTTTGCGAACGGCGAACGCGAACTTCCGCAAATGTTCGCGAACGAGCGAACCGGGCGAACCGCCATAAACTTCAATGGGCAGGCGAATTTTAAAACCCACAGGGACTCTTTCTGGCCACACTAGTGATGGAAAAGTTGTTTCAAGGGGACTAGGAATGAGCTGAACATACCCGGGTTCGGTTCGCACCAGAACGTTCGAACAGACCGACCGTTCGAACAGACCGACCGTTCGAACATTTTGAACCCCATTGAAGTCTATGGGACTCGAACGTTCGAATTCAAAAGTGCTCATTTTAAAGCCCAATATGCAAGTTATTGTTGGAAAATGTCTTTGAGAACCTGAGTCTTGCCCCAGGGAACATGTATCAATGGAAAAAAAAGTTGTAAAAACTGTATTTTTTTCTTGAGCAGTGATTTTAATGATGCTTAAAGTGAAAAAAAAAATTCCTTTAAATATGGTACCTGCTGGGTGTCTATAGTAGTGGCACGTGTTTAGAAATGTCCCTGCACAACATGAGATTACTCTCAGAAAAATCATTGAAAAAAATAGCATGAGTTTCCCCGCCACCACTCCCCCCAAGTCATTACCAGACCCAGTATCGATCCTGACCTCCCTGGGGCCCTAAGAAAAATGACATGGCACATTTAAAATGAGAATCGGGGGGGCGCTGACGACAGTGACATGTCACATTAAAGAAAGTTGAGAAGCGGGGTGAGGGGGTGTTCTGCTGTCGGAAATTACTCAGCCAGCGAGTTTAGAAGCGGGGTGAGGGGGCGAAAATGACTTCTCACCAGGCGGGGCCTCTAGTAATTTGGGGGGCCCTTTGCAGCTTTGCGGGGCCCTATGCAGCTTGCATAGTGAGCCTATAGTGAGGATCGGCCCTGACAAGACCGTTTGGCCCTATATACTTTGAACAGCAGTATACAGGCGGTGAAAACAAGATAAGGACTGTAGGTTTCTTAAGTAGAATCAGAACCATGTCATACTTTGCTCCTGCATATTGCACAATTTCCTAAAGAGACCCCCAACAAACCACATGACTCTTGTGCCTGATGAGGCCACTGATGTTCCAGTGGTGGTGGCCCGTGAGACTGTCCATACAGGCTTGGCCCCCCAAAGTGCTTGTGCTGTGTGGCAACAATATGTCGATTATTTTAGGGGTGAGGGGGCCATTACAATGCCAGATCTTGGCTCAACAAATTATTTTTTTGGGAAAGAAAAATTCTAGAAAAAAGGGGTTTGCCATTCGGGGCCCCCTTTGAACAAATTCTGTGAAGAACTCCTGTTCTCTGAAGGCCTCCATTATTTCTGCAAGTCAAAATGTATCAAAAAAAACTAATGTCAGTCAAGCCTTAGCTTTCTCCCCATATCTAACCCACAAACTCATCCACTGATCATAAAGTCCAAAAATCAAGTTTCATATCGTCGTACTGCATGATCGTTTTCACAACGTTTTCTACCGACTGCGAACAACATTCTCACTCACGCAATATCCCTTTATACACTTTTACATAGCCCATGTGCAGTAACAGCTAATGCGTTTATGGGTAATTAAATAGCACACGTCCACTAACACTGAGTACTATGTTTAGGTGTAAACTAAACACAATGCAGGCAACACAACACGTTAGAGCACTGCATCTAGCACAATCTACTGCCTAACAATACGAATAGCTGATCTAGCTAAGCTATACAGTGTATAAATATATGTACAACGCTAGGATTTATATATATCATCTACACACTGTAAATGTAACTAAACTGACTAGCCTTCCTGCTCTATCTATCTATCTATCTGGTAGAAAAGACACTGTGTCTCTATCTACTGTATCTCTCTCTCTCTCTAACTGTCTGACTGTTCTTTTCTTTAACAAAGCTGGAACACACTACACGCGACCACCTTACAGGCGGCCTTATATAGTGTGGGGCGTGTACTAAAGCCCCTGAGCCATAATTGGCCAAAGCCAGGATGGCTTTGGCCAATTGTGGTTCTCGTTTTTTGCGCCTTGTGATTGGCCAAGCATGCAGGGTCATGGTGCATGCTTGGCCAATAATCAGCGCGCAACGCCGCAGTGAATTATGGGCCGGCGTGCGTCACTCGAATTTGGCGCGAACGACCCGCTTTGTTCGAAATTCGTCGAACGTACAAACAGACAATGTTAGAGTCGAACACAAAGCTCATCCCTAAAGGTGACTAACACCTGGACTGTGGCATGCCAGAGGGGGATCCATGGCAAAACTGGCAATGGAAAATTACGTAGTTGTCGCCGTTTTTAATACATAAAGGGCATAAATCACCTAACATTCATAAATTGTTTGGAATAACGTGCTTTAAAACATTAGGTATGATGTTGTATCGATCAGGTAGTGTAAGGGTTTGGGTTACAGATAGGGTTAGGGTTAGAGTTACAGACAGGGTTAGGGTTAGGGTAACAGATAGGGTTAGGGTTACAGATAGGGTTAGGGTTACAGACAGGGTTAGGGTTAGGGTTACAGACAGGGTTAGGGTTACAGATAGGGTTAGGGTTAGGGTTACAGTCTGTAACCCTAACCCTAACCCTGTATGTAACCCTAACCTTAACCCTGTCTGTAACCCTAACCCTTACCCTGTCTGTAACCCTAACCCTAACTCTATCTGTAACCCTAACCCTATCTGTAACCCTAACCCTGTCTGTAATAGGGTTAGGGTTCACAGTGAAAGACCAAACTCTGACGATTTACTCAGAACTTTTCAAGTTCAGGGTACGTGGCCTCTGAACAATGGGCATTATTTTAGGGCCAAAGGGAATCACAGCACCATGACCATGACGGCCCTTGCGGGGTGGCCTGCCTCTGCCTGTCATTTTTTTTAGATTAGTTTAGTTGTACTATGCGTGCAAGCTACTGTGCCACCAGATATGAGATGTGGCACTGGACAGGTAGGCACAGTTTACCCTGTGAGGCAAAGACACCCTGGCAGACAAATGACTAAAATTATGTATTGCAGTGAATTTTGTTTTTATATCTTATCAACGGTGCCAACACAATATAGATGAGATGTGGCACTGGACAGGTGGGCACAGTTTACCCTGTGAGGCAAAGACACCCTGGCAGACAAATGACTACTATTATGTATTGCAGTGAATTTTGTTTTTATATCTTATTAACTGTGCCAACACAATATAGATGAGATGTGGCACTGGACAGGTGGGCACAGTTTACGCTGTGAGCCTGGGCCCCTTACATTACACAGCACCCCACAGCTCTGGACCCCTTTACATAGCACCCTGCACCACTGGACCCCTTTATATTACACATCAGCTTGCACCACTGGGCCCCTTACATTACACAGCACCCCACAGCTCTGGGCCCCTCTTCATAGCACCCAGCACAACTAGACCCCTTTATATCACACAGCAGCTTGCACCACTGGGCCCCTTACATTCCACAGCACCCCACAGCTCTGGACCCCTTTACACAGCACCCTGCACCACTGGACCCCTTTATATTACACAGCAGCTTGCACCACTGGGCCCCTTATATTAGACATTACCCCACAGCTCTGGGCCCCTCTACATAGCACCCTGCACCACTGGACCCCTTTATATTACACAGCAGCTTGCACCACTGGGCCTTTTACATTACACAGCACCCCACAGCTCTGGGCCCCTTTACATAGCACCCTGCACCACTGGACCCCTTTATATTACACAGCAGCTTGCACCACTGGGCCCTTTACATTACACTGCACCCCACAGCTCTGGGCCCCTCTACATAGCACCCTGCACCACTGGACCCCTTTATATTACACAGCAGCTTGCACCACTGGGCCCTTTACATTACACAGCACCCCACAGCTCTGGGCCCCTCTACATAGCACCCAGCACCACTGGATACCTTTATATTACACAGCAGCTTGCACCACTGGGCCCCTTTATATTGCACAGCAGCTTGCACCACTGGGCCCCTTACACTACACAGCACCCCGCAGCTCTGGACCCCTTTACATAGCAGCTTGCACCACTGGACCCCTTTATATTACACAACAGCTTGCACCACTGGGCCCCTTACATTACACAGCACCCCACAGCTCTGGACCCCTTTACATAGCACCCTGCACTGCTGGACCCCTTTATATTACACAGCATCTTGCACCACTGGGCCCCTTACATTACACAGCACCCCACAGCTCTGGGCCCCTCTACATAGCATCCTGTACCACTGGACCCCTTTATATTACACAGCAGCTTGCACCACTGGGCCCTTTACATTACACAGCACTCCACAGCTCTGGGCCCCTCTACATAGCACCCAGCACCACTGGACCCATTTATATTACACAGCAGCTTGCACCACTGGGCCCCTTTATATTACACAGCAGCTTGCATCACTGGGCCCCTTTATATTGCACAGCAGCTTGCACCACTGGGCCCCTTACACTACACAGCACCCCGCAGCTCTGGACCCCTTTACATAGCAGCTTTCACCACTGGACCCCTTTATATTACACAACAGCTTGCACCACTGGGCCCCTTACATTACACAGCACCCCACAGCTCTGGACCCCTTTACATAGCATCCTGCACTGCTGGACCCCTTTATATTACACAGCAGCTTGCACCACTGGGCCCCTTACATTACACAGCACCCCACAGCTCTGGGCCCCTCTACATAGCATCCTGTACCACTGGACCCCTTTATATTACACAGCAGCTTGCACCACTGGGCCCTTTACATTACACAGCACTCCACAGCTCTGGGCCCCTCTACATAGCACCCAGCACCACTGGACCCATTTATATTACACAGCAGCTTGCACCACTGGGCCCCTTTATATTACACAGCAGCTTGCACCACTGGGCCCCTTACATTACACAGCACCCCACAGCTCTGGACCCCTTTACATAACAGCTTGCACCACTGGACCCCTTTATATTACACAGCAGCTTGCACCACTGGGCCCCTTTATATTACACAGCAGCTTGCACCACTGGGCCCCTTACATTACACAGCACCCCGCAGCTCTGGACTCCTTTACATAGCACCCTGCACCACTGGACCCCTTTATATTACACAGAAGCTTGCACCACTGGGCCCCTTACATTACACAGCATCCCACAGCTATGGGACCCTCTACTTAGCACACAGCACCACTGGACCCCTTTATATTACACAACAGCTTGCACCACTGGGCACCTTTATATTACACAGAAGCTTGCACCACTGGACCCCTTTATATTACACAGCAGCTTGCCCCACTGGGCCCCTTACACTACACAGCACCCCACAGCTCTGGGCCCCTCTACATACCACCCAGCACCACTGGACCCCTTTATATTACACAGCAGCTTGCACCACTGGGCCCCTTACACTACACAGCACCCCACAGCTCTGGGCCCCTCTACATAGCACCCAGCACCACTGGACCCCTTTATATTACACAGCAGCTTGCACCACTGGGCCCCTTTATATTACACAGCAGCTTGCACCACTGGGCCCCTTTATATTACACAGCAGCTTGCACCACTGGGCCCCTTTCATTACACAGCACCCCACAGCTCTGGACCCCTTTACATAGCACCCTGCACCACTGGACCCGTTTATATTACACAGCAGCTTGCACCACTGGGCCCCTTACATTACACAGCACCCCACAGCTCTGGACCCCTTTACATAGCACCCTGTACCACTGGACCCCTTTATATTACAAAGCAGCTTGCACCACTGGGACCCTTACATTACACAGCACCCCACAGCTCTGGACCCCTTTACATAGCACCCTGTACCACTGGACCCCTTTATATTGCACAGCAGCTTGCACCACTGGGCCCCTTACATTACACAGCACCCCACAGCTCTGGGCCCCTCTACATAGCAACCTGCACCACTGGACCCCTTTATATTACACAGCAGCTTGCACCACTGGGCCCCTTACATTACACAGCACCCCACAGCTCTGGGCCCCTCTACATAGCACCCAGCACCACTGGACTCCTTTATATTACACAGCAGCTTGCACCACTGGGCCCCTTTATATTACACAGAAGCTTGCACCACTGGGCCCCTTTATATTACACAGCAGCATGCACCACTGGGCACCTTACACTACACAGAACCTCACAGCTCTAGGCCCCTCTACATAGCACCCAGCACCACTGGACCCCTTTATGTTACACAGCAGCTTGCACCACTGGGCCCCTTACATTACACAGCACCCCACAACTCTGGGCCCCTTTACATAGCACCCTGCACCACTGGACCCTTTTATATTACACAGCAGCTTGCACCACTGGGCCCCTTACATTACACAGCACCCCACAGCTCTGGGCCCCTCTACATAGCACCCAGCACCACTGGACCCCTTTATATTACACAGCAGCTTGCACCACTGGGCCCCTTTATATCACACAGAAGCTTGCACCATGGGCCCCTTTATATTACACAGCAGCTTGCACCACTGGGCCCCTTACATTACACAGCACCCCACAGCTCTGGGCCCCTCTACATAGCACCCAGCACCACTGGACCCCTTTATATTACACAGCAGCTTGCACCACTGGGCCCCTTTATATCACACAGAAGCTTGCACCATGGGCCCCTTTATATTACACAGCAGCTTGCACCACTGGGCCCCTTACATTACACAGCACTCCATAATTCTGGACCCCTTTACATAGCATCCTGCACCACTGAACCACTTTATATTATACAGCAGCTTGCACCACTGGGCCCCTTACATTACACAGCACCCCACAGCTCTGGGCCCCTCTACATAGCAACCTGCACCACTGGACCCCTTTATATTACACAGCAGCTTGCACCACCGGGCCCCTTACATTACACAGCACCCCACAGCTCTGGGCCCCTCTACATAGCACCCAGCACCACTGGACCCATTTATATTACACAGCAGCTTGCACCACTGGGCCCCTTTATATTACACAGCAGCTTGCACCACTGGGCCCCTTACATTACACAGCACCCCATAGCTCTGGACCCCTTTACATAACAGCTTGCACCACTGGACCCCTTTATATTACACAGCAGCTTGCACCACTGGGCCCCTTTATATTACACAGCAGCTTGCACCACTGGGCCCCTTACATTACACAGCACCCCGCAGCTCTGGACTCCTTTACATAGCACCCTGCACCACTGGACCCCTTTATATTACACAGAAGCTTGCACCACTGGGCCCCTTACATTACACAGCATCCCACAGCTATGGGACCCTCTACTTAGCACACAGCACCACTGGACCCCTTTATATTACACAACAGCTTGCACCACTGGGCACCTTTATATTACACAGAAGCTTGCACCACTGGACCCCTTTATATTACACAGCAGCTTGCCCCACTGGGCCCCTTACACTACACAGCACCCCACAGCTCTGGGCCCCTCTACATACCACCCAGCACCACTGGACCCCTTTATATTACACAGCAGCTTGCACCACTGGGCCCCTTACACTACACAGCACCCCACAGCTCTGGGCCCCTCTACATAGCACCCAGCACCACTGGACCCCTTTATATTACACAGCAGCTTGCACCACTGGGCCCCTTTATATTACACAGCAGCTTGCACCACTGGGCCCCTTTATATTACACAGCAGCTTGCACCACTGGGCCCCTTTCATTACACAGCACCCCACAGCTCTGGACCCCTTTACATAGCACCCTGCACCACTGGACCCGTTTATATTACACAGCAGCTTGCACCACTGGGCCCCTTACATTACACAGCACCCCACAGCTCTGGACCCCTTTACATAGCACCCTGTACCACTGGACCCCTTTATATTACAAAGCAGCTTGCACCACTGGGACCCTTACATTACACAGCACCCCACAGCTCTGGACCCCTTTACATAGCACCCTGTACCACTGGACCCCTTTATATTGCACAGCAGCTTGCACCACTGGGCCCCTTACATTACACAGCACCCCACAGCTCTGGGCCCCTCTACATAGCAACCTGCACCACTGGACCCCTTTATATTACACAGCAGCTTGCACCACTGGGCCCCTTACATTACACAGCACCCCACAGCTCTGGGCCCCTCTACATAGCACCCAGCACCACTGGACTCCTTTATATTACACAGCAGCTTGCACCACTGGGCCCCTTTATATTACACAGAAGCTTGCACCACTGGGCCCCTTTATATTACACAGCAGCTTGCACCACTGGGCCCCTTACACTACACAGAACCTCACAGCTCTAGGCCCCTCTACATAGCACCCAGCACCACTGGACCCCTTTATGTTACACAGCAGCTTGCACCACTGGGCCCCTTACATTACACAGCACCCCACAACTCTGGGCCCCTTTACATAGCACCCTGCACCACTGGACCCTTTTATATTACACAGCAGCTTGCACCACTGGGCCCCTTACATTACACAGCACCCCACAGCTCTGGGCCCCTCTACATAGCACCCAGCACCACTGGACCCCTTTATATTACACAGCAGCTTGCACCACTGGGCCCCTTTATATCACACAGAAGCTTGCACCATGGGCCCCTTTATATTACACAGCAGCTTGCACCACTGGGCCCCTTACATTACACAGCACCCCACAGCTCTGGGCCCCTCTACATAGCACCCAGCACCACTGGACCCCTTTATATTACACAGCAGCTTGCACCACTGGGCCCCTTTATATCACACAGAAGCTTGCACCATGGGCCCCTTTATATTACACAGCAGCTTGCACCACTGGGCCCCTTACATTACACAGCACTCCATAATTCTGGACCCCTTTACATAGCATCCTGCACCACTGAACCACTTTATATTATACAGCAGCTTGCACCACTGGGCCCCTTACATTACACAGCACCCCACAGCTCTGGGCCCCTCTACATAGCAACCTGCACCACTGGACCCCTTTATATTACACAGCAGCTTGCACCACCGGGCCCCTTACATTACACAGCACCCCACAGCTCTGGGCCCCTCTACATAGCACCCAGCACCACTGGACCCATTTATATTACACAGCAGCTTGCACCACTGGGCCCCTTTATATTACACAGCAGCTTGCACCACTGGGCCCCTTACATTACACAGCACCCCACAGCTCTGGACCCCTTTACATAACAGCTTGCACCACTGGACCCCTTTATATTACACAGCAGCTTGCACCACTGGGCCCCTTTATATTACACAGCAGCTTGCACCACTGGGCCCCTTACATTACACAGCACCCCGCAGCTCTGGACTCCTTTACATAGCACCCTGCACCACTGGACCCCTTTATATTACACAGAAGCTTGCACCACTGGGCCCCTTACATTACACAGCATCCCACAGCTATGGGACCCTCTACTTAGCACACAGCACCACTGGACCCCTTTATATTACACAACAGCTTGCACCACTGGGCACCTTTATATTACACAGAAGCTTGCACCACTGGACCCCTTTATATTACACAGCAGCTTGCCCCACTGGGCCCCTTACACTACACAGCACCCCACAGCTCTGGGCCCCTCTACATACCACCCAGCACCACTGGACCCCTTTATATTACACAGCAGCTTGCACCACTGGGCCCCTTACACTACACAGCACCCCACAGCTCTGGGCCCCTCTACATAGCACCCAGCACCACTGGACCCCTTTATATTACACAGCAGCTTGCACCACTGGGCCCCTTTATATTACACAGCAGCTTGCACCACTGGGCCCCTTTATATTACACAGCAGCTTGCACCACTGGGCCCCTTTCATTACACAGCACCCCACAGCTCTGGACCCCTTTACATAGCACCCTGCACCACTGGACCCGTTTATATTACACAGCAGCTTGCACCACTGGGCCCCTTACATTACACAGCACCCCACAGCTCTGGACCCCTTTACATAGCACCCTGTACCACTGGACCCCTTTATATTACAAAGCAGCTTGCACCACTGGGACCCTTACATTACACAGCACCCCACAGCTCTGGACCCCTTTACATAGCACCCTGTACCACTGGACCCCTTTATATTGCACAGCAGCTTGCACCACTGGGCCCCTTACATTACACAGCACCCCACAGCTCTGGGCCCCTCTACATAGCAACCTGCACCACTGGACCCCTTTATATTACACAGCAGCTTGCACCACTGGGCCCCTTACATTACACAGCACCCCACAGCTCTGGGCCCCTCTACATAGCACCCAGCACCACTGGACTCCTTTATATTACACAGCAGCTTGCACCACTGGGCCCCTTTATATTACACAGAAGCTTGCACCACTGGGCCCCTTTATATTACACAGCAGCTTGCACCACTGGGCCCCTTACACTACACAGAACCTCACAGCTCTAGGCCCCTCTACATAGCACCCAGCACCACTGGACCCCTTTATGTTACACAGCAGCTTGCACCACTGGGCCCCTTACATTACACAGCACCCCACAACTCTGGGCCCCTTTACATAGCACCCTGCACCACTGGACCCCTTTATATTACACAGCAGCTTGCACCACTGGGCCCCTTACATTACACAGCACCCCACAGCTCTGGGCCCCTCTACATAGCACCCTGCACCACTGGACCCCTTTATATTACATAGCAGCTTGCACAACTGGGCCCCTTACATTACACAGCACCCCACAACTCTGGGCCCCTTTACATAGCACCCTGCACCACTGGACCCTTTTATATTACACAGCAGCTTGCACCACTGGGCCCCTTACATTACACAGCACCCCACAGCTCTGGGCCCCTCTACATAGCACCCAGCACCACTGGACCCCTTTATATTACACAGCAGCTTGCACCACTGGGCCCCTTTATATCACACAGAAGCTTGCACCATGGGCCCCTTTATATTACACAGCAGCTTGCACCACTGGGCCCCTTACATTACACAGCACCCCACAGCTCTGGGCCCCTCTACATAGCACCCAGCACCACTGGACCCCTTTATATTACACAGCAGCTTGCACCACTGGGCCCCTTTATATCACACAGAAGCTTGCACCATGGGCCCCTTTATATTACACAGCAGCTTGCACCACTGGGCCCCTTACATTACACAGCACTCCATAATTCTGGACCCCTTTACATAGCATCCTGCACCACTGAACCACTTTATATTATACAGCAGCTTGCACCACTGGGCCCCTTACATTACACAGCACCCCACAGCTCTGGGCCCCTCTACATAGCAACCTGCACCACTGGACCCCTTTATATTACACAGCAGCTTGCACCACCGGGCCCCTTACATTACACAGCACCCCACAGCTCTGGGCCCCTCTACATAGCACCCAGCACCACTGGACCCCTTTATATTACACAGCAGCTTGCACCACTGGGCCCCTTTATATTACACAGCAGCTTGCACCACTGGGCCCCTTACACTACACAGCACCCCACAGCTCTGGGCCCCTCTACATATCACCCTTCACCACTGGACCCCTTTATATTACACAGCAGCTTGCACCACTGGGCCCCTTTATATTACACAGCAGCTTGCACCACTGGGCCCCTTACATTACACAGCACCCCACAGCTCTGGACCCCTTTACATAGCACCCTGCACCACTGGACCCCTTTATATTACACAGGATCTTGCACCACTGGGCCCCTTACATTACACAGCACCCCACAGCTCTGGACCCCTTTACATAGCACCCTGCACCACTGAACCCCTTTATATTATACAGCAGCTTGCACCACTGGGCCCCTTACATTACACAGCACCCCACAGCTCTGGGCCCCTCTACATAGCACCCTGCACCACTGGACCCCTTTATATTACATATCAGCTTGCACCACTGGGCCCCTTACATTACACAGCACCCCACAGCTCTGGGCCCCTCTACATAGCACCCAGCACCACTGGACCCCTTTATATTACACAGCAGCTTGCACCACTGGGCCCCTTTATATTACACAACAGCTTGCACCACTGGGCCCCTTACATTACACAGCACCCCACAGCTCTGGACCCTTTTACATAGCACCCTGCACCACTGGACCCCTTTATATTACACAGCAGCTTGCACCACTGGGCCCCTTACATTACACAGCACCCCACAGCTCTGGACTCCTTTACATAGCACCCTGCACCACTGGACCCCTTTATATTACACAACAGCTTGCACCACTGTGCCCCTTACATTACACAGCACCCCACAGCTCTGGACCCCTTTACATAGCACCCTGCACCACTGGACCCCTTTATATTACACAACAGCTTGCACCACTGGGCCCCTTACATTACACAGCACCCCACAGATCTGGGCCCCTCTACATAGCACCCTGCACCACTGGACCCCTTTATATTACACAGCAGCTTGCACCACTGGGCCCCTTACATTACACAGCACCCAACAGCTCTGGGCCCCTTTACATAGCACCCTGCACCACTGGACCCCTTTATATTACACAGCACCCTGCACCTCTAATCTAACTAAACTATACAGTGTATAAATATATGTACAACTCCAGGGATGTATATATATCCTCTACACACTGTAACATTAACTGACTAGCCTGCCTAACTCCAAAAAATTACACTCTCTCTCTCTCTCTGTCTCTCTCTGTAAACCACGCAGCACAGATTACAGAGAAAAAAAAAAGAAGACTGATTGATTAGCCCTAACAAGGGCTGTTTGGGTGCTGTTCTAACAGCAGAGATCAGATGAGTCTTTCAGGACTGGAGTACACTGGCCTAGCTAGCGCTTTTCCTATAAAATCAGCAGCAGCAACACTGTCCCTCCTCTCACTAAGAATGCAGCTTCAGAATGAATCTAAAATGGATGCTGCCCTAGAGGTGGGAGGGTATGCTGCTGATTGGCTGGAATGTGTCTGCTGACTGTGAGGTAGAGGGTCAAAGTTTGCTCAATGTTAATGAATAGGAGGCGGATCGCATATGTTCACCCACGGCGGCGAACGCGAACAAGCGATGTTCGCCGGGAACTATTCGCCGGCGAACAGTTCTGCACATCACTAATGCTTAGTCATAGCTATGACTAAGCATCTATCCATGATGTGAAACATGTTAGCTTTTTTGTTCCCTATGTCCACTTTTTACCATTTATTACAGTGTTGCATGATTTTTTGGATGTTATACAGCTTTGGATTTTATCCTTTGTTTATTTTGTTTCAATAAATCGCCTATCAGAGTGCGGCAGTTCAGGAACATTTATTTTTTGCACGGATCAGCGCAGAGTCTGCACCTGTCAGTACTACAAGGCGGGAGCACAGCATAGATAACAGGGCTTGGAGCGGTACTCTTTTCCACAATTGAAACATACTTTGTCGTTTCTTGCCCTTGGAGGAGAGGGGGTGGATATGGTTCTTTTGGGCCTCCAGCAGTTCCCATCCTTCCAGAGCCTGCATGGCTTGATCTATCCAGACTTCAAATTGTTCTTCTCTGAGAGGTATGGGTTGTTTCCCCGAGAAAATTCTCAGCTTCCTGTACCCAGCTTCCACACATACTGTGTTACTCTTCTGACACTTGGATACAAAATCCCCCAAAGCAGCGAGAAGTTCTGGCCCTGTCACGGCCTGAGGCACTGAGGAGGCCACTGCTCCCTTCACCGGTTCCTTCTGCTTGGCACTGGGGGGGCCTTCACCTGGAACTCTTGGGTGTAATATATCAAGCTTCGTCTCGTTCCCCAGTTGTACACTCTTTCACCGGAAACTCTTGGGTACTCCCTCTCTCCATTCTAATAGTGCATGGGTGAGGTCAGCCCCTCGATCCGGCCAGAGGGCAATCACCCAAACTTTCCTATGAGGAGATAAATGTTTTATAATGGTCTTGACCTCCTCTTCATCCCAGTTCTCACCAGGGAGTTCAATCGCTACACTTGCTTCTGAGCGAGCGCCTTCAGCTTCGCACCACTGGACCACAGTGAAAGGTGGCGACCCTTGGGTGGGACTTAACTGCAGAGTAACAGATATCCAGGACTAGCCCCCATGTGTAGCACTACCCCCGAAGGAGCTGCTGGTTTGTTATGGTATCTGTACTCTGGCTATCAACCCCTTAAACTGGCACGAACCCTCCCTTGGCACAACTGGTATTGGTATTGGTAAGGATTGTGGATCCCACTGTCTGTTAGGGAAACACAATTTTATCAGTAAAATTTGTAGATAAACTGTTACCTTGTGTTGTACTGGTCCCACAGGATAATAGATAGACAGCACACAGATTTAAACTTAACCAAGAAAACTTTAATTGGTAAGCAAATAAAGTAAAAGAACAAAGTAAAACAGTTAATGGACTGCTTGCAGGGCCCTGTAAGAGTCAATAATAGTAATAAATAAATAAATAAATAAATAAATACAGGTTTGATTGTAGTACCTAAGACAGACCTGTGTAAGCGCACAGCAAAGGGATTCCTTCAGTAAGATATGTCAAGTACTGAAGCACCTCTTCACCAGGCCTCACCCAGCTCTCACTAACAGCAACACAGGGCAATTCAATGTAAACCAACTGTACTGTACACATAAGTCTTCATACCCCTAGACTCCCCCTAGTGGGCAGTTCCTGGACACGTGTCCTACTTTAATAGCTCAGTTCGCAATTGCCCTCTCCTGGTAACTGGAGTTTTCGCTAGCCTTTCGTTGGTGCACGTTATAAATTTGTAATCCAAAAAGGGACAGTAAGAAACATCCAAGTCAAATGTAAAGTGTGCTGGCAGCGCAGATACAGTACCAACACAGTCAATGCACAGTCAGTATTATTGGGCAGGTGCCCATCTCACCCAACCAGGCCTGGCCTTTCTGGATTGCTCCATCAGCAAAGACTCAGACACTCGGTCCCTTCCGTCATCGACAGTTCCTGGTCTTCCACGCGGCCGTCACACACTGCTCATCAAACAGGTCACCAGCTGCTCTTAGACACAGACGAAGACACGTGGTGTCGTAACGCGTAGGAATTGGAGGACGTACACCCGGAGTGACGTAAGCTGGCGATTCAAACGCCGCTTGTTTGTTTCCTCGTTGCACTTTTCTTTTTCTTTTAATGTAAGTGCAGGTTTTTCCTCAATAAACATATTTTACCTGCACCAAACGTTACCTCACTATGGGAGTCCCCTCTCTCTCTCTCTTATAACCCACATCATCCATCTGGTTTCGAGGAGCATCTGTCCCAATTAAGGAAGGATCCATCAGATCAAGAGAGGAAACATCAGGGACCACCCATAGAAGGCTGCGAGTGACCTGTACATCAATGCCCATTTAGGAGGGCTGAGAGGTAAGAGTCCCGGGAGCTCAGCCAGGGATCTGGTTTATCTTCTATCGCACGGCCGTGCACTCACACCATAGAGCTGGTGCTCACCTTCATCCAGTGCATTCAGAATATCTGCCCTGACAGCTGATTTGTGTTTACTATTGGGATTGAACTTCCATTCCGTTTTTTTTTTGCACAATATTCTTTATATATTTTTGCACATTCGCCTTATGAGTATTATATATTTTGGACTCACTATTCACTATTTGAGTATATATATATTTATATTTGGACTCACTATTCTCTTTGCATTTAATACTATATGCTGATTATTTGTCAGCTCTTACATTTATCTTGCTTATGTGATATCACTATTCCATTAGTGTGATATGTTGCGCAGAATCACCATTTATTTATATTCCTGTTTTATGTCATGTAAACATAATTAGGTTTTGCTGCACTATATATTTTTGGTGGATTCACTCATTTAGGATCCATTTTAGCGCAAAAGCACTTGTCACTTTATCTGCTCTTAGACACAGTCCGGTCACTCCGTCAGGAATCCCCCTCACAGGATGGGACAATCTGCATGGGCGAGTATAGGCCCAGGCTTCTCAAGCCTATACTCCAGGAGACAAGCCTCAACACAGGCCTCCTTCTTGCTTGGAGTGGTAGCCAAGGACGTCCTCCTTCTTAGATTTCTTCACCTAGCAGGCTGTGCGGGGCGCAAAGTATTTTGGGATCACACAGTTGCACTCTGGGCATTGTAGTCTGTCAACTGACCAGGGCAATGAAGTCTTTTACTCCCTGCACTTCAATTCCCAACATTCATTGCTGTACCATTGTAAAACAAACATGAGGTGGCTATGACAACAATTGGCCACCAGAGGGAGCTGAGTTCCTTCTTCATCTGCAAACGGCAGTCTTTTATCCGTATCAAAGTGGCACCCTGCTACACTAGTATGAGAGATTTTGAGAAGTTTACTTTATAAAAATAAATCTGGCTAAAGTCTTTCAGGATAGTATGGGCATTATGTAGAGATGTATTTGGGAAGGTTAGGAACAGGATGATGTCATCTGCGAATATATTTATGTTGTGGGGTCTATCTTGAATGGAGAAACCTGTTATATTGGGATGTGTTCTAATCCTCTCAGCTAGTGGCCCCATAAGAAGTATAAAAATGGAGGGAGATAAGGGGCATCCCTGTCTTGTGCCATTGGTGTAGACCTGTGCACAGGGAGATGAGTAAAGGGCCAGGATGGTGGAGAGAATGGGCCCTATGAAGCCAAATTTTTGAAGGGTGTGGGTCATGTAGCCCCAATGTATCCTGTTAAATGCCTTCTCCACATCCAAGGAGAGGAGCAGAGAAGGCTTATTGTATGATGTTGATGACCCTCCTTGTAGCATCAGATGCTTTGCTGCCTGGGGTGAAACCAGTTTGGTCAGGTTTATGAGAGTAGGTAAGATAGGGAGAAGTCTATGGGCTAAAATTTTAGCGTATAGTTTCAAATCAGTGTTGAGTAATGAGATGGGCCTAAAATTCGAAGGGGTGGTGGGGTCTTTGCCTGGTTTAGGGATGATAACCACATATGCTTTAAGCATTTTGATCCTGGTGTTTTACCAGACAGCAGTGTTTTTATCGCTTTTATTATCTCAAGCTCCGTAATGGGGGTATTAAGACATGCTAATTGTGTTTGTGAGAGGGTAGGGAGGTTGATACTTGCTAGAAAAGCTTGTATGCGTTCATCTGTAGGCTGAGGGATATTAGGGTCAAGATTGTACAGTGAGGAGTAGTACTCAGCGAATTAATTTGCTATTTCTTTTGGGTGGAATGTTTTTTGTTATCTGCTGAGTGAATAACATATGGGATTTTTGTTTTAGTTCTACACACTTTGAGTCTTTGAGCAAGAAATTTGCCTGCTCGGTTGTCAGACGAGTAGTGGGATAATTTGAGGGCGTTGACATGCTTAATATAAAGTGAAATATTCAGCGCTGGGATAAATAAATAATAGAACTAAAATATGCAAGCCAGCACTGAGGATGAATTCATAAAAATTTCCCAAAATGCATAAATCAAGTGAAAAAGTGCAGCACAATCAAAATGCTAATACATATACAAATAACAGTGAATCAAATGAGCAGTGAAAACTATAAATAAATAAATAATATGAACCAGTGATAATAAATGTCCACGTGTCCAAAAAAAGTCCTTATAAGAGTGTATGATTACACAAATTAATCCAAAAGGAGTGAAGGTGAAGATGAAACACCAATAGGGAATCCACCACCGCATGCAAGATGGACTCTCACCTCAATGCTTCGACCCGTGAAGGTCACAAAGCATTTTAGCAGTAATCTCAATTTGTATCGGACCTCCAATAGAAACACCATACCAACATTGGTACCAGCAGACCACCATACATAGGAAAAAACACAGAAAATATCTACTGCTCTCTGTATGAAAAAGGTTTATTGCTGCATAAAGAAATAAAAATGGGCACTCACGTTTAAAAACACTCATGAGCCGAGTGTATGCTGTAACAGCGTGTCACAATCAACAGCGGCGATGATCGGGGTGATGTCCTGCGTAGCTCCTCCCCTTACGTACGCGTTACGTCCCGTGGGCGGGACTTCTTCAGCATCAGGTGGAGGGAGTACAACAGACGTCCCCAATGGCATAGTATTTTTAATTTTCTGGTGACTGGACAGCCAATCAAATCCTCGTGGATGCGGCCAATAGAAAACCACAATTCAGCAACAACATCCGGGGCACCGTCGGGAGGGTCACCAGTGAATGCGGAAGTGATAACTGGTGTATAATAACAGATACAGATACGGGACTAATTAAGACATATAGGAAAAAGGAAATAGAAAACCCATACTTGTCAAATAAATGTTGTCCGGTCAAACGAAAAAACCTGCCAGTTATGTCACCCGCACAAAAATTTTAAAGATATAAAAAATATATAAAATATAATAATTATATGTTTATATTTAAAACAGACGTCATCCACGATCATCACCACCTTAACAATGTATAGCTATTAACAGCAATGGACAAACATCTCAATAACTAATGTACATAAAAAAATATAACATTGGAAAAAAGACAATTGCAATAATACCGTATTAAAAATTCTGATACCAGGAAGAATATTAAAATTACTAAAAATGTTAAAAAACAAATATATAAATCACCCATAATATCACTAACGATTGGAAATAAAGCAATTCAAGTCGAACTCTACGTTGAGGCCCCTCGGAGAGGCGACCTTTAGCTCAAATATCTGATATGAATCGCGACGACTCAATTGGCGAATTATAAACATATAATTATTATATTTTATATATTTTTTATATCTTTTAAATTTTTGTGCGGGTGACATAACTGGCAGGTTTTTTCGTTTGACCGGACAACATTTATTTGACATGTATGGGTTTTCTATATCCTTTTTCCTATATGTCTTAATTAGTCCCGTCTCTGTATCTGTTATTATACACCAGTTATCACTTCCGCATTCTCTGGTGACCCTCCCGACCGTGCCCCGGATGTTGTTGCTGAATTGTGGTTTTCTATTGGCCGCATCCACGAGGGATTTGATTGGCTGTCCAGTCACCAAAAAATTATAAATACTATGCCATTGGGGACGTCTGTTGTACTCCCTCCACCTGATGCTGAAAAAGTCCCGCCCACGGGACGTAACGCGTACGTAAGGGGAGGAGCTATGCAGGACGTCACCCCGATCATTGCCGCTGTTGATTGTGACACGCTGTTACAGCATACACTCGGCTCATGAGTGTTTTTAAATGTGAGTGCACATTTTTATTTCTTTATGCAGCAATAAACCTTTTTCATACAGAGAGCACTAGATATGTTCTGTGTTTTTTCCTATGTATGGTGGTCTGCTGGTACCAATGTTGGTATGGTGTTTCTATTGGAGGTCCGATACAAATTGAGATTACTGCTGATATGCTTTGTGACCTTCATGGGTCGAAGCGTTAAGGTGAGAGTCCATCTTGCATGCGGTGGTGGATTCCCTATTGGCGTTGACATGCTTAGCATACCGCTCAATGAGTAGGAGCCTGAGATCAGAGTGAAGCTTGTAAAGTTTATTTGTTGTGAGTGTGTCAGCATTTTTTTTGTTCAGGGATTCTAGGGTCTTAATTTCACCAAGGAGTCTGTCTCTTTTCCGTGAGCAGAGTTGTAGAATAACTCCTCTAAAAAAAGCTTCATGCGCACACCACAACATAGCAGCTTTAGATACAGACTAATTATTCAGCAAGAAAAAAAGTTACCTTTTTAGTTATGGTGGCAGCATGAGAGGGAATTTGTAGTATATGGGAGTTAGCATGCCATATATATGCAGGACTTGGAGTGTGCTCCTCCACCACTGTTATAGAGACAGGTGCATGGTCAGACCACGAGATGTCGTGTATGGTGGAAGAGGACACTGCTTGCAACAACATCATATCAACTAAAATCATGTTGATTCTCGAATATGTGTTATGTCTGGCTGAGTGAAATGAGTAGTCCCGTTCTCTGAAATGTTGGCATCTCCAGACATCATAAACATCCTCTGAGTGTAAGAGAGACTGTAGCCTTGGAAGGGGTCGTTTGGATTTAGAAGTAGTGTCTATTGTGAAATCCGTGGTTGAGTTGTAGTCTCCACATATTACCAGGGAGTGTCTTTGGGTAGTGGCTATCCTGCGAAACAGTTTCTTCAAGAAGTGTATTTGGTGGGAGTTAGGTGCATAAAGGTTCACAATAGTAAAGGGTTTGTTGTTAAGCTCCTTAATGGCGATGAGAACTCATTTTTGTTTGATAGGTGCTGAGGCCAAAAAGATGTGAGGAAACTTTTTGTGGTGGGAGTGGGGTGTGTTACAAGTTGAGAAATGGGTCTCTTGTATACAGAGGACATCAGCCTGGAGTTTGAGCGGTTCTCTCCAAACCGAGGCCCTCTTGGCTGGGTGGTTAATCCGTGTACATTAAAGGATACTATTTTAAGGACCATGGGTGTAGGTTAGGTAAAAATGCTGACAGTATCTTATGGAGGTTCCAATTGGTCCTTGAGTGGTATAGCCCAGGGTGCGAATAGTGGAGAGTAGTCTTTGCAGGCATGTTCTAGTGATGGTGAATTTCCTCTTCTGCAGGTCAGACTAGTGGGAGGGGAGACAAAACAAAGTAAAAAGGGAGAAAAAATTCATACATTAGAAAAGTAAACAGTTCTGTAAAAAGGTAGATTCGAACAGGAATCTGGAGGCAGAACAGATGTCCATTACTACTGAGGAGGGGAAGATTTGCGCACTATGTGCTCCATAATGCTTTAGGAATCCAGTAGGTTGTTGTTCATTTTGTAAGTGGGGTATCTATGTGTTCTGTTTTTTGTTTTTCTTCTTATGCAACACTGTTTGCCAATCACCCTTGGTGCTCAGCCTTGCAGAGGGAGAGGATCTTTCGGCCGTTCGTTCAGGTAGAATGTCTAAAGAGTGAATGAACATTAGACCTTCCTCCAAGCAGGTGATCACTGTGGTGTTTCCATCATAAGTGACAGTGGGTTTGTTGGGTATCCCCAGTGGTATAGGAAGTTATGGTTGTGTAGCGCTTTTGTCAAAGACAGTAGTGATTTGGGTCTTTGCATTGTGAATCGGGAAAGGTCTGTATACAGCTGGATGTGTGAGAACCTTTCTGGAGGTTAGGATTTTTATGAAATGCTATCATGAGCTGTTCCTTGGCATGGTAAAAATGTACCCGCATCAGAACATCCCTAGGGATGTTGTTTGGAAGGTGGGATGGCTTGGGAAGTCGATGGATTAGATCGATGATCAAATCTGACTCAGGTGTTGAGGGTAAGAACACTTTCATAAGGTCTCTGGCATATTCCTGTAATTGTGCGAGTTGTACAGCCTCTGGGACCCCACAGATCTTTACGTTATTCCTTCTTGACCAGTCGGTCACCTTAGCTTTAACCCAGGATATGTCGTCAGATTGATCATTGTGAGCATCAACTAATGTGTTAGGCCCCTTTCACATTGAGGAGTTTTTCAGGCGGTAAAGCGCTAAAAATAGCGCTGCTATCCCGCCTGAAAAACTCCTGCACTGCAGACTCAATGTGAAAGCCCGAGGGCTTTCACACTGAGGCGATGCGCTGGCGGGAGACAAAAAAATCTCCTGTCAGCAGCATCTTTGGAGCGGTGAGAGGAGCGGCATGTATACCGCTCCTTCACCGCTCCTTCCCATTGAAAACAATGGGAACCGCGGCAATACCGCCCGCAATGCGCCTCTATAGAGGCGCATTGCGGGCGGTATTAACTCTTTATCGGCCGCTAGCGGGGGTTAATACCGCACCGCTAGCGGCTGATACCCGCGGCAATTCCGGCGGTATAGCGCCGCTATTTTTAGTGGCGTTATACCGCCACCGCAGCTCCCGCCCCAGTCTGAAAGGGGCCTTATGGGAGGAAGAAAATTTGCCTATTTTCTTTTCAATATGGTCTATTCGCCCCCCCCCCCCAGCTCTCCCACTTCAACCTTAAAATTGCTCATGCACTGCATCATATCTGTATGCAGGGAGCTGCGGAGGGAGACAAACATTTCCTTTAAGGTTGTATCTAGTATCGGCTTATCAGCAGTAGGGAACTCGTTAACCTCCCTGGCGGTATGATTCTTTCAGAAAAAAGGTGCTGAAAGCGGTACCATTATTTGCAAGGAAATTTGGCGTTTTATACTGTAGGCTTGTAATTCTTAGGAATAACTCACTTAAATCTGACCAAACAAGATTCTAATAGGCATCCCGGGTATGACATTTTTTTAAAAACAAAATTATAAATTATAATATAATAAATAATTATAAATAATTATAACAAATAATAATATAATTATAATAAAAATTATTCAATAATGTAATCAAATCAAAATCACTGAAATTTGCTCAGTTGCAGAATTGTCGTTGTCATTATTTATTTATTTTTATGACGAATTTCCCCACAAATTGCTATCGCACAATTCTGCAAGTGATTATAATTTATTATCGCTGTTTTTTAGCTGCTCTAAAATTATTTTTGACATAAAGGGACACTTTTGGTTGCTATGGACAATCTACAGTTTGCAGGCAGAAAGAAACGTTTTTATTATATAAAAGTACATGCAGGACACAGGGCAGACCACTAGGGACAAGGGGTGTGTGTATTTTTTACATACAGTACTGTAATCTATAAGATTACAGTATACTGTATGTATTGTGTTTGTTTACGTTTTTTAATTTGGCGCCGTTCTCCGCTCCCGTGCGTCATACCGTCGCAGGGAACGGAGATCGGCGGCACAGGAGGACGCTGTGTGAATCGAGCGAGGTCCCGCTTGCTCACACAGCGCAGTGGCATCGCTGGATCCAGGGACAAGGTAAGTAAACACTCCCTGTGGATCCAGCGAGGCGAGCCCGAGTCTGACTCGGGGTTACCGCTCGCAGCATGAAAATCTAACCCCGAGTCAGACTCGGGAATACCGCCAGGCAGGTTAATGAGATCAACAAGCTCCCTTGTGTCCTTCATAGAGTCCTGGCATGTGCTCATGTTGTGTGTCAGCTGCCATATGTGGTTTTGACTTCGATGGGCTGCGGAAAAGCGGAGTGGAGGCACCAGGAGAGTGTTGGGTGGATCCACCAAGCAAGCCTGGGCTCAATGCGGCCGAAAGAGAGCCACCTGATGAGGAAGGAGTGCCGTCTCCGGCGCCATTTTGGGTTAGATTGCGGGCCACTGGAGGGAAGACATCTGGCAATTTCTTCAACCGGGCGGCCTCTTTTCATTTGTGGGTCATCCCGGTAGGTGGACCAAGTGCTCAGGCAGGTAGTGGTGGGTGCATGAGTGGTCGCAAGTACCCCTGTCAATTCCAATTCCTGTCACTGGAGCAGAGTATTCAGACATCCATGCTGCTGCGGGGTAGCCATGCCCCCATTTTAAACTTTTTTAACCACTTTAGTCCAAGTCCCAATTTTAAAATGGTGCTGTTATAGTGGATATTCATCCTAGAACCATTTTAGGACCACACTGAGGATCAGCGACTGGTGGGTCCATGTTTGCTTGCATGCTGGACCGCCAGCTGTCACTGACACACCATTGAGTGCTAAACCCAATAGCTGAAAAAAAAATCTCAGACTTTTGATATTGCTAGACATAGCTTTATAGGAATGTTTGAAACAGATACAAGAAAACACAATGGGGCAGATTCTCGTAGATCGGCGTAAATGTCGGTGGGCGTAACGTATCTCATTTACGTTACGCCACCGCAAGTTTTACAGGCAAGTGCTTTATTCACAAAGCACTTGCGTGTAAAGTTGCGGTGGCGTAGCGTAAATCACCCGGCGCAAGCCCGCCTAATTCAAATTAGGCGGGTAGGGGGCATGTAGTATTTAAATTAAGCGCATACTGCGCATGCGCCGTTCGAAAAATATCCCAGGGTGCATTTCTCCAAATGACGTCGCAAGGACGTCATTGGTTTCGACGTGAACGTAAATGGCGTCGGGAATTCGTAAGTTCGGGAATTCGCATATCTAGCTAATTTGCATACTCGACGGGGAAAACGACGGAGGCGACACCTAGCGGACAAAAAAAAAATTGCATTTAAGATCCGACAGCGTAAGAGCCTTAGCCTGTCAGATCTAATGGATATCTATGCGTAACTGATTCTAAGAAACGAGGGCCCAGATTAGGACTTACCACGGCATACATGGCGTTGCGCCGTCGTAAGCCCTTTGAGAATCTGGGCCAATGTTTCCACATTGTGTTTACATTATAATTTTAGTGACATTAATTTTAGTAATATGAGTGTGAATTACTATCCCTGCAAATGTTATTTCTCATCTGACATCTGAATGTAAACAAAGAGGCACTTAAGCCCGGTACACACAATCAGATTATCGGATGAATTTTCATCAGTTTTTTGTTACTGCTAGTCTCATATCAAAAGTGAAGAGGTTACTCAACATGCGAAAATTCTCGTCCAACAGAATTCAACTTCAGAAGTGATGTAGTGTGTTGAATGTTTTGAATGTGTTCTTTCTTTTCTGAGCATGCGTAGTCTTGCTCTTACGATTTTTTTCAGACGAAAACTACTAATTAAACGACAATCAGATGTTGTGTTAATGCCCAAATTTTTTTTTACAGCATGCACATCCAGCTTTTGTCATTCAAAGATTCAGAATCGGCTGTCGAAAGCACCATACTAACGATCAGAAAATCGTCAGATCCTTAGTTGGACAAAATTTTAGGGCCAGATTCACGTAGAAGTGCGGCGGCGTAACGTATCGTAGATACGTTACACCGCAGCAAGTTTTCATCGCAAGTGCCTGATTCACAAAGCACTTGCAATGAAAACCTACGCCGGCGGCCTCCGGCGTAAGCCCGCGTAATTCAAAGGGGCGTGTGCCATTTAAATTAGGCGTGCTCCCGCGCCGGACCTACTGCGCATGCTCCCTTTTTAATTTCCTGCAGTGCTTTGCGCGAAGTGACGTCATTTTTTCGAACGGCGACGTGCGTAGCGTACTTCCGTATACCCGGACGTCTTACGCAAGAAGAAAACATTTTAAAATTTCGACGCGGGAACGACGGCCATACTTTATACAGCACATACGTGTGCTGCGTAAAGTTAGGGCACCAAAAACGACGACTAACTTTGCGACGGGAAACTAGACTAGCAGCGACATAGCGAACGCGAAAAATCGCCGTGGATCGTCGTAACTCCTAATTTGCATACCCGACGCTGGTTTACGACGCAAACTCCCCCCAGCGGCGGCCGCGGTATTGCATCCTAAGATCCGACAGTGTAAAACAATTACACCTGTCGGATCTAAGGGCTATCTATGCGTAACTTATTCTATGAATCAGTCGCATAGATACTCTGAGAGATACGACGGAGTATCTGAGATACTCCGTCGTATCTCTTTTGTGAATCTGGGCCTCACTTCTTATTTTATAGTTTTTTTTTCTTATTGTGTGTACGGGCTTTTAGTTCATCCTTTTGGCAAACTGCGAACATGTAAGGTTTGGATCAAAATCTACATGGCTATAAATTTGAATCTCATCTCTACTTTAAAGAGTTTAATGTGTGTACCTATAGGTAAGCCTATAATAAGGCTTACCTATAGGTATTGTACATATCTCCTAAACTTACACTGTTCAGGAGTTGTATACTGCACCAATTACATTAACGGCGCATGTGCTCTCAAGGAACGGCCGCAGGTGCCGTTTCTTCAGAACCATGTGCCGTGACTGTGTGAAATGCATGGGAGTGACAGCTCTGGCCAGTCACAGAGCCGGAAACCGCGGACCCAGGAGGAACATGGATGCGGCCTGCAGTGGGAAAGACAAAGGCTTTGTTTGCAGGTAAGGGTCAAATAATTTGCTAGTATGTAATCCAGACTAGAACATTATGCCTTTACTTAGCAGGTAGTAAAAGACAACAAATAAGCAGCAGAATTGACTTCCTCTTTAAAGGAAATGTATTGTTTTATAGATTTTTTTATTAATTTAAATAGACATGAAAAAAAAAAAGACCCGTAGGATGTAAACAATATTATTAGTGAGTACTAAAAAAAAATGTGGGTTTAAAAATCAGGGCTTCTTTGTACTTATATTTGTACATAAGCACAGACATGTTTGCTCATTACATACTTGGCTCTTACTTCCTGAGTATGTGGTACTCAATGGTCCAACTTTACTGTTCTTTCTTACAATAAAAATCTATTGAACTGGCTTACTAAAGGAGTAGAATGTATTTGCTTAGCAAAATTAAGAATATTGTGAAGCTACAGTATGTTTACTTAGTATACTCAAGCATGTTCAAGGGAAATTAAAAATCTGGAGGAGGGGTGCACAACATTTAATGATTGAAGTTAACACAGCTGTACCTTATTCACTAAGCTAAATAAACACTAATGCTGCAAAGTGAACTTTCACTTTGGAAAAAATAAAAATGTAATCCCTTAGTAAATCAAGCTCTGTGAGTCAGCTGACTCATTGAAAACAGGGCACTCCTTGTGTGGCTGATATCTTATCTCAAGAGCTGTTATGAAGAAAGTTTGAGTAATTTCAGATTTAATGTTTGAACACTCTACATTTCAATTCGCAACCACTGCAATAATAAGTTAACATATGTGATCATTGAAAATATGCACTGCTTTTCCTTTTCACAAATGTTATTAATTTAAAAAATGTCAGTCCTTCCCAATAATGTTTGGATTTACAGTGAGCATGTTATTAGCAACAAGAATGATGGTACTCTGAAATTGTTTTTAAACAAAGTCTGTCATCCTAAAAACTATAAACATACAATCAAAAATACTGACACAGGTAAAATAGTCCAATATATATAGCCAGCCTTACCCCCTATACAACATGTTATAAAAATAATATAACAAAAATAAAGTTAGCACTCTTTAATAACAATGCAAGTACCAATTCCTGTGTTTTGCTTGATTTGAATAGTGAAAGCTATAGACCGTTCACATCCATAGAAATCGTTTTGTACAGTGCACAACTGACCGCATTAAATAAAACTCAATTGTCCTCAGTCTGTGCAGTGTGAAGCAATGTAAATTATGCTACAGCAAAGAAGTCTTTGTGGAGCTATGAAACTGTATGGTTACAAATTTTAAAACAGATGGGAAGAAAAGTGAGCTCCCACAGTTTGCCAGATGTTGTAATTACCTTCAGACAGTTTGGCATATCGCTACAAATTTTTTTACTTCAACATGTGACTGTTCAGTATTCCTGATCAGAACAGCTAAAGAAAAGCACTATCTTGAAGTGACGATTGTCACTCACATGTTTCTGGTTTTCTTCTAAAATACATTTTAACAAGTATTGGACATATTAAAATAATTAAAGAAGAATCAAACATATGGTTATAGAATTTGTGGAAGGCTAATAAAATGGTTTTTAACACTTTTTATGCATTTAGTGGCAGAGCAGTTTTTATCATAACTGCACTTGCTGGGCAGTGCTGCTACGGGTATGAGAGTAATGGGGCAGAGACGAGACTCAACATTTACATGATGTATGTAGATCCAATACATGTGATACATTTTTCTCATTTGGTATGCCTCTTCAGCTCTTCTCCAGCCTGTTTTGGCTATGCACAGCAAATGAACTACAGTATGGGCAGCACGGTGGCTAAGTGTTTAGCACTTTCACCTGGCAGCACTAGGGTTGTTGATTTGGATCCCAACCATGGCTACCTGTCTGGAGTTTTCATGTTCTCCCTATGCCTTTATGGGTTTTCTCTGGATACTCCAGTTTCCTTTCACACTCTGAATGCCGGTGGGTTAATTGGCTCCTGTTTAAATTGGCCCTAGTATATGTATGTATTAATGTGAGTTAGGGACCTTCAATTGTAAGCTCCTTAACCACTTGCCGTCGCCGCACCGTCAAAATACGTCCACAAGGTGGCTCTGCTGGGCGAGAGCACGTAATATGACGTCCTCTCTCCCAGCCGCCACTAGGGGCGCGCGCGCGCGCCCCCCGCTCGCCCCCGACTCCCGTGCGTGTGCCTGGCGGGCGCGATCGCCGCCGGGCACACGCGATCGCTCGGTACAGAGCGGGGACCGGGAGCTGTGTGTGTAAACACACAGCTCCCGGTCCTGTCAGCAGGGGAAATGCTGATCTTCGGTTCATACAATGTATGAACCGAGGATCAGTGTTTCCCCTAGTGAGGCCACCCCCCCCCACAGTAAGAACACACCCAGGCATACTTAACCCCTTCCCCGCCCCCTAGTGTTAACCCCTTCACTGCCAGTGGCATTTTTATAGTAATCCAATGCATTTTTATAGCACTGATCGCTATAAAAACACACGGAGCATCTCACTGAGAGTATGGCACAACTGGAAGCCTACCAAACACATGGCCGTGCACCTAAACTGACAGGCCAGGCAAGTAGAGCCTTAATCAGAGAAACAGCCAAGTGTCCTGAAAGCATAACGCTATGTGTAGTCGGAAACTAACACCGTGAAGTCATTTTGCAAAGGAGCATGGCCAAAGATTTAACTCTCTAGATGTGCAAAGCTGGTAGAGACATACCCAAACAGACTTGCAACTATAATTGCAGCAAAAGGTGCTTTTACAAAGGTGGGTTGAATACAAATGCACCCTATACTTTCACATGTTTACAGTGCCTTGAAAAAGTATTAATACCCCTTGAAATTTTCCACATTTTGTCATGTTAAAACCAAAAACGTAAATGTATTTTACTGGGATTTTATGTGATAGACCAACACAAAGTGGGTAATAATTGTGAAGTGGAAGGAAAATATTTTAATTTTTTTTTGTACAAATAAATATCTGAAAAGTGTGGTGTGCATTTTTATTCAACCACTTTACTCTGATACCCCTAAGGCTCCTTTCACACTGAGGAGTTTTTCAGGCGGTACAGCGCTAAAAATAGCACCTAAATACTGCCTGAAAAACTCCTGCCCAGCCTTCTCAATGTGAAAACCCGAGGGCTTTCACACTGAGGCGATGCGCTGGCAGGAGAGAAAAAAATCTCCTGCAAGCAGCATCTTTGAAGCGGTGAGAGGAGCGGCATGCAGGGCCGGACTTACCATTGGGCTTGACTGGGCTCAAGCCCATGGGCCCCACCCAATAGGGAGCCCCCTATTGTTTTTTTTGTTTTTTTTTTAGGGGTCCGGAGGTCCCCAGGGGCCCGGAGGCCCCCCGGGGCCCGGACGGCAACCCCCCTTCTTTTTTTATTTTGTTTATTAAAAAAAAGTGTTTATATATAAAAATATATATATTTTTTATTATTAAAGGGCCCAGAGGTCTCCTGGCAACCCCCCCTTTTTTTTTAGGGGTCCGGAGGTCCCCAGGGGCCCGGAGGCCCCCCGTGCCCCGGACGGCAACCCCCCTTTTTTTATTTCTTTTTTATTAAAAAAAAAAGTTTTTTTTATATATATAATTATTATTATTAATATTATTATTATTATTATTAAAGGGCCCAGATGTCTCCAGGGCCCCTGGATGGCAACCCCCCTTTTTTTTTATATATATATATTTTTTTTATTAGGAGGCCCAGAGGGGCCCAGAGGCCCCAGATGGCAACCTCCATGTTTTTATGTATTTTTTATAAATGTTTATTTATTTATTTATTTTTTTATTAAAGGGCCCAGAGGTTTATTTTTTATTTTTATTAAAGGGCCCAGAGGTACCCAGGCCCCGGATGGCTACCCCCTTTTTTATATATACAGTACAGACCAAAAGTTTGGACACACCTTCTCATTCAAAGAGTTTTCTTTATTTTCATGACTATGAAAATTGTAGATTCACACTGAAGGCATCAAAACTATGAATAAACACATGTGGAATTCTACATAACAAAAAAGTGTGAAACAACTGAAAATATATTTCATATTCTAGGTTCTTCAAAGTAGCCACCTTTTGCTTTGATTACTGCTTGGCATTCTCTTGATGAGCTTCAAGAGGTAGTCACCTGGCACAGCACCCCATCACTCTCCTTCTTGGTCAAATAGCCCTTACACAGCCTGGAGGTGTGTTTGGGGTCATTGTCCTGTTGAAAAATAAATGATGGTCCAACTAAACGCAAACCGGATGGAATAGCATGCCACTGCAAGATGCTGTGGTAGCCATGCTGGTTCAGTATGCCTTCAATTTTGAATAAATCCCCAAAGTGTCACCAGCAAAGCACCCCCACACCATCACACCTCCTCCTCCATGCTTCACGGTGGGAACCAGGCATGTAGAGTCCATCCGTTCACCTTTTCTGCGTCGCACAAAGACACAGGGGTTGGAACCAAAGATCTCAAGTTTGGACTCATCAGACCAAAGCACAGATTTCCACTGGTCTAATGTCCATTCCTTGTGTTCTTTAGCCCAAACAAGTCTCTTCTGCTTGTTGCCTTTTTTTAGCAGTGGTTTCCTAGCAGATATTCTACCATGAAGGCCTGATTCACACAGTCTCCTCTTAACAGTTCTAGAGATGTGTCTGCTGCAAAAGGAAGAACCTAGAATATGAAATCTATTTTCAGTTGTTTCACACTTTTTTGTTATGTATAATTCCACATGTGTTACTTCATAGTTTTGATGCCTTCAGTGTGAATCTACAATTTTCATAGTCATGAAAATAAAGAAAACTCTTTGAATGAGAAGGGGTGTCCAAACTTTTGGTCTGTACTGTATATATATTTTTCTTTATTTCTTTATTTCCCCCCCCGCTTCTCAATTTGCGGCAGCCCCCCCGCTTCTCAATTTCAGGTGGCAGCACCCCCCCCCCCCCCAGTTCTCTGCTCCAGGGGGCCCATGCCTTAAGCTGTGTAAGGGGTAGAGTTGCCAACTTTTCTTCAAGCCAAACCCGAACACTTTAGCGGCACAGGGCACATTTTTTTCGTAGTATACACAATAGAATTATAAAAGACCTGGGGCACCTTTGGGTGCCTCAAGGAGAGTGGTAATGCAGCGTGCTGCGGCAAACAGTGGGTGTGGCCAAACTGCTCTTGCTGACATCATGGCTCCCCCTCAGTGATGCCAAACCTGCCCCCAGACAGCGGCCCGCATCTCCCGAATGGCAACAGATTTTTGTGTGACTACCTCAGTTACTTGGGGAGCCACAGCCCAGTCTAAATAATGTGTCCAGGTTTCAGGCAGACTGAAACCCGGACACAAGATCCCAAACCCTAACTGTCCGGGTGATTCCTGGACAGGTGGCAACCCTAGTAAAATTCCTGATGGCGGCCCTGCGCATACCTGTCAACACGCACGGATTCTGTGGGACTTTCCCGCACAGACAGCTTCTTCCTGCAGTCCCGCGAAAGGGTTAATTTTCCCGCACTGCAAGAGGAGGAGGCAGCACGGAAGCAGGAGGAACCGGAGCGGTGTGTGGAGGACTGTGGCTGCTAAAGGGAAGAAAGCCGACAGCCGGGCTAATGACAGTCTGTGGCCCGGCTGTCGGCACAGGTGAGAAGCACTCCCCCCCGCTCAACAACTGCAAAACCCCCCCAGGAGGAACCGGAGCGGTGTGTGGATGTCTGCTTAAGGGAAGAGAGCCGACACATTCCAACAACTTTAATCCTTTAATGCGCCCCCCCGCTCAACAACTATGATCCCCCCCCTCGCTCAACATCTTCGACCCCCTCCCCAATTCTCGGCTCCAGGGGGCCCCTTCAACACTCAAGCCCAGGGGCCCCCACCACCCTGAGTCCTGCCCTGGCGGTATGTATACCGCTCCTTCACCGCTCCTTCCCATTTAAAACAATGGGAAACCATGGTAATACCGCCCGCAATGCGCCTCTGTCATCATGCCATATTTCATATGTAATTATGTGGAGTATACTGATTGTAACATGTGGGTGCATAGTCATCTCTGCCATGTTTTATTATGTTGTTAAGTTTTTTGAAATTCACATTATGTTGATTGCATATGTAATACGTGGGGTGCAGTGCTTGATGCGCGTATTTTCATGTCCCCGTGCCTGGTTATGTAACCTACAAATTATCTACCTCTTCTTCCTAGTTTTTCCCTCTTGTTTTTTCCTTTCTTGGAGTGCAAACACTGCTGGAGTAAGTTTTTTGGTGACACTTCCGGTTGTTGGTGGTTAATTCAGCCCATCGGATGTTGTTATTATCTACTGGCAGTGTTTTTTGTCTTTTGCCAGGCGTTGACATCACTTCAGGTTGACACTGGCAATGTCCCGCCTCCCGGAAGTGATGCGGGACGGCTTTGGTTTTGCTTCCTGTTGAGCATTATGGTCGCGCTGCGCTTGCGGCCGTGTGCTGTTATGTTTTCTTTCATGCTAGTGAAGAAGCGCGGCCGTACTGTGCATGTGTGGCCGGCGCTTTGAGTATGACGGCTGCGATGCGCATGCACAGCCGCGCGATGCCAGGTTTTCTTTTATGTTTAAGTGAATGAGCACGGCCGTACTGCGCATACACGGCCGGCGCTCTGATAACATTGAATGAGTACAGCTGGTTTTATTTTTGTGCTGTCCTATCAAAGACTGGAATGACCTAGAAGGGTCAGTATGTATTTGGGCGTGCTTGTGTCATAGGCCACGCCTCTGATGATATCCACATAGGATGAAACATGTCAGGCTGGCCGATGCAAGCACACTAAGAGCCGCAGAGTTTTCTATGTCATGATGTTCCTGTATTCCTGTAAGTAGACTACAATAAACACTGTGGGCCGGATTCAGGTAGCCCTGCGTAATATTGTGTGGGCGTAACGTATCTCCGCTACTTTATGCCGCCGTAAATTAGGGCGCAAGTTCCGTATTCATAAAGAACTTGCGCCCTAAGTTACGGCGGCGTAACGTATGTGGGCCGGCGTAAGCCCTCCTAATTCAAATGGGGATGATGTGGGAGTGTTTCATTTAAATTATTGTTGACCCCGTGTAATTTACGTTTTTTACAAATGGCGCATGCGCCGTTCGTAAAAGAATCCCAGTGCGCATGCTCGAAATTCCGCGCAAATCATCATTGCTTTCGACATGAACGTAAATTACATCCAGCCCTATTCGCGAACGACTTATGCAAACGACGCAAAAAATTCAAAATTTGACGCGGGATCGACGTCCATACTTAACATTGCGTAAGCCTCATAGAAGCAGGAGCAACGTTACGCCGGAAAAGCCTTATGCAAACGACGTAAAAAAAATCCACCGTGCTCACGTACGTTTGTGAATCGGCGTATCTAGGTCATTTGCATATTCTACGCCGAAAACGACGGAAGCGCCACCTAGCGGCCAGCGTAAATATGCACCCTAAGATATGACGGCGTAAGAGACTTACGCCAGTGGGATCTTAGCCTAATTTCGGCGTATCTTGCTTTCTGAATACAGAAAGAAGATACGCCGGCGCAGCTTTGAATTTACGTGGCGTATCTATAGATACGCCGGCGTAAATTCTTGCTGAATCCGGCCCTGTATGTTTTTACCTATACAGGCTTCACTATTATTGCCTCTTTCTTCATATTGGGTAACTTCCTGTTGATGATCGTATATTACACCCATCTGGTCTTGTGAGTCCTGGAGGTCTTTCTGATGTTGATGACTCTGGATATCCCCAGGATTGATCTGTCAAATCTGAAGTATTACATCCACCATTGATCCTCTGCATTGTATGATTACATCGCCTGTTGTTTTATCTTTCTGGTAAGCAGATTAATAGCACGTTTGTGTGGTGTGCCCTTTCTTTGCACATTGAAGTTTGGTGGAGGTTTCATATCGGCTTCACATCATTTTTATTTCACTTTGTCTTTACAATACATGGACTGTCACATTATCAGTTTTCACTAAAGCGCTGCACTTTAGACTATAAGACTTTAAAAGTCTTTAAAATTGCTGTTCACAGACCCTCGCCATTCAGTCTGCCAGAGTTTGAGCTATTTTGCAAAGAAGAATGGGCAAAAATGTCACTCTCTAGATGTGCACAGCTGGTAGAGACATCCCCAAAAAGACTTGCAGCTGTAATTAAAGCAAAAGGTGGTTCTACAAAGTATTGACTCAAGGGGGCTGATTATAAATGCACACTACACTTTTCACATATTTATTTGTAAAAAAAATTGAAACCCATTTATAATTTTTCTTAGGCCCCGTACACACGAGAGGATCCATGCCCCGTACACACGAGAGGATCCATCCGCTGAAAAATCTCAGCGGATCGGTTTCAGCGGATAGATCCCCTGGTGTGTACGTTCCAGCGGATATTTTTCCGCGGATATTTATCCGTCAGATCGATTTCCAGCAGATAAAAATTTGAAGACATGCTAACAAATCTATCCGCTGCAAATCTCTCCGACGGACAGATCCGTTGGTTAGTACACAATATCCGCGGATAAAAATCCCGTGCATGCTCAGACAAAATAAGAGGATGGGAGCACTTGTTCAGGTAAAACTCTCGTTTGTTTGTGACATGGCACATTCGTCATTTTAAATATCTAGTGTGTCGTTTATTGCCTCTTTTTTTTTTCTGTGTTCTCTTGCTAGAATAAACCCGTTCTCTTGCTGATGCTATCTATCCAGATGTTGGAACTTTCATTATGTCCTCCACATGTCTATGTTTATGTAATGTTATTTGTATTTAATGTTGATGTTTTATTTAATTTTTTTTTTTTATGTATTTTTTGGCAAGTTATGTCACCATTGTTTTTTGATGCCATATATTTTTTCTTTTTTTTTTGTTGGCAAGTTATGTCACCATTGTTTTTTTATGCCATTTTTTTTTTTTTTGGCAAGTTATGTCCCCATTGTTTTTTGATGCCATTTTTTTTTTTGTTTTGTTTTGGCAAGTTATGTCCCCATTGTTTTTTGATGCCATTTTTTTTTTTTGTTGTTTTGGCAAGTTATGTGTCATGAATATGCAACAAGTCTGTCTGCTTAACTGATCTCCATGTGTTCGTTAGAGGCTGACCCTGCTCTGGTTCCCCTTTTTATCACTTCCTCTTCCTGTATGGCTCCACCCTAGTCCATCCCAGGAAGCCTATATTAACCGTTGCTCTACAGGTCTGCAGTGCTGTTCAACAGTGTTCCTATGCTTAGTTCCTGTCTGCAGTATTGTTGCTAGTTCCTGTTTGCAGAGTGCTTCGTTCATCTTCCGTGTACCGTTTTGGCTTGTTCCCGACTTCCTTGTCTGCCTGTGCCCCTGACTATTTGCATGTCCCACGGTTATCCTTGTCTGCCTGTTGCCCTGACCTCGGCTTGCCCATCACCACTGTTTGTCCTGCTGACTGCTTCCCCTTTCTCCCTGCGGAGTGTGACTTGAGGAATCTCGGGGATGCGACCTGGACCCAGTTGCGGCCAAGACCATCCTTACCATCAAAGGCTCTGGTGAATACAAAACTGGGTCTTAGACTCCGCGCCCTGGGTGATCTTAGGTTCACGCTTCGTCTCTGCTAGCAGTAGTCGGCCATAGGATTCACCACCCTGTGGTGCATCCCTGACCCCAACGGGGTGCACTTGTCACCTGGCTACGGGTGACCTGACAGTTTGAACAGCCATGAATCCGGCCGACATGCCGCTTCCCGCAGATGATCCATTACAGTGCATTGTTCGCAGACTCGAGACGCATGAAGCTAATCAGGATCAGGTGATGCGTTTCCTTCAGGATCTGGCTTCCCGCTTTGATCAGCTTCAGACCTCGCTGGGAACCCCGAATCCGCAACCCCAAGTACAACCAGCAGCTGCACCTGTTGCACCAGTCGCAGAGTCGCATTCACTGAAGTTATCACCTCCAATCCGGTTTTCTGGAGACTCCAAAGCCTGCAGGGGATTCCTTAGCCAATGCACTATTCATTTTGAGCTCCTGCCCCAGTACTTCTTGTCTGATCGGGCCAAGATAGCCTATATCATTTCTCTCCTCTCCGGGGAAGCCTTAGCCTGGGCTGCCCCTCTGTGGGAATTGAATGATCCAGTGGTTTCTAGCCTGCCTGTTTTCTTGAAACTTTTTCGGAATATCTTTGAAGAACCGGCTCGTGTCTCTTCAGCAGCCAGCGCCCTTTTATGTCTCCGCCAAGAATCCCGTTCAGTGGGACAATATTCTCTTCAGTTCCGTATCCACTCAGCTGAACTGAGCTGGAACAATGAGGCCTTAGTCGCAACCTTTTTGCATGGCCTATCTGATAGAGTGAAGGATGAACTAGCAGGAAGAACCATCCCCACTGATCTGGACGGAGTGATCTCCTTGTGTAATCAGATCGATATTCGCTTTCAGGAAAGGACCCTAGAAAAGCGACGCCAACATCCCTTGGCCCTTAGTCAGCCTGAGCTCCCCTCTCTTCGACCCGTGGAGCATCCCTTGCCAACTGAGGAACCCATGCAGCTGGGTCGGACCAGGCTATCCCCTGAGGAACGTGCCAGGCGCAGAACTCTAGGCCTGTGTCTATACTGTGGGGGCAAAAGTCATTTTCGTGACACTTGCCCTCTTCGCCCTGAGAAACGCTCGGGTTCAATACATCTGGAAGGTGGAGTATTGGATCCAGAAATATCTCCTTCACCTTCTCGTCTTTTTCTTCCTGTGTCCCTTCATTTTGGTGCTTCTTCTCATTCGGTCTCGGCATATCTGGATTCCGGAGCCGCTGGCAATTTCATAGACTGGGAAATCGCATCGTCCATGAGACTTACCCTTTTGCCCCTCACCGCACCATTGGTGGTCTCGGCGATTGATGGCACTGTTCTTCCGGGGGGTCCTATTCGCTTCCAGACAGTCCCTGTTAAGATGTCAGTAGGCACACTTCACCAGGAGTGGATATCCTTCCTTGTTCTACCTAAGACCTCAGCTCCTATCGTTTTGGGTCTTCCTTGGTTAAGACTACATTCTCCTCACATTGACTGGACTGCCGGACAGATCCTGGCTTGGGGTCCCTCCTGTTCCACGTCTTGCCTACCCAAGGTTGCCCCAAAAGAGAAACTTCCTGTTGCCACCATTCCAGAATCTTTTGCTCGTCCTACCACATGTAGTGGTGTCCGGAATGTGTCCTGCAATAGTCAGGCTGATGCACTTTCTAGCCAATGTAGCACTCTGGATGAGGAGCCCGTCTGTGAACCTGAGCCGATCATTCACTCCAGTTTACCGTTGACTGTCCCTAAAACGCACAGCCAGGCTAACTTGTCTGTGAGTTCTGCAGTCACTACGCCTTGTGATGCGATTCGGGTAATCACTACACCTGACTATGCTATTCAATCGGCCTCTGCATCAGCTATGCCAGGTCAGCCCATGCCCAGTGAGCCTCCTACCTTTTCTTGTTCAGGCCCTCCTGCAACCTGTCTAAGGGGCTCAATCCATCCTTTGGATAGATTGCCTCATTCGGCCAAATGGGGTTTTCTACCTTGTTTTCAGGGCTCTCTGCATTCTGCTGGTTTCCCTGCTATCCAGCTTGACTCCTGTGCCCTGTCACCTTCTAACCAACCTGACTTCAGGGTTCCTCTGACCTCTGCCCAGTCTGATGGTTCTGTGCTTAATCCCCAGTTCATCTTTAAGGGTCTGCTTGATCCTCCTCGGATTCCTGTTGACCCTCTCATGCCCTTACTCATTCCTAAAAGGCCTTTGGTCCTCAATAAATCCTCTCCTCCTGTCCCTACTTCGGTTCTGGTCAATGAGGATACTCAAGTTCTGGATTCTCGTCTCTGCAGAGGCATTCTTCAGTACCTTGTGCTTTGGAGAGGATTTGGTCCTGAGGAGGCGTCTTCATCTGAGATCTTTGCGCCCCATTTGTCGGTTTCTTCTGGGATTCCCCTTTAGCCCTGGCTCCAGGCTGGGGAGGGGGAGGGGCCTTAAGAGGGAGGGTACTGTCATGAATATGCAACAAGTCTGTCTGCTTACCTGATCTCCATGTGTTCGTTAGAGGCTGACCCTGCTCTGGTTCCCCTTTTTATCACTTCCTCTTCCTGTATGGCTCCACCCTAGTCCATCCCAGGAAGCCTATATTAACCGTTGCTCTACAGGTCTGCAGTGCTGTTCAACAGTGTTCCTATGCTTAGTTCCTGTCTGCAGTATTGTTGCTAGTTCCTGTTTGCAGAGTGCTTCGTTCATCTTCCGTGTACCGTTTTGGCTTGTTCCCGACTTCCTTGTCTGCCTGTGCCCCTGACTATTTGCATGTCCCACGGTTATCCTTGTCTGCCTGTTGCCCTGACCTCGGCTTGCCCATCACCACTGTTTGTCCTGCTGACTGCTTCCCCTTTCTCCCTGCGGAGTGTGACTTGAGGAATCTCGGGGATGCGACCTGGACCCAGTTGCGGCCAAGACCATCCTTACCATCAAAGGCTCTGGTGAATACAAAACTGGGTCTTAGACTCCGCGCCCTGGGTGATCTTAGGTTCACGCTTCGTCTCTGCTAGCAGTAGTCGGCCATAGGATTCACCACCCTGTGGTGCATCCCTGACCCCAACGGGGTGCACTTGTCACCTGGCTACGGGTGACCTGACATTATGTCACCATTGTTTTTTGATGCCATTTTTTTTTGTTTGTTTTGGCAAGTTATGTCACCATTGTTTTTTGATGCCATTTTTTTTGTTTGTTTTGGCAAGTTATGTCACCATTGTTTTTTGATGCAATTTTTTTTTTGTTTTTTTTTTGTTTTTGGCAAGTTATGTCACCATTTTATTTTTGCGTGTGTTTTTCCTTTTTTGTTTAGCCAAGTTGGTACACCAAATGTACCACCCCCCCCCCCAAGGAGTTGGTTTCCTTTGTAAATGACACATATTATTTTTTAAAATGTTTCATGCCTAATCACCACAGTATTAAAACACAATAGACAAGGTTTTTCAGTAAATCAAAAAAACATTTATTTTGGCCATAAACAAAAATAAATTACCTAGAACGGCAGCACTTGCTCAGATAGCAACATACATGCAGACTTGTGTTCCAGACTGCACAGGCAACATAGTCAAGGAGAAAATGGCAAACCTTGAGGAGCACATACCGAGAACTAAAAAGAACAACCACAAAAACAAAAACCAGGAGCAGCAGCAAGTGAGCCAATGGAGCCCAGGCTGTGGTAGTCCAAAAAAACAACAGTTTTTGGGTGATCAAATGGAAGGCCGGGAATCACCTTCTCCTCTTCCTTGTAACCTTCCTTGCAGCCTGCATTGCAGCAGATCTTCCACGGACCCGTCCACGGCCCCTTGCAGGTGGGGATGATGTGGCAGCAGGAGGAGGTTGCAGGTGTTGGGCAGGATGGGCCGGGTCACTCAGCTCAGTCTGATTGGTCAGCCATCCCTGGTGCATCCATAAAAGCACCTGGTTGAACAGGTCCTTGGCAAGCCTCTGATCGGCCTCCCCCGCTTGGGACATTTCGTGCACCACATAGGCGCTGTGTGCCTCAGTGGGGTTGAGGGGGGCACTCATTAAGGCGCTAGCCTCCCGGATCATCTCGAGGCTAGCGTCCTCAACTTCCCTCCTGCGCCTCATTAGGCCTGTTTGCCTGACCGGGGGGAGGGGCTTGCCTGGTGGTGCTGACCCTGGGCCTGGGGCCCTGCTGACTTCTACTGGGCCCGGCCTCCTCCTCCTGGCTGCCACTGACCCCTTCCTCCTGGCTGACATGGAGCTCAGCATCAGGAGCTGTTAACTCCTGGCTGCTCTCTTCTTCCTGTGTGAAAAAAAGGGACATGTTGTTAAATTTAGCACAAGCAAATCACACACATTTTCATGCTCTAGACTGGTTTGTTTTTTTCTTACTTTAAACTTGAATAGACTCTCCTTCTGATCCCTGCACTTGGCATCCCTGACCCCTATTTTTATGCCCACGACTTTTCTTTAACATATTTGTTTATGGGATTACAATATCAACTCAATAAACAAACAAGAATTAGCAGCAACAATTGACATTGATTGCCGGCCCTCTATTTGATCACCCAAAAACTCCAGCTCTTTGTAGTACCACAGACTGGGCTCTGTGGACTCGCTTGCTGCTGCTCCTGATCTTTGGTCATGTAGTTCTCTTTTTTTTTTTTTGCGGTATGCGGCCCTCAGGTTGTTCATTTTGTCTTTGACTATCTCGCCTGTGCAGCCGGGAACCCATGTCTGCATATATGTAGCAATCTGGGCAAGTGCTGCCGTTCGTCGGTTCCGTTTATAATAGTGGGGGTGTTTAGAATCCCATAGTATTGGCATTTCCCTGAATTTTTCAATCAGTCTGATAATGTTCTCCTTGCCTACAATATGGTCCATCTTTTTAAGTTTGGCTTGGTAAATTTTTCAAACTTAACACTGTTAAAACCAAAAGAAAAAAGTGTTAAAAAAGGCTCAGCATTCACATTGTCAGAATATGTGGCCCCAGATTTATCAGCTACTATGCAAACACAGTGTCTCCTGCAGCTAAAATGCTGGCCAGCTCTGCCCCATTGTTGTTCCAAAAAATGAGTTCACATGCAGACCCTTTTTGATTACATTTCTCAAAATACGTGGGATCTCTAACCATCACCAATTATTAATAATTTGATCATTCATCAAGGCACTATTTCATGTGTACATAGCATGCCCCTTAGCATTCCTGACATATAAATACACTTCCTAATTACCTCTGTCCAACCAACACATAACAATACTTGCATGATCACAATATACCTGGCAAAAAGTAAAATTAGTTAGAGCATTCCTAACATCTAGATTTAGTGATGTGTCAAAGCATTGGGAGAACAAAATACCATTTTGGTACTCTCTCACAGTCCGCCCCCTCATTGAAGGGGCCACTTGCCTCTCTAATAACTATGATGTCTTCTACCCCATCCTCTAGTATCCCCACTGTTCCTTTTTTCTTTTATATTTTTTCTCATACACTTCACGGCTCTTTCCTCTTGCTCCCCTAAGGGCTGGATACCCTTTCCTTTCACCGCCCTCTCTTCTCTTTTCTCTCTCTTCTTCACCACGGATTGATTCAAAGTTACATCTAACCAGCGGCGCTTAGACGCTCACTTCACAGTGGGCATTTGGCGCCTAATTAAGCTCAAAAATCAATCAATCAATCAAGAAACATAAGTAGCATTAAAAGGGTGCAAACAAGAGACAAAACCCCAATCCCATGGCTCTCAAGTTTCTAGGCCTCTGCTGATCCCATGTTGTAATTTCTTACCTTATTAGTCTCTCTAGCTCCTCGTTAAGCACGCTGTAATAATCTCCGCGTAACCTACGTAATCACGTAGGTTCCCTTTAATACACTCCGCGTGTGCGTGACACGCCGCCTCCGTCACCTTTGCCATGCCCCCTAATCAATGTTAACTCCAAAAATATGGCGTTAACTATGTAACTTCTGTCAAATGTTCAAATAATCTCCGCGTAACCTACGTAATCACGTAGGTTCCCTTTAATACACTCCGCGTGTGCGTGACACGCCGCCTCCGTCACCTTTGCCATGCCCCCTAATCATTGTTAACTCCAAAAATATGGCGTTAACTATGTAACTTCTGTAAAACGAGCGAATAATCTCCGCGTAACCTACGTAATCACGTCTTATTCATTCTCTACACTTCGCGTATGCATGAAACGCCGCCCTCGTCCCCGCCCATGATGGGACATTTCCTCTTTTCCACGCCCCTAATCTCTGTGGGAAGGAAAGATGGCGATGTCACACGAGCGTGCACAAAGCTCTCAGGCCGCAAGTGAAGTGACAGAGGCAGGAACGTCGAGATCCAGGCCAAAATGGTATAAGGCCACTAATATGTCTTTTGCCGAAATGGTGGAGCTGGTAGAAATAATGCGGAGGAAGGACTATGATGGGCAATATGGCCCATACAAGACCCCAAACCAAAGAAAGGGGAAAATTATGGACAAGGTGGCAAGGAGAATGAAGAGGATGTCCGGTGTCACCAGGTCCAAAGAGCAGCTACGGAAGCGGTGGTCCGACTTGAAACTGCGGGAGCCACATCAGTTCAAGAAAATAAAAAAAATCATCAAGAAAAGTAAGTTATTTATTTGTTTGTGGGGGGGGGACAATTTTCTTAGTTAATGTTTGGTCAGGTACATTTCTACATCTGTCTCTTTGGCCTGGTTGTACTTCTGAACACATGTTGAAATAGAAGGTTTTTTTAAAACAAATTTGCTTGGCCAATGAGTGTTAATATGAAACTTTGTTCACATCAGATTGTTTCTCCCAAATACGATGTTGGTCCAGGAACAACACACCTGGACATGCCTCTCTGCCCAAAAACATTGTTTGTAAACATTGTGTACAAATATATTTATTGAAAATTCGAATCCTAGAATGGGAAATGCAAACAGTGCTACTAAGCAGGTGTTTTCATATCTGTAATCCAGAGCACCTGTGTCTCCCCCAAAATATTACACTAATTTGTAGGGTCTCCGAGAAATAAATTTAAGGGGGGGACATCCATGTGTGTCACTTCGCTAAAAAGGGACTGAATCAGAGCTTGGCCTAGAAGTCATCCAAAAATGTAGGTTTGGGGGGATAAGAACCTAAAAAATAATAAATTAAAGCCTCTTCCTTCTAAGCAATGTGTGCGATTTCTGCTCTACAATATCTGTGTGCTGATGAGTATACCTTTTTTTTTTGTGTTATTTAGGGGAAAGAAGACGCCAGCATTTTGAGGAGGCAGAGAGGGCCAGACACGCCCGGAATCAACCATCTGGCCATGTGGAGGAGGATGTGGAGGAGGAGGAGGATGTGGAAGGAGAGGAGGAAGGAAGAGAGGAGGATGTGGAGGAGGAGGAGGAGGAAGGAAGAGAGGAGGAAGGAAGAGAGGAGGAAGGAGTCATTTTGAATTTAGTAGTTGTGGAGGATGAAGAGGAATTTGAAGAAGATGATTTTTGTGAATTTGAAGATGGTGGATTGATGGAAGAAGAAGAAGGAGGAGTGCTGGAAGATGAGGGGGAAGTGGTTCAAGAAGGAGGAGTCGTGGAGGATGAGGGGGAAGTGGTTCAAGAAGGAGGAGTTATTGAAGATGGAGAAGTGGTGGAGGAGGAAATTCGCACACCATCAGGTCAGTGTCACCCCAGCTTTATAGGGCAAAACAGATGTAGATAGGGTTGCCACCTCATCCCTTTAATCCCGAACACATATGGATTACACATGTTCTGTGGCTAATGTAATGCAGATATGGCATCAGGTGAGTTTAATTACCACCTTAATCAGCCACAGAACCTGTGTAATTAATATGTGTTCTGGTTTAAAGGGATGAGGTGGCAAACCTAGATGTAGATAGGCCGTTAAAATTGTTTTTTTTTTTTTTATTCATTTTGTAGGGGATGAAGATGCTGTTCCGCATTTTTCGTGCGCAAGTGCTGGAATAATTATCCAGCAAGTTATGGAGTGCAGCACTGAAATGGACAATATGCGTCATCGGATGGTTCTCATGGAACAGAATGTGAGAAATGTCATTGTGGAGTGCTGCACAGAGCTGGACAATATGCGGCAAAGAATGCTGGTTATAGAACAAAACTATAAAAATATCATTGACATGATGGGCCGTGTCAAAGACTGAACACCCCCCCCCCGCCCATCCCCCAACCATTTTAAATTTTATACTCAGCAATATGCCAAAATTTGAAGATGCACACACAGTGTGTCAACATGTGCTATCTGCCATCACAGAATATCGATTATCTGTGCTTTGTGGGTACAACCCCCTCCTCGATTCTCGAGGAGGGGGTTTCGCTAATGCGAATGCGAAATTGATTGCGAAATTTTGACAACTGTGGTAAGAGAACTCTGATTGGCTCTGATGCAAAAGAAGGGCGGAGAAAGTATTCGCGAATATTCATGATATTTGATTGAAATTTCGCTAATGCGAATGCGAAATTGATTGCGACATTTTGACAACTGTGGTAGAAGAACTCTGATTGGCTCTGATGCAAAAGAAGGGCGGAGAAAGTATTTGCAAATATTCGGAAATCGAATATTCGCGATTGCGAATATTCAGCAACATAAAAGGATCGCCTCAGCTTAGCTACTCGGCCCAGGGTCTCTAATCATACCAGCAATGCTTTTAGACGTCGATAGGATGTGATCTGTTTTAAAAATAAATTTGAAAAAATACGAATATTCGGAATAGCGAATTTTGGCCGCGAAATTCGAGTTATTCGCGAATATTCGAATATGCCATATTCGTAACGAATATTAGCAATGCGAATATTCGTGAGCAACACTATTCTCAAGTAGTTTTTGAGGAAGGGTTTGCTCCCACAAAACACAGACATTGATCACCCATGATGGCAGATAGCACATGTTGCCATTTGTCTGTGTTTATATGTTGAAGAACTGACATTTGGCGAATTAAACTGAATGTGTGCATCTTCAAATTTTGGCGTGTTCCGGTGTGAACTCACACCATGACTGTTATTGTGAATGTAAAAGTGACACATTTGTCTTTGAACTTTTGCTTAAATTTTATCCCTTTTGCCCAAAAAATTGGCTTACAATCAAAAAGCCAGAAAAAAACAAAAAAATATATAAAAAAAAAAAAAAAAAAAAAAAAAAAAAAAAATCAAAAAAAAATATTTGGTAACAAATAGATCCAAAATTTTCTAGCTCTATTGTAAAATAAAAAAAGTACAAATATTTTTAAATTTTGGAACAAATCGATCCTAATTTTTTTTGGGATATTTTACCCAAAAAAATATATATTAAAAATAACGAGCTAACAAATCACCGAAAAATTTTGTGAAAAAAAAATTAAAAAATAAGACAAAATAAACATTTGGTGAAGTCTACATTTTTAAAATAATTTTTTTTTGTGAAAAATGGTACAATTGTAGTACATTGTTTGTGAACCAAAAATACTTTTTTGGGACCAAAAAAATAAAAAATAATTTTTTATTTTTTTTAAAAAAACACACAAAAGAAAAAAAAATCGCTTTTGCAAAAACAAAATATTGACATGTTTATTAAGAAAAAAGATATACAAATAAAGGATAATGAAAAAGCTGAAAATAAAAAAAGCTTTGCCAAAATCCTAAAAATTAGTGGCTTTATTCTTTATATGCTGAATACCCAGTTTGGAGATGAGTGAATAATGTGCGATTGTGTTTATTTACTAAAACCTGAACCATACATTTGGCACTAGAACTGCACTATTTTTGGTGAGAAGCAGGAAGACAGATAAAAAGAGAAAAAGCAATAATGACAAACAACTGTATAAAGTCCAATGGTCAAATTATTTATTAGTTCTGTGAATATTTCTTTCTTTTGGGGGCCCGAATTAGAAATAAATATCATCTGGCATAGCAATGGCCCCCCGACCCATGAAGTACTCAACATATTTGTCGCGTACCTCACGAGCTGATTGGGTGGCCAAGCCAGCGCGACCAGTGTCCAGCCCAGGAAGGGTATCTGAGGGTAGTCTTGCCTCAGAAACGCTGTCGGGTAGGTACGTCTGGGAGTGCCTGCGTAAAAAGTTGTGCAAAATGCAGCAGGCAAATACAATGGTGTTCAATTTATATTCCGCCAAGTGTATCTGTTACGTATCCTGGTTTCCAGAGTCTGATGCAGGGTAGCCTCTCTTACGACTCTGGTTCGCGAGCCACTGGATATGGGACAGCGGGCTCGGAGCACAGAGGGGTAGGAGTGCCGGGTGGTGATGTGTAGAAGGAGGTGGACGAATACCTCTGGCAAGTAGATGCTGAACGTACAGCGGAGGATGGGTCAGCGACCCGCACAGAAGCTGCGACTACAGCGGCACAAGTTAGTAATAGTTCAGGTAAAGCAGGGTCAAACAAGCCGGGTCATAACAGGTGATCGTGCAGAAAGATGACTGAAGAATGGTCGGTAAACAAGCAGGTGGATCTGGCAGCAGTGAAGTCAAGCAGGCGGATGGTCAAACGGAGCCGGGTCAGGATAGGAGAGATGAGAGGAGTCAGACAGGCCGGGTTCGGTGTTCAAATCAGGTTTCAGGTAGAGTAGTCAAAACAAGCCAAGTTCAGTGTTCAAATCAGGTTTCAGATATCAAACAGGTCTCAGATAGGATCCACGTCAGAACTGCAGATCAGGCAGCAAAGACACTGTGCTGCTGAGGTGTTTAAATAGGGCAGCCTGCTGTTAATCACTGAAATCAGTCTGCACCATTAACCCTTAAGTGGCAGATCCATGACATTGCCCCCCCCCAAGGGGCAGCCTCCGGATGCCCAGTCGGGCTTCTTTGTCAGGATGAGCAAGGAAAAAAGCACGCAACAACCTCTTGGCATGTATATTACCTTCTGGCTCCCAAGAATTATCCTCTGGACCGTACCCCTTCCATTTGACTAGGAATTGATTCTGGCCTTGTCGCTTCCTACAGTCCAAGATAGCTTCCACCACGTATTCTTCCCAACCATCAACCTGGATGGGTTCGGGAGGTCTGGATCCTCTGTTGGGAAAAGGATCGGCCACTGCAGGCTTGAGTAGAGAAACGTGGAACACAGGGTGAATTTTCAATGAGTCAGGCAAAAACAGTTCGTAAGAAGCTAAGTTGATTTTTCTTTTAACTGAAAATGGACCCAAAAACCTAGGTGCCAACTTTTTGGATGGGCAAGGTTTCAGGTCCAAGTCACCCCTTCTTTTCTTGTCAAAAAATCTCTTGCTATCGGCCTGGGCTTTAGTTACTGCGTCGTGCAATAACTGATTGTTGCGTTGGAGAAAGTCCATAGTACTCTGCACAGCTGGAACTGCTGACTCTGAAAAGAAATCTGGTAAAAATGTTAAATTAAAGCCATAATTAGAGAAAAAAGGGGATTGCCCAGTAGCTGAGTGATTGGTGTTGTTATATGCAAATTCTGCCAAAGGCAGCAGAGAGACCCAGTCGTCTTGAGAGAAGGCTGTGAAACACCTAATATATTGTTCCAGGGTTTGATTCGTCCTCTCTGTTTGCCCATTAGACTGGGGGTGGTAGGCTGAGGACAAGGAAAGTTGAATCTGTAGTGTTTCACAGAGGGCTCTCCAGAAACGAGAAGTAAATTGGACTCCCCTGTCCGAAACGATGTTGGAAGGTACCCCATGTAGTCTAATGATTTCCTTGATAAACACGCGGGCTGTTTCTGCAGCAGAAGATGTGTTTTTTAAAGGCAGGAAATGAGCCATTTTAGTAAAACGGTCCACGACAACAAAAATTGCGGTACATCCCTCGGAACGAGGAAGTTCAACAATAAAATCCATTGCGATCATCTACCATGGTCGGTTAGGTACTGGTAAGGGTTTTAGTAAACCCCAGGTTAGTTTTCGGGGTGTTTTATTTCGGTTGCATATCGGACAAGAACTAATGTAAGACTTGCAAAATTCCTCCAAATTGGGCCACCAGAAGGTGCGTCGTACCAATTCAAGAGTCTTATTAACTCCAAAGTGACCTGCAAGTGGGTGATCATGAAGAAGTTTCAAGACTTCCACTCTAATGTTTTCTGGGACAAAAACCTGACTTCCTCTCCAAAACAGCCCGTTTCTGGAAGTTAGAGAGACATTAGAGGGTTTGGACGAATCGGAAGATGCTCCTCGGATCATGGAGATTAGGTCAGTGTGTAGGAGCAGGAAGTTGCCATCCGACAGGATGGTATCGGGAATAGAAGTATCCTTTGGGTTATCATACATTCGGGATAATGCATCCGGTTTAATGTTTTTGGATCCTGGTCGGAAGGTAATATGGAAACAAAAACGAGAAAAGAAAAGAGCCCAACGGGCTTGTCGAGGTTTAAGACGTCTGGCAGATTTCAAATACTCCAAATTCTTATGATCTGTGTAGATCAGTACAGGATGAATGGCGCCCTCCAATAGATATCTCCATTCCTCTAGAGCTGTCTTAATGGCCAGTAGTTCTCGATCTCCTACATCATAGTTCTTTTCTGTAGGGGAAAGCTTTCGAGAGAAGAATCCCACTGGGTGTATTAAATCTTTGTCCCCCAAGCGCTGAGAGAGAACGGCTCCTACCGCAACTTCGGAGGCATCGACCTCAAGAAGGAAAGGTAACGTTGGATTGGGATGTCTAAGGATCGGAGCTGAAGTAAAGAGTCTTTTTAAAATGTCAAAGGCCTTCTGCGCTTCAGGGTTCCAACAGAAACGAAGATTTTGTTTCGTGAGTTGTGTGATAGGGGCCACAATAGCCAAAAACCCTCTAATAAATTTTCTATAGAAGTTTGCGAATCCAATGAAACGCTGCACCCCTTTTTTATCCAAGGGTGTTGGCCAGTCTAAGATTGCAGATACCTTCTTTTGATCCATCTCAATTCCTGTAGGGGAAATTACCAGGCCTAAGAATTGGATGGTTTGCTGTTCAAACTCGCATTTTTCAGCTTTCGCATATAAACTGTGCTGACGGAGGCGATCCAGAACCTTACAGACATGTCCTCGGTGCTCCTCCAAGGAACGGGAGAAAATCAGTATGTCATCTAGATACACGATTACAAAAATGTCCAAAAAATCTCGGAATACGTCGTTGACGAAGTGCTGAAAAGTAGCGGGCGCGTTACATAGCCCGAAGGGCATGACCAAATATTCGTAATGGCCATAGCGGGTACGGAATGCTGTTTTCCATTCATGTCCATCCTTGATACGTATTAAATTATACGCTCCCCTTAGGTCTAATTTTGTAAAGATAACGGCAAATCTTAATTTTTGGAAAAGTTCAGGTATTAAAGGTAGAGGGTAACGATTTTTTACGGTGACTTTGTTGAGTTCCCGGTAGTCAATACAGGGACGGAGAGTTTGGTCCTTCTTTGTGACGAAAAATATTCCGGCACCTGCTGGTGAAGTGGACGGGCGGATAAATCCCTTTTCCAAATTCTCGTCAAGGTAGATTTTTAACGCGTCTTGTTCTTTTTCAGAAAGTGGGAAAATTCGTCCGAAAGGGATCTCGGCCCCTGGAAGAAGATCAATCGGACAATCGTATGGCCGATGAGGGGGAAGAGAATCTGCCCCTTTCTTACTGAAGACATCCAGAAATCCATGGTAGGGTTTGGGGATGGATTGAATCAAACTTGGGTCAGTGTTTAAGCACAGCAGGGCAGAAGATGGTTTAGGGCGTTCGGGAAAACAGTGTTCCTGACAATAATGAGATGGGAACGAAAGATTTTTAGATGTCCAGTCAATTTGAGGATTGTGTACCTGAAGCCAGGGTATACCCAGGATTACTGGAAACAAAGGAGATGAAATGACGTCCAAAATTAAAAGTTCCTTATGATTGGATGAAGTAATAGCAGGTAAAGGAAGGGTCTCATGGGTCACTTGCCCAGACTTGATGTGTGAGCCATCAGCCAAAAAAACAGAAAGTCTAAAGTCCTTTGTGCGGACGGGAATGTTATGCAGATCGGCAAATGAGGAATCGATGAAACAACTGCATGCCCCTGAATCAACGATAGCGTTGACCGACACCGTCTTTCCCGGAAGCTGTAAGGAAAGGAAGAGCGCAAGATGGTTGGGGTTGGTAGTAATAGCAGAAATGTTACCAGGAACTGAAGAACGGAACTTACGTATTTTGACGGGACAATTGTGTACGTAGTGACCGGCCTCACCGCAATATAGACACAGGTTTAGCCGACGGCGGCGTGTGCGTTCTTCAGGTGGCAAGGTGGGTCGCATCACGCCTATTTGCATGGGTTCTGAAGTATCCATGGGTGGACCAGCAGAATTGGAAGAAACAGGTGGTGGAAAACGAGAAGGAGGCAAGGGAGCCCGGGTGGTGACCCAGACTGGGAGACTCTGTTGAGAGGATCGTTCCGCTCGGCGTTCCCTTAGTCGTCGGTCGATCTGAACGGCTTTGTCAATCAGATCATCCAGGGTGTCAGGTACCCCAATGCGGGCCAATTCATCCTTTAAGGCTTCAGACAGACCTAAGCGAAATTGGTGGCGCAATGCTGCGCTATTCCACTGGGTGTCCGCACTCCAGCGGCGGAAATCAGTAACATAGTCCTCCACTGCTCTACGCCCCTGTTGGAGAGCGAGTAAAGCAGCTTCAGCAGTAGCAGTCCTTTGCGGGTCGTCGTAGAGCTGTGCCATAGTCTGGAAGAAGTTTAGCAAAGTCTCTGTCTGGACACCGTTCTCCTCTAACAAACGATGTGCCCAATTTTGGGGTTCCCCTTGGAGTAGGGAAACGACAAATCCCACTTTAGTGGCTTCCAAAGAAAAGGTTCGGGGTTGCAAAGCAAAGTATAACTGACATGCGTTTCGGAAGTCCCGGAACTTGGTTCAATCCCCGGAGAATCGTTCGGGCATGGGAACCCTGGGTTCAGGTGGCAACATCACAACTGACGGACCCGCAGATGACGATGATCTAGCAGTGGATGCTGAAGTTGCGTCCCCAGAAGCTGATAAGTTCTGAACCTGCCCCTCCAATCTCAGGTAGCCATCTTGTAGGTTTTGAACGGCCTGGGTAAGTGATGCTAAGTGTTTACACACCTCTTCCATAGCCGGAACTACGCCTGCAGACTCTGTCATGGCTGCCTGATACTGTTACGTACCTGGTTTCCAGAGTCTGATGCAGGGTAGCCTCTCTTACGACTCTGGTTCGCGAGCCACTGGATATGGGACAGCGGGCTCGGAGCACAGAGGGGTAGGAGTGCCGGGTGGTGATGTGTAGAAGGAGGTGGACGAATACCTCTGGCAAGTAGATGCTGAACGTACAGCGGAGGATGGGTCAGCGACCCGCACAGAAGCTGCGACTACAGCGGCACAAGTTAGTAGTAGTTCAGGTAAAGCAGGGTCAAACAAGCCGGGTCATAACAGGTGATCGTGCAGAAAGATGACTGAAGAATGGTCGGTAAACAAGCAGGTGGATCTGGCAGCAGTGAAGTCAAGCAGGCGGATGGTCAAACGGAGCCGGGTCAGGATAGGAGAGATGAGAGGAGTCAGACAGGCCGGGTTCGGTGTTCAAATCAGGTTTCAGGTAGAGTAGTCAAAACAAGCCAAGTTCAGTGTTCAAATCAGGTTTCAGATATCAAACAGGTCTCAGATAGGATCCACGTCAGAACTGCAGATCAGGCAGCAAAGACACTGTGCTGCTGAGGTGTTTAAATAGGGCAGCCTGCTGTTAATCACTGAAATCAGTCTGCACCATTAACCCTTAAGTGGCAGATCCATGACAGTATCGCTGTCAGGAACAGGCGGAACCGGTTGGAGAGGATCCCAAAGGCATTCTCGACTACCCTCCGAGCCCTGGCCAACCGATAATTGAACACCCTCCTCTCTGAGGTGAGGGTCCTCTGGGGAAAAGGCCACATTAGGTGAGGTCCAAGCCCGAAAGCTTCATCCGCTAGGAACACAAACGGAAGTCCTTCCACATTATCTTCATCTGGTGGCAATGCCAGACCACCAGCTTGGAGACGATCGTAGAATTCTGTCCGCGAGAACACTCCCCCATCAGACAGCCGGCCGTTCTTCCCCACGTCCACATATAGAAACTCATACTGTGCCAACACCACCGCCATCAACACGATACTATGAAAACCTTTGTAGTTAAAATAGTAAGACCCCGAGTGGGGTGGGGGCACTATGCAGACCTGTTTCCCATCTATTGCTCCACTGCAGTTCGGAAAATCACAACGCTGGGCAAATTCCAGTCCTGTGGTGTGGAGGGTAGCTGTGGGGACAAACAAAAAAAGAATTATTAGTACTTTGTCAGATAAACATTGCAAACAAAATAAAAAAACCATCATTGTGCAACATCAACAACAGGATTCACATTTCCTACAAGCATTGTGAAGTGAGTATTTCTGCTCAAAAATATAGGCCCACTGAATTATCAGACTCCACATCCCTCTGATGATAGAGCAAGAAACAATTTTCGGGGGGGAGGAGGGGGGGGCAGAACTACAATGGATTAGCCAAAAAATCACGAAAAAATTGGCTAGGTGTGTTTGGGCCTAGGATAGCATGCTGGACAGGTTTATGGTGGGTAAGGTCAAAATATGCATGTAGGCCAAAAAGATGAACATGGAAATGTTAACAACATGCATGGGGAGAAAAGGGAACATCCAACACACAGCAGATTACAATCTCATGGTTATTAGGGAAGAAAAAAAAATTAGACTTTCGCACACATTTAAAAAAAAAACATTGTGATGTTAAAATGAGGGAACTTACCTTAATATACTCCTCCTTCAGAACATGTATGATGGCAGTACACGTCTCCGGTATGATGACCCCAAGCGACTGGGGAGAGATGCCTGTCGAGAACTTGAGGTCCTGCAGGCTCCTCCCAGTCGCCAGGTACCGCAACGTGGCAATAAGCCTCTGCTCGGCCGTGATGGCTTGGCGCATCACAGTGTCCTGCCTCGTGATATAGGGGGACAGAAGATCCAGCAGACGGTTGAATACGGGGTCCGTCATGCGGAGAAAATTCCTAAAGTCATTAGGATTATTCTCCTGGAGTTCCCTAAGCAGAGGCATATGAGAAAACTGGTCACGCTGGCGCAACCAATTCTTGGCCCAGAAACGCCTCCTCCCACTGTTCCTGGCCAAACAACTGGTTCGCTGGACATGGCCATAAGCAATCCCATAACCAGCACCAATTTGCGAGAATCGACGCTGCTGCTCCATCATGGCTTCAAACCGGCCGGCTGGTCAGTCAAGAACACACTCCAACAGAAAGCACTCGCAAATCCAGCACAACCTGCAAAGAACGCGCGACAAACAGATACGAGCAGACAGGACGCAACTGAACAAACAGAAACGTGCTGAAAGCCTGTACCCGAAAGCCAACTACGATCCTGCAAGCAAACGCACTGAACCAGAGAATACCACCTGTTAAAACGCGGAGACTGAAAAGCGCGAATCGGCTCTAACCAAACCTTCACTAGCACGCGGTAACACGGAACTAGCAAAAGCGGAACAGAGGGCAGCGCCGTTGACTTTGGTCTTCCCCTTTATAGTGACGTCTTACGTGGTTTACGTTGAACACGTTCTGGTCCGAGGGGATTTTTATCCGCTGGTGTGTACACGCCAGCAGACCAACAGATAAATCTGCCGATCCGCTGAAACCGATCCGCAGATAAATTCAAGCGGATGGATTCTATCGTGTGTACCAGGCCTCACACTTCACAAATATGTGCCACTTTGTGTTTATCACATAAAATCCCAATAAACTACATTTACGTTTTTGGCTTTAACATGACAAAATGTGAACAATTTTAAGGGGTATGATTACTTTTTCAAGGCACTGTAAGTACCTGTAAAAAAAATGGTGGGAAGTACATGCAGGGAATGACGAGAGGAGTTAAAAGCTTTCATTATAATAATTCATAAAGCAATATCTTGACCCTGTGCAGCTTCCACGCTATTCCATCTAAGTCCCATTGGGAGGTGCAAAAACTAGGAAATTGTGGGAAGCAGAGGAGTGGAAGAGGACTCCTGGGAAGCACTGGCGAACTTCATGCCCAAGAGGGTTCAGTCAGTGCTGGAAAATAGGCCACACAAAATATTGACACTTTGGGCCCAATTTGGACATTTTTACTTAGGGGTATACTCACGTTTGTTGCCAGCGGTTTAGACATTAATGACTGTGTGTTGTTATTTTGAGGGGACAGCAAATTTACACTGTTATACAAGCTGTAAACTCACTCATTTACATTATAGCAAAGTGTAATTTCTTTGTGTTGGGTTGTCGCATGAAAAGATATTATAAAATATATATTTTTTCAATTACTTTTATCTGTATTGCCGGGACCCGACAGTTTCTGGATTCTGAGTCATGGGGAAAGCAAAAGAATTGTCAAAGGATCTGAGGGAAAAGGACATTGAACTGTATAAAACAGGAAAGGGATAATAAAAAGTAGGGATGAGCCGAACACCCCCGCCCCCCCCCCCTCATTCGGTTCGTGGCAGAACATGCGAACTGCCAAAAAGTTATAAACGCACGCAAACAACATTAAAGTCTATGGGACACGAACATGAAAAATTAAAATTGCTAATTTTAAAGGCTAATATGCAAGTTATTGCCATAAAAAAATGTGTTTGGAGACCTGGGTCCTGCCCCAGGGGACATGAATCAATGCAAAAGTAATTTAAAACTGCTTGTGGCTGTAATGTATTGTCGGGACCCGGCAATATAGATAAAAATCATTGAGAAAAATGGCATAGGTTCCCTCCCCAGTCCATTACCAGACCCCTTGGGTCTGGTATGGATGTTAAGGAACCCCGCACCCAAATATAAAAAAAAAAGGCGTGGGGCCCCCATGACCTATATACTCTGAACAGCAGTATATAGGCGGTCCCCGGGTTACAAACAAGATAAGGACTGTATGTTTGTTTTTAAGTAGAATCTGTTTGTAATTTGGGACAGGTAAATTTTTTAAGTGTAGCTACAAACAAAAAATCTATTTTTAAGATTTTTGGATAGCATAGGGAAGGGTTATCACCCCTGTAACATTTGTTTTACTGTCTGTGCTCCTGTTCAGAAGATTTCACCTCAATTTCTGTCCCAACAATTTGATTTTGAAAATTTTGGGTTAGTAGGGAAACAAGGATTGGTGATAAAAAATCAGTGGATACACCTTTTTCCCATATTAACTCTGAGGCCCTGTACACACGACAGAGGAACTCGACGTGCTTGGCACGTCGAGTTCCTCGTCTCGTTTTGGGATGAAGCCGCCGAGGAGCTCGGCGGGCCGCCTTCTCCTATAGAACAACGCGGCCAACGAGAAAATAGAAAACATGTTCTCTATTTTCTCGTCGAGCTCCTCGGCGGCTCCATCGAGCCAAAACTGTACAGACGACAGAGATTCTCGGCAGAATCCGGGTTTTGACCAAGTTTCTCGGCGAATTCTGCCGAGAATCTCTGTCGTGTGTACGAGGCCTTACAGGAGAGAATTTCCCTTCCTAGGGGTAGATTTCCTCTCACTTCCTGTTGTCTCCCTCCGTTTGTAAGTAGGAGTCATTTGTAAGTCGGATGTTTGAATGTAGGGGACCGCCTGTATATGCTATATGCCCTGCCCTATATACTCTGCAGAAAATTGGGCCTTTGGTGGTGGTGGTGCCACAACACTTTAAGCCCTCACAGTTAATCTTGGTGGGCGCAGGAATAGGCCCTGCTGTGAAATATTATATCAAGAATTGTAATTACATGCCACTGTTAAACAACAGCAGAAAAATTGGGCCTTAGGCAGTGGTGGTGCCCTGAACCAAAAATATTCTTAGAAGATCTCATCATCAAGATAGAGGAGTAATTAAGGAGTGTAATTACATGCCGCTGTTAAACAGGGGCAGAAAAATTGTGTCTTAGGCAGTGGTGGTGGTGCCACAACACTGTAACCCCTCAGTGATTTCTCGCTGCGTCATAGGGGGGCTGGGTTACCCATACATGTCACTGGGTAACCCCCAGCATTTTCCCGTTGCGTCAGAGGCGGGGTCACATCACGGGTGGCCCCGCCCTCCGCTATTTAAGAGCTGTCACGGCGGGTCTCGCATAATTCGGCGGGCGTCTCCCATGGAGGCGGAATCGATTGTGGCAGGGTCCCCTTTGTTAAAGGGGGATTCCAGATTCCCATACACCCCCCCCGCTCTCAAACCCCCACAACCACCGGGTAAGGGTTGTGGGGATGAGGCCCTTGTCCCCATCAACATGGGGACATGGTGCTTTGGACCCCAAAACATCCTCCCCATGTTGAGGGCATGTGGCCTGGTACAGTTCAGGAGGGGGGGTGCTCTCTCATCCTCCCTCTTTTCCTGCGACCTGCCAGGTAGCGTGCTCGGATAAGGGACTGGTTTGGATTTTTGGGGGGAAAACCCCATGCTTCTTTTTTTTTTTTAGTGTGGGGTTCCCCTTAAAATCTATACCAGACCGGGAACCGTCAATTCATTATAGCCGTGGGTAGTTTTATACGACTTTTTTTTCCTTTAGAAATGTAATTTTGTGCATGGACTGTTCTAAACACAGGAAAAATGTGTCACTTTACAGGCATACTATAGACACCCCGCAGGTATGAAATTTAAAGGAATATTTCACTTTTATTATGTAATTTTAAGCATTATTAAAATCACTGCTCTTAAAAAAACTGCAGTTTTTAAAACTTGTTTCGCCAGGTCCCTAAACACTTTTTATGACAATAACTTGCATATTAACCTTTAAAATTAGCAGTTTTGATTTTTCACGTTCGTGTCCCATAGACTTTAAAGGTGTTCACGTGTTCGAACAAATGTTTTGCCTGTCCGCATGTTCTGCTGCGAACTGAACCGGGGAGTGTTTGGCTTATCCCTAATATGCACCTTACTGCTGACCGCCCTGCCCAACGAGGCCAAGACATTGCCTTCCACATGCTGGTAGAGAGCCGGAATGGCCTTCCGTGAAAAGAAATGGCATTTGGGAACCTTCCACTGAGGTACCGCACATTCCACAAATTCACGAAAGGGGGCAGAGTCTACCAGCTGAAAAGGCAACAGTTGCAGCGCTAGCAATTTACCCACTGGGACCAAATTTCTTTCTATGGTAGCAACTGGGGTAGGGAAATTTGCCTGCTAAAATCGTATGTTGGTGTACCGCTAGCAGATTGGCCGTAAGTACTTGGGACACCTATTGCTATAACTACATTCCTCTCAGTGCAGGTTTCTAAAAGGACTGGAGGTATAGTGGGGTTGGAGATCCCAGATGAGGAGCAAGGAGAGGTCCGCCTTGTTCTTTGATGTGGGGTTTTAAGTGCTCTTGCCCACGGACTGCATGGGAGGTCGTCATATGTCTGGTCAAGCATGTGGTGCCCAAGCGGCTGCTGTTTTGGCCACACTTGATCCGCTTCAGACATAGGTTGCAAACAGTAACAGTGCGATCTGCTCCACATGTGTCAAAAAAGGCCCACACCAAAGAACTTTTCAAAATAAGTGGTAATTTAGCAGCACCCTTCACCTGCTTAGCTCTGCGGTGTGATGGAATAGGGTGGCTGCCCTTAAGCTGGCCCCTGGAGAGCATCCTCCTCCTCTCTTCTATCAGGGACCCAAGTAAAGTCAGTGACCTCATCATCCCCTCCTTGATTGTCACTGGAGCAAACTTGGCAGTATGCTGCAGCTGGGGGAACATGACTGCCAGTTTCTTGTCCTTTTTGGGCACCACCTGTCTCTTGGCTCATGTTACTGCCTTCCTCAACCTGAGTACCATCATCGGAGCCTTAAAATCGCTGCGCATCCTCCAGCAGCATGCACCTGACACTGTGGTCGAATAGTTTGGGGAACTCCTCTGTGCATGATGGTAGGGCTAGAGAATGAGTGACTGTTGACAGCTGATGGAATGGGCCGCTTTGGCAGCTGCATTGGCAGGCAAACTACTCTGAGCCTGGGTGACAGAGGATGAGGAGGATGAGGACGGTTTTGTTATCCATTCCACCAACTTTTCTGCATGTTGTGGCTCAATAACAAGACAAGCTGCAGAAAAAAAAGGACAAGCGTGCCCCACAGCCACATGCAGAGGATGCACCATGTTTACAACCAGCACTGTAGCCTGCTTGCCCTCTTTTAGTGGCCTGTGAGCGTCTGCCTCTCCTTGGTGGCCTTCCAGACATGATGTAAATTTTGTTTAGCAAAACCACTCTACACTGTATTGTGTACTGTTACACCACCAGAAAAGTAGTAGCAACTGCACTATGGGTGCATGGTATTGTGTACACCACCAGAAGTCTAATAGCAACTATGGGTGCACTGTATTGTGTACTGTGTACACCACCAGAAAAGTAGTAGCAACTGCACTAGGGGTGCACAGTATTGTGTACACCACCAGAAGTGTAATAGCAACTATGGGTGCACTGTATTGTGTACACCACTAGAAAAGTAGTAGCAACTGTACTAGGGGTGGAACGGTATTGTGTACACCACCAGAATTCTAATAGCAACTATGGGTGCACTGTATTGTGTACTGTGTACACCACCAGAAAAGTAATAGCAACTGCACTAGGTGTGCACTGTGTACACCGACTGAAGTATATTAGAAAAAGTACACCAGGAATGGCCTGCAGTCAGATATAGGCTACACTGGATGCAGAGTGTATATATATATATATATATATATATATATATATATATATATAATTAACCGCTTAAGACTCAGACCATTATGCAGGTAAAGGACCTGGTCCCTTTTCGCGATTCGGCACTGCGTCGCTTTAACTGACAATTGCGCGGCCGTGCGACGTAGCTCCCAAACAAAATTAACGTCCTTTTTTCCCACAAATAGAGCTTTCTTTTGGTGGTATTTGATCACCTCTGCTGTTTTTATTTTTTGTGCGATAAACAAAAATAGAGCGACAATTTAAAAAAAAAATGCAATATTATTTTCTTTTTGCTATAATAAATATCCCCAAAAAATATATAAAAAACATATTTTTTCCTCGGTTTAGGCCGATACGTATTCTTCTACATATTTTTGGTAAAAAAATCGCAATAAGCATTTATTGATTGGTTTGCGCAAAAGTTATAGCGTTTACAAAATAGGGGATAGTTTTATGGCATTTTTATTAATATTTTTTTTTTTACTAGTATAGGCGGCTATCAGCAATTTTTTTTCCCGTGACTGCGACATTATGGCGGACACATCGGACACTTTTGACACATTTTTGGGACAATTGTAATTTTCACAGCAAAAGTTACTGTAAAAAAGCTAATGGCAGTGAAGGGGATAACCACTAGGGGCGCTAAATGGGTTAAGTGTGTCCTATTGTGTGTTTTTTACTGTAGGGGGGCGTGGCTGAATGTGTCGTCGTTCTCTATGACAGGGAAAAGACGATCAGTGACAAGCCACAGAGAAGAACGGGAAAGGTTTGTTTACACTCACCTCTCCCCTTTCTTCAGCTCCTGTGACCCGATCGCGGGACACCGGTGGCGATCGGTTTCCACGGGTCCTGAGGTCACAGAGCTTCGGACCACTCACGATCCACGGCTGGGTTCTTAAAGGGGACATACATGTACGCCCTTGTGCCCAGCTGTGCCATTCTGTCGACATATATCGTCGTGTGGCGGTCCTTAAGTGGTTAAATACACCACCTGAAGTATATTAGAAAAAGTACACCAGTAATGGCCTGCATGCAGATATAGGCTACACTGGATGCAGAGTATATATATATATATATATATATATATATATATATAAACTTGTGGTGTGGCTGTTTCAAGATGCACAATAAAAAGGCACTTGAAGAAAGATGGGCTGCATCGTCATATCACCAGAAGATAGCAATTACTGTGAAAATGCCACAAAGTATACCGCTTACAAACAGCACAGAGACAAGCCTCAAACCTTCTGCCACAAAATCATTTGGAGTGATGAGACCAAAACCGAGTCAACAAGGCTTATGATGAAAGGTACACCATTCCTACTGTGAAACACGGAGGTGGATCTCTGATGTTTTGGGAATGTGTGAGCTACAAAGGCTCAGGAATCTTGGTCAAAATTGATGGCGAGATGAATGCAGTATGTTATCAAAAAATACTGGAGGAACATTTGCATTCATCAGCCAGGAAGCTGCGCATGGGATTTACTTGGACATTTCAACATGACAATGATCCAAAACACAAGGCTAAGTCGACCTGTCATTGGCTACAGCAGAATAAAGTGAAGGTTCTGGAGTGGCCATCTCACTCTCTTGAGTGACGCAACGCGTCAGTTAGAGCCTTGTGATGTCAGTTCCGGTGGTGTTTAACAGGTACCCCTGAGGAAGTCATGTGGCCAGTGACGCAACACGTCATGTGGAGCCTTGTGACGTCAGTTCCGGTGGTTTTTTAAAAGATACCCCTGAGGAAGTCACGTGGCCAGTGACGCAACGTGTCGGATGGAGCCTTGTGACGTCAGTTCCAGTGGTGTTTAATAGATACCCCTGAGAAAGTCACGTGGCCAGTGATGCAACACGTCAGGTGGGGCCTTATGACGTCAGTTCCGGTGGTGTTTTAACAGAAGTACGGTGAGGAGGACTGTGTGTCACTACTCCCATTGCTTTTTACTGTGGTTTTTATCCTTACTTGATGTAAGCAGTTTTTTTACTAAATAAATTTACTTTTCATTTGGCAATATTGCACTATGGCTGTTCTTTGTTTCCTTTGAGCGCCATTTATACAAGAAGTGCCATTCTTTTGAGTGAGCTGCTTCCTCTATGTGTGGAATTACCCAAGATGTTTTGATGCCAAGTTTTGGACGTAGTTCTTTGTGTTCGCCTACAACCTGGATGCCTTTACAGATCCATCAGCAGGATTCCTTATCTGATTATCTGATGAGCCTTGTTTGACCCTTGGGTCATTGTTAGAGGTAAGCGGCCAATTTATAAGTTTAACAGTCGATGTTTGGATAGATGTTTTATCTGTTTTTTCTTCTATCAAGTTATCTCTATGACATTTTTTATATGAACTAACTCCTACCATTGGGCTTTAGTTGAACATTATTCACATTTATTTATTTGTATGTTTGGATACTCATCATATTTTTTCTTTGGGTATATTACTTTATGGCACATTAATAAATAAGCGTACCATTCCCATCGTTTTCTTTTACATTTATTACGCAGTGTCTTTTGAGTACACTACTAAGTGGTTGCAGCTACGGTCACTATACATGTACTATATATATATATTTTTTTCTGAGTTTATTTTCACTATATTCACTGGAGGTTGATGGTTTATATTTACTTAAAAATTAGAACATTGTAGCGCGCAAGTTTTTCCCTTATAACAAATACATGGTATTAATATCTTTTATCAGGGTCATTTGGGTAGTTTCTGTTGTGATTATGGTTTAACGCTGTCACTGCCAAGTCCATTAACTCTACGGACCTATACAGAAGTGCCCACATGTGGCCAAGTCAGTACTGTGTACGGACTTCATTTCTCCCTCTCCTATAAGCTTATGTTCACTTCAATGACCATAAGCTTATATCAGAATAGTTCAGCAGACTCTGCTGAACAATTCTATAACTCTGATCAGCGGATTACAACCCGCTGATCAGAGTTACTAACCCTAAATGTGACTTCCCCCCTCCACCCTTGCCGCTGCTTCCCTGTCCCCTGCCACTCCACCCCCAGCCGCTCCCTTTCATCTTAAACTAACCCCCACTCTCCTCTCCTATCCCCTTAACCCCCCTTCTTCCCCCCCTGCACTGATCCACCCCTCAACCTGATCTGACCCCCCGCAAACCGGACTTCCGCAACCACCATCATTAGCCGGCATCCCTCCTCTGCCACTCCTGCCAGCTTCAGGTGCTGTATGGGGCTTGGGGGGTCATACTGACCCCGCCCCCCCGATCTGGCATATCTCCTTCCCTTCCCTCTGCCTGTACCTTCTCCCTGCACAGATCTCTGTGATCTGCCAGGCTGGAGATCGTGGCGGGAGGGGGGGGAGTGCAGATGGGGTGAAGTTGGGGCAAGGGGGGCTTAGTAAACATGTGTTTACCAATCCACTGACAGCTGATCAGACTGTCATTTCATGAATGAATGGAATCTCATTTCCATTCATTCATGTAAAGTGCTACTATCTTCAGTCCCTTTCTCTGTCTCAAAAATAGAGATATGGGGGTCTTTTTAGACCTCTGATATCTCACCCCCCCCAATAATAATAATAATAATAATTAATAATAATAATAATAATAATAATAATAATTCATTTCAGACGGATTTTCCTTGAAGGTATTGTTAGCCACTGATTTAAGTTTGCAATTTATCCTTTTTTTAACATATTTATCTGTGTGCTCAGATTCTTGTATCTGGCAGACAAGTTCAGGCAATACACTCCTTATAAAAAGTTACACATAATTGTAAAAAAAAATTGAAAGTAAATATATATTTTTTAAAACACTAACATCGTAAGACTCCCCAGGTCCACCCGCACTAAACCCTCCACGGTGATGCCCCCCCCTTACTGCACTCACCCCTCCATGGCTTCCTCAGCTTCTTCTCCTGGACAACCCTATCTGTCCTGATTGGCCAGGAGGAGAAACCGGAAGACAAAAACAAACTGAGCTCAACCTTTTTCAAAAACTCATGCAAACGTATGAGTTCCGCACCCTGCAGGGGGCAGCGCCCTAGCAGCCCTAATGCACCGGCCGCTCCTGGTAAGATCCCTTTCACATGGAGCAGACTCTGTCAAGCAGATTTGCTTGCTCAGCAGGGGGATCTCACTGCTGTTCCCTGCTGAGCAGATGGATGACAGGTCTGCATCCGCTCAACTGATGCAGAGAGGACATGGACTTAGCTTGCTGTTCTCTATGGGACAGTTGGATAGAAACAAACCACCTGTACAGTTCCATCGGATACCATCTGATCCGATCTGCTAGATGGATAGCGGACTGGACTTGATCGGATGCAGGCAGGTGTAAACAGACACATGTCCATTTACATCAGCCTCTCCATTGAGAACAATTGGTGGTCCAATTGGGCCCGCCTAAAAAACGGACAGGCAGACCCAATTGGTGTGCTTGTGTAAAAGGGGCCTAAGGCCTTGTTCACACAAGGCATGCACAGCATACTTTTACAGGGACGCAAAGGTGTTCCGTGCATCTCTGTACAGGCAGTCCCATTGATGTCATTTGGGATGTAGCACCTGCACAAATAGAGCCGTTGCTCCCAATTTGTAGGTCTATCATGCATGTCCCTGAGCTCACACGGTCTGCGTTCGGGGTCATGTACCCACACGAATTTCAGATTAGGAATAGCAGCTATTCCTGTGCAGCCGTTGACATAAATGGGACTGCCTGTACGAGGATGCATGGAACACCTGTGAACATGACCCACTGCGGGGGTACATTTTAGTATATTAGCAGGAATTTTGTGTTTATGTGCACTATTAATGATTTTAGTGTATTTTTTGAGAAAAGATTGTTTTGATAAACATTTGAGCAAATATTGTGCTGCCTTTAAAATCGGTAGCACCTTATTTTTATTCTACTGGCCATGTGCTTTCAGAAAATATATGGTTTATGGTCTTTTCCAAATTTTCAGATTTAGGACATAGAGCAGAAGCTTGCTTGATTGATGTACCTAGATCAGGTTGAATTAGTAAAAAGTTATGAGGTGACAGGATGGTACTGGGAGCAGCTATTTCTGGAGTCTGTGGGAACCTACGAGAAAGAGCATCCGCTTTCCTGTTATTGGACCCTGGGTGATAGGTAAGATGAAAATTGAATCTTGAAAAGTACAAATCCCAACGGGCCTGTCGTGTTCTTAATCGATTGGCAGTTCTGAGATATACATTTTTTAATGGTCAGTAAATATCAGGATGGGGTGAGCAGCACCCTCCAGCAGGTATCGCCATTCTTCCAGGAGCGATTAGATGGATATCATTTCCCGGTCACCCACATCATAGTTCTTCTCAGGCTGACTCATCTCCCTGGAGAAGAAAGACACTGGGTGAAGCAGAGCTTTGGGCTTCTGACGTTGTGACAGAATGGCTCCTGTGGCAATTTCTGAGGCATCCACCTCAAGGGCAAGGCAGGATCTGGGTGTTGCAATACTGGAGAAGATGTAAACAAAGTCTTTAATTTATCATACGCCAACTGGGCTTCATGGGACCATTGAAACCGGACATCTTGGTGGGTCAGATGGATGATGGGAGAGATGATGGTGGCATTTTTGTTGACAAATCTTCTAAAAAAATTGGCAAAGCCCTCAAATCTCTGGATGCCTTACTTGTCAGTGGGAGCAGGCCAATTAACCACTTAAGACCCAGACCAAAATGCAGGTAAAGGACCTGGCCAATTTTGCGTTTCGGGAACTGCGTCGCTTTAACTAACAATTGCGCGATCGTGCGACGTATCTCCCAAACAAAATTGGCGTCCTTTTTTCCCCACAAATAGAGCTTTCTTTTGGTGGTATTTGATCACCTCTGCGGTTTTTATTTTTAGTGCTATAAACAAAAATAGAGCGACGATTTTGAAAAAAATGCTATATTTTTTACTTTTTGCTATAATAAATATCCCCCAAAAATATATAAAAAAACTTTTTTTTTCTCAGTTTAGGCTGACACGTATTCTTCTACCTATTTTTGGTAAAAAAATCTCAATAAGCGTTTATCGATTGGTTTGCGCAAGATTTATAGCGTTTACAAAATAGGGGATAGTTTTATTGCATTTTTATTAATTTATTTTTTTACTACTAATGGCGGCGATCAGCGATTTTTTTCGTGACTGCGACATTACGGCGGACACATCAGACAAGTTTGACCCATTTTTGGGACCATTGTCATTTTCACAGCAAAAAAATGCTATAAAAATGCATTGTTTACTGTGAAAATTACAATTGCAGTTTGGGAGTTAACCACTAGGGGGGTTAAGTGTGATCTCATATGTGTTTCTAACTGTAGGGGGGCGGGGCTGGACGCGTGACGTCATTGATCGCCTTTCCCTATATCAGGGAACAGACGATCAAAGACAGCGCCACAGTGAAGAACGGGGAAGCTGTGTTTACACACAGCTCTCCCCGTTCTTCAGCTCTGGGGACCGATCGCAGGACTCCGGCGGTGATCGGGTCTGCGGGTCCCGTGGCCGCGGTCACGGAGCTTCGGTACGGGTCGCGGGCGCGTGCTGCGGGCGCGCGCCCGCGACCCACGGCTGGGCACTTAAAGAGGACGTACAGGTACGTGCTTGTGCCCAGCCGTGCCATTCTGCCAATGTATATGTTCAGGAGGCGGTCCTTAAGTGGTTAATGATGGCAGCCACACTTTGTGGATCCATGGAAATTTTATCCGTGAATATAGCCCCAGGAATTGGGTTGATATTCTCTCAAATTCACATTTCTTTGCCTTTGCATATAGTCTGTGCTGCCTTAATGCGGCCATAACTTTCTTTACATGTATCCTGTGGAGATCCAGGTTGGCAGAGAAAATGAGAATATCATCTAGGTAAACTACCACAAAGTGATCCAGAAACTCACAGAAGATGTCATTCACAAAGTGTTGAAAGGTGGCTGGGGCGTTGCATAACCAAAATGGCATGACAAGATATTCAAAGTGGTCGATGTGGGTACGAAATCCTGTCTTCTATTCATCACCCTCGTGGATGCAAACTAAATTGAAGGCACCACATAGATCAAGTTTTGTAAAGACTCAGGCAGATCGAAATCTTTATAAAAGCTCAGGAATGAGAGGGAGCAGGTAATGATTCTTGATCGTGATCTTTTTGAGCTTCCGATAATCCACGCAAAGACTAAGTAATTGATCCTTCTTCCACTGGTAATTAGCACGTTTTGCATATGTACGCACGTGCCTTCGCCGTTGCGCGCCAGTTTCCAATGCGCGTGCACAGATTAGCACGGCTATATTGGATATAGCCCTATCTGACATTTTCCTTGACATTTTAGGAGAAATGTTGATATTTTTTACTTTTTGCTATAATAAATATCCCCCAAAAATATATAAAAAAAAATGCAATAAGCGTTTATTGATTGGTTTGCGCTAACTTTATAGCGTTTACAAAATAGGGGATAGTTTTATGGCATTTTTATTAATAATTGTTTATGGCGGACATATCGGACACTTTTGACACATTTTTGGGACCATTGTCATTTTCACAGCGAAAAAGTGCTATAAAAATGCACTGATTACTGTGAAAATGACACTGGCAGTGAAGGGGTTAACCAGGAGGGGGCGCTGTTGGGGTTAAGTGTGTTCTAAGGGAGTGTTCTTACTGTGGGGGGCGTGGCTGTGCGTGTGATGTCACTTATCATCGTTCCCTAACACAGGGAACAGGCGATCACTGACAGCCACACTAGGAAGAACGGGGAAGGTTTGTTTACACTCACCTCTCCCCGTTCTTCCTCTCTGTGACCTGATCACATGACACCGGCGGCGATCGGGTTCACGGGTCCTACGGGCGTGATCACGCGGCACACTCACGACCCACGGCTGGGCATCTTAAAGGGGACTTAACCTGTACGTCCATGTGCCCAGCAATGCCATTCTGCCCACATAAATAGTCATGCATCGGTCCTTAAGCGGTTAACTTCATACAGGTTAAGCTTTTATATCTAGTAGAGATTTAGAAGGAATTTTGTAAAATTAGCTGTGTTTGTATCTGCTATTAATGGTTTTAGTGTATTTTTTGCAAATAAATTGGTTTGATAAACATTTGCGCAAATACCGTGGGGTCTAAAAAAATCAGTAACACCTTTTTATTCTTTCCTTTTTTGAGAACTTGGTATATCTACACTTTTGTGTCTGTTAGATTTTTACCATTTTGCAAAAAGGCGCAATTTAAAAGTTACAAATATTTGTTATTTATTAATTCGAAACAGGTTAAGCTTTTATATTTAGTTGGAATTTTGTAAAATGTACTGTGTTTTTATCTGCTAATAATAGTTTTAGTGTATTTTTTGCAAATGAATTGGTTTGATAAACATTTGCACAAATACCACAGTGTCTAAATATCAGTAGCACCTTCTTTTTATTCCAGAGGTCATATTCTTTCAGAAAATATATGGTTTGGGGGGGGGGGGGGTATTTGACAAACTCTGAAAGCTATAAGTGAAAAATAGTATTTAAAAAAAAAAAAAAATAGTAAAGCAAAGGAAAAACTGCAAAAATGCTCTGAATAGTGTACAAAATGGAGCACATGGCCTGCCAGTGAAAGGGTTAAAAAGAGTAAACACAGTTGATTGATAATAATAAATAGCTACAGCCAAACACCAACCATAAGAGCCCGTTCACACTGGGGCAACTCGTCAGGCAACTCAGCCGCCTGACGATTCGCGTTCCATGCTATGCAATAGAACCTTTCTAATAGGAGCGACGCAAGCCGGGGGCGGCTTGGGGCTACCTGCATTGACTTCTATACAGAGGTAATTTTGCAGGTCGCCTCTGAAGTCGTCTTCAGGATGCCTTGCGGAGTCGCCACCGAAGTTGTGCCGCCTAAGTGTGAACCGGCTCTAAGTGAAAGTAACGTTTTTGTGTTATCATTCATATTCTCTGAAAAATGGCCAAGAATACATAAATTCTGCCAGGGTATATAAACTTATGAGCACAACTGTATATATACTATTATACTACTGGTGTCCCACGATCGGTCCCCGAAAATGAAGAACAGGAAGAGATGTGTGTAAACACGGCTTCCCCGTTCTTCACTGTGGCAGCAGCATCGATCGTGTCATCCCTTTTATAGGGGGACACAATCAATGACGTCACTTCTACAGCCACACCCCCTACAGTTGTAAACACACTTGAGGTCACACATAACCCCATCAGCGCCCCCTGTGGTTGACTCCCAAACTGCAATTGTAATTTTCACAATATATAATGCATTTTAAATGCATTTTTTGCTGTGAAAATGACAATTGTCCCAAAAATGTGTCAAAATTATCCGAAGTGTCTGCCATAATGTCGCAGTCATGAAAAAAATCGCTGATCGCCGCCATTAGTAGCAATTTTTTTTTTATAAAAATACAATAAAACTATCCCCTATTTTGTAAACGCTATAAATTTTGCGCAAACCAACTGATAAACGCTTATTGCGATTTTTTTACCAAAAATTGGTAGAAGAATACGTATCGGCCTAAACTGAGGAAAAAAAATATTTATGTAATTTTGGGCGATATTTATTATAGCAAAAAGTAAAAATTATAGAATTTTTTTCAAAATTGTCACTCTATTTTTGTTTATAGCGCAAAAAGTAAAAACCGCAGAGGTGATCAAATACCACCAAAAGAAAGCTCTATTTGTGGGAAAAAAAGGACCTCAATTTTGTTTGGGAGCCATGTCGCACGACCACGCAATTTTCAGTTAAAGCGACGCAGTGCTGAATAGCAAAAAGGGGCAAGGTCCTTTAGCTGCATTTTGGTCCGGGTCTTAAGTGGTTAAACAGAAAATAAATAATTTTCAATATATGCCTCCATCCATAGAAAAAACATGTTAAATGGACTTTAGTGCAAATCTGCAAAATGCAAAAAGCACAAAAAATGCATTGGTGTGAATTAGGCCTCACCGCGTACCACAATCATTTTTCGGCATGAAAAAAAAAGTTTTTCCAACTTCACCATTAATCACTTGACCACCAGACACATAAACCCACTTAATAACCAGACCAATTTTCAGCTTTCGGTGCTCTCACATTTTGCATGACAATTAGTCATACAACATTGTACCCAAATGAAATTTTCGTCCTTTTTTTCACACAAATAGAGCTTTCTTTTAGTGGTATTTAATCACCGTTGTTTTTTTTTTTGCGCTATAAGAGAAAAAAGACTGAAAATTCTGTAAAAAAATGAATTTTTCTTTGTTTCTGTTATAAAATTTAGCAAATTTAGTATTTTTTCTTCATTCTTTTGCATAATGTGAAAGATGAAGTTACGCCGAGTAAATAGATACCCAACATGTCACCCTTCAAAATTGCACACGCTTGTGGAATGGCGCCAAACTTTGTTACTTAAAAATCCCCATAGGCGACGTTTCAGGGTATTGTGGGGTATTGCAGAGTATTGTGGGGTATTGCAGAGTATTGTGGGGTATTGCAGAGTATTGTGGGGTATTGCAGAGTAGTGTGGGTTATTGCAGAGTATTGTGGGGTATAGCAGAGTATTGCAGAGTATTGTGGGGTATTGCAGAGTATTGCACAGTTTGGTTATGTTGCAGAGTATTGTTATGGGGCAGGGTTGGCTGAGCAAGGATGGGTGGCTGGATCTGTTACTGCATTTGTCACAGATCCAGCCCACAGCCCTCGTGCTGCATCCACTCTCTCCCCTCTCCTCTCACACTGTACCGTTCGGTACAGAGAGGGGAGGGAGGAACCAGCATCATCACATGACACCGGTTTGTTTACAAGTGATCACTCCGTCATTGGACGGAGCGATCACGTGGTAAACCGCCGCTATCATACCCATGTGCGCGCCCCAGGGGGCGCGCGTTTCTGGGAGGACGTCCATGGACATCCTCCCAGAGTTAATTAACCGCCTTGTAGACGTCTTTCGTCTATAGGGCGGTGATTAAGTGGTTAAAATGACGTTGCCCACATACCATCGTTTTAAAAAAATGCTCTAGCAAAGCGTGGTGACGTACAACACATACGACGGCACTATAAAGGGGAAGTTCCATGCGGATGACGCCACCCTTGGGGCTGCTTTAGCTGATTCCGTGTTAGTAAAATACGATTCGCGCTTTTCTGTCTGTTACAGCGTGATGAATGTGCTTACTCCATTATGAATGGTAGTTTTACCAGAATGAGCGCTCCCGTCTTATAACTTGCTTCTGAGCATGGGCGGGTTTTTAACGTCATTTTAGCCCACATACGATCATTTTTTACAACCCGAAAAACGACTTTATTTAAAACGATGTTAAAAAATGCAGCATGTTCGATTTTTTTTTTTACGTTTTTCAGAACCCCGAAAAATTATGTGAAGCCCACACACGATCATTTTAAATGCCATTTTTTTAAAACAACGTTTTTTTCATGCCGAAAAATGATCGTGTGTACGCGGCATCAGGCTTGATTCACACTAATGTGTTTTTTCATGCTTTTTGCATTTTGCAGAAATGCAGGGATTTTTTTTTAACATGGGTTCCTATGGAACAAGTTCACATCAATGCATTTTTGTGCCTCTGTGTTTTTGGAAAGGGTCGGGGACTTTTTTCCTGCAAAATGCAGTGTTTTTCACGTAATGTAAATGTAAGTACAGTACAGCATTTTTACCGCAATTTAACAGTGATTTCGCTGCGATTTGTGTTTAGCAATTTGTGTCTTTTTTTTTTTTACATTCATTGTATATAGCTGGTTGCTAAGGAGTAGGTCGGGAAGCTGGTCGCCACATCCTTAGCAATGGATTTGGAGAAGACACCCTCATGCCAACATGTAAAAAAAAATGGCGTGGGGTCCCCCCAAAATCTATACCAGACCCTTACTTGAGCATGCAGCCCAGCAGGTCAGGAAAGGGAGGGGACAAGCATGCTCCCCCCCTTCCTGAACCATATCAGACTGCATGCCCTCAACATGGGGCATGGGTTCTTTGGGGAAGGGGGGCTCTCAGTGAAGCCTGATGACTCATACATTGCTAAGAAAGCTGCGGCCGGCTTTCCGACCCGCTCCTTAGCAATCAGCTATATACAGTGAATGTAAGAAAAAAATACACATATTACAAAATGCAAATCGGGGCAAAATCACGGCAAAACATCTATGCATGTTGCTTTTGTGCATTTCTGCAGTGATTTTTGCTGTGCTTTCCAATTTGCATTTTGCATTTCATATGTTTTTTTTTTTTTGCAAAACACAAATTGCAGCAACATCACAGTAAAAAGCCTTAAAAGAGATTGTTGGGGATTTAAACGGGGAATAAGTCAGTCTGTCTTATATTATCAAACTGAAGGCCTGATTCCTTGAAAGGAGGGGGAGATATGGAGAGGGAGAGAAGAGGGTTGAGGAGGAAGGAGAGAGGGAGGGGGATTTTGTTCAGTGTTTTTTTTTGATGTGGGGAAGGGGAGGCTTGGGGGGGGGATAGGGGGGTATAAAGAAAAAGGGATGAGTAGGTGGCAATCTGATCTTTATAGAATATGCCGTTACTAGAGGATATAGGAAGTGCAGGCGAAGTAAGCACGAGAATGGATGAGGAATGAGATGTATATAAATGTATAAGTAAGGGGAAATATTGTAATGAACTATTTATATGCCCCCTTTGTTTTTGTGTTTATCAGTTTTTTCTTTTGGAAAATATAAATAAAGAATATAAAAAACTGCTGTAAAAACGCACTACATGCTTTTCTGCAGCATCTCCATTGAAGATTCATTCCATTGAACCAAAAAAGCAAAGAAAGCACTGTTTTGCATTTAAAAAACGTTCACGACCCTTTCCAAAAATGCATTGATATGAACCCATGTTAAAAAAAAATGTCCTACATTTCTGCAAAACGCATGAAAAAATGCATTGGTGTGAATGGACCCTAATGGCCCGTACACACGATCCGAATATCGTACGACACACCGATGAAGTTTTAGTGCTTTTTGCATTTTGCAGATTTGCACTACAGTCCATTTACCATGGTTTCCTATAGAACATGTTCTGTAGTGCAAATCAGCAAAATGCAAAAAGCACTAAAAATGTATAGGTGTGAATCCAGCCTGAACCTATCTGACCTGTCTATAAAGTTGTGTACTACAGCAAAAGTGACATTCAGAAAGTGAAAAAAAAATGCCATTTAAATTGCCCGCCCATAATGAGTTTTCTTCACTGGCTTGTTTTTTTGTTGTGAAAAAAAACTCAAAAATGAAATTTCATTTGATGGCCATTGAATAACATTTTCCTGACGGCTCCATGTCAGCACAGCTGGGTGAGGCCCCGCCCACCCCCTACGTAATCAGGACTTAACTATACATTTTTCACTGACCCCAGCCTCAGTGTTGGCATGCGCCTAATGAAACAATGGATGGTGTCCTGGGGTATTTCCTCCCAGATCTGGACCAGAGCATCACTGAGCTCCTGAACCGACTGAGGTGCAACCTGGCGGCACCGCATGGACCGAAACATAATGTCCCAGAGGTGTTCTTTTGGATTTAGGTCAGGTGAGCGTGGGGGCCATTCAATGGTATCAATTTCTTCATCCTCCAGGAACTGGCTGCATGCTCTTGTCTTGACACATGAGGCCAGGCAGTGGCATAGCGTGGGTTGTCAGCGCCCGGGGCAAGGTAAGTAATTTGCGCCCCCTAACCTGCAGACTTTTCGCACTCCCCGAGTCCCTTCCCTTCCCTTCCTACAATAGTACTGACCTGCCTGATTCCTACACTGACCACTACACTAACCTCTACACTGACCTACCTGACCACTAATCTACTTGATTCCTATACTGACCACTACACATTACACTGACCTATCTTATTCCTATGCTGACCCTTACACTAACCCACCTGATTCCTACATCAACCACTACACTACACACTGACCTACCCAATTCCTATACTGACCACTACACACTGACTACTACACTACCCACTAATCTACCTTATTCCTATACTAACTACACAATACACTACCCACAGACCGCTAAACAATGCACACTGACCACTACACAATAAACTACCCACCGACCACTACACACTGACCGCTACACAATAAACTACCCACAGGCGACTACACACTGTCCGCTACACAATACACACTGACCACTACATAATAAACTACCCACAGACCACTACACAATACACACTGACCACTACACAATACACTACTCACAGACCACTACACAATACACACTGACCACTACACAATAAACTACCCACAGACCACTACACACTGACCGCTACACAATACACACTGACCGCTACACAATACACACACTGACCGCTACACAATACACTACCCACAGACCGCTACACAATACACACACTGACTGCTACACAATACACACACTGACCGCTACACAATACACACACTGACCGCTACACAATACACTACCCACAGACCACTACACAATACACACTGACACTACAGCATTGGTGCATTTCACTATAGAGGCATTGGTGGATTACAAGGCCCATCATTTTACTTTAGTAGGAATTAGTGGACGACAAGGCTCATTATTTTACTTTAGGAGGCATTGGTGGACTACAAGGCTCAGCATTTTACTATAGGGGCATTGGTGGACCTCAAGGTCCAGCATTTTACTATAGGAGGCATTAGTGGACTACAAGGCCCAGCATTTTACTATAGGAGGCATTGGTGAACTATAAGGTCTACAAAGCTGGGCCTTGTAGTCCACCAATGCCTCCTTTAGTAAAATGCTGGACCTTGTAGTTCACTAATGCATCCAATAGTAAACTGCTGGGCCTTGTTGTCCACCAATGCTTCCTATAGTAAAATTCTGCGCCTTGTAGTCCACCAATGCCTCCTATAGTAAAATGCTGGACCTTGTAGTCCACCAATGCCCCTATAGTAAAATGCTGGGCCTTGTAGTCCACCAATGCTTCCTAAAGCCCCGCGATTGAGGATAGGCCAGGCCAGCCCCGCCCGCCCGCCGCACATGACCAGTGGAAACCAATCACAGGGTGCCAGGGGCCGGAATCAGAATAAACCTTTGCGGCAGGAGCGTGGGGTCACGGAACTTAAAATTCGGATAATGTAGCGCCGGTGACAAATACTGGCCTGGGATTGCGCCCCCCAAATGTTGTGCCCAGGGCCTAGGCCCCCCTCGCACCCACCACGCTATGCCACTGAGGCCAGGCATTGTCATGCACCAGGAGGAACCCAGCACCCACTGTACCAGTGTAGGGTCTGACAATGGGTCCAAGGATTTCATCCCGATACCTAAGGGCAGTCAGGGTCAGGGTCGTCTTACTGAGCGGGCACCCCTGGGCACTGCCCAGGGGCCCCACGTTCACCTGGGGCCCCACCAGTGGGGCCGGCGCTACTACTAGGCGGGAGCACTGCCGCCTAGGGTGCAGCCAGGACCGCTGGTTTCTCTACTTTCCGCCGGGAGCTTGTCAGTGCCTCGTTCCCCGTAGTCCAGCATGCGGAGGGCGCGCACGGTGAGAGCACACTACCATGGCCGGCCGCCTCAGCTCCACTTACACACATATACACAGAGAGCGGCATCTTTGTGGGCGTTCCGCTCCGCACCCAGTCTGCCTGTCACTCTTTACTGAAAGGGAGGCGAGAGGGAAGTGTGGGAATCCCTTCCCTTCCCACACTTGACAGATGATCACACGTACGCCGTCCTCCTGCCTCTGCTCGGCGCTCATTTGAGCCCTGGGACAGCACAACACACAGGTAGCCATTGGCCACGCCCATCACCACACGGAACACCCACCCCTGCTATCAATTGGCCACGGCACAACAAGCACACGACTCCATGATTGGCTGCTCTGATGGGCTGTGACATAGGATTCCATGCAACACGCCTCAGCTCTCTCCTTCTTGCTTTTAAGGGCAGCCCTGAGAAGTTGGCACTAATGACCAACACAGTGAGTGGAGTTCTGGCACCTATCCCACTGGCCCACCACCACCACCACCACCACCTGCACACTGGCCCCCACCTGTCACACTGGCCCACCACCACCTGTCACACTGGCCCCCCACCACCACCACCTGTCACCCCACCACCACCTATCACACTGGCCCCCCACCACCACCTGTCACACTGGCCCCACCCTGCCAACACCTGTCACGCTGGCCCCCCACCCCCACCTATCACACTGGGCCCCCACTACCACCTATCACACTGGCCCCACACCGCCAACACCTGTCACACTGGCCCCCCACCACCTATCACACTGGCCCCCCACCACCACCTATCACACTGGCCCCAAACCCCGCCAACCCCTGTCACACTAGCCCACCACCACCTATCACACTGGCCCCACACCGCCATCACCTGTCACATTGGCCCACCACCACCTGTCACACTGGCCCCCACCACCACCACCTATCACACTGACCCCCCATGACCACCTGTCACACTGACCCCCTGCCTGTCACACTGGCACCCCACAACCACCTGTCACACTGGTCCCCCACCACCACCTGTCACACTGGCCCCCCACCACCACCACCTATCACCCTGCCCCCCGCCACCACCAACCCCACTGGCCCCCCACCACCACCTGTCCCACTCTACTCCACCTGTCACATTGGCCCCTACCTGCCACCCTGGTCCCCACCTCCTGTCATACTGCCCCCCCCCCACTGTCACACTGCTGGATTTGGATGCCTCTTTGCTATATAGGGCTGTCTCTTTGCTGGATTTGGCTGTCTCTTTGTTATATGGGGATGTCTCTTTGCTGGATTTGGCTGTCTCTTTTGATTGGGCTGTCTCTTTATTATATGGGGATGTCTCTTTGCTGGATTTGGCTGTCTCTTTGGATTGGGCTGTCTGTTTGCTGGATTTGGCTGTCTCTTAGTTAAATGGGGATGTCTCTTTGCTGGATTTGGCTGTCTCTTAGGATTGGGCTGTCTATTTGCTGGATTTGGTCGTCTCTTTGATATATGTGGATGTTTCTTTGCTGGATTAGGCTCTTTTTGACATTTTATGGCATGAATTTTTGCAAATTAAAAGAAATTTAGTAGTTTCATATTTAGATGTTTTAATATTTTCTACTGTTTTTTTGGGGGGGGGGGACGGAGGGCGGACAAATAGCACTAGCAGTGGAACAAGGGATTCGGGCTGAGTGGGCACAGGCAGTCCGGCGTGCGGCTGCATCTTTGGTCCCGCCTGCAAGCTGGGCTCTCACCACCTCTCCTGAGCCTCCCTGGGTGACTGAGCGAGCTAAGTGCCGACGACGAGCGGGTCTAAAGAGAAGAAACTGTGCTGCCCCTCCCCCCTCGAGACATCGCTTTCAGAAGAGGGCTCTATTTCTTGCCTATCCTCCTCCTCCTGTCAGCAGTGGGAAGAGCGGCTGTGTCTCCGGAGATTGCAGCTGCGGGCCTTTCTCCCCCTCTTTTCCTCGTGCTGCTGTACTCGGGAGCAAAGCCCTCTCCTTCCCATTGGCCAAAAAAAGGAGCAAAAAGGAGGATCATGGGACAGGTAGTCCCGAGGACTGGCAAGCCCCAGCAATCCTAAGAGGGAAACTGCAGCCCCCAGTATGCCCAGCTGAAGGGTAATGAATGCTCTTGAGACTTTAAAGGGAGACACAGCAAACCTTCTGGTAAAGGGCACGTATTAATGTGTCATCCTAGAGGAGTTGGACTGCCTGTGCAACCTTTATAGGTTTCAAGTATCGCCTTGTGCTACCAGTAGTGACACCTCCACTTGAAAAAACATTCCTGTTTTGGAGGTCGTCTCATTGTTGCCCATCTAGTGCACCTGTTGTTAATTTCAATTAACAGCAAAGCAGCTGAAACAACAACCCCCTCTGTATACACCCCTCCCCCTCGGCTACTTAACTGACCAGATCAAGATCCCAGGAGTTTTGATTCAAAAGTTTTCCTTTTATTTTACTTTTTTTCCAAAGATATTTTATTAGTTTTGGTATAATTTTGACAATTGGAGTAGCTAACAGATAAGGTAGACAGGTGTAGCGGGGCCATTACAGTTTATGTGACCTAAAGACTACCATCTGCTGATCAAGAAGGATCTTGGCTCCCTCCGGTGATCAAGTTGTGATATAGCCACCTTCCATTGACTTGCATTGTTACAACAAGGAATGTTGGGAAATTGAGTACAGGGAGAAAGAGACTCCATTGCCCTGGTTTAGATATAGACTACAATACCCAGAGAGCAACTGTACCACCCCAGCGCGCTTTGCTCCCTGCATAGACTTCTGGGGGAGGTAATTTAAGGAGGAGGACGTTCTTGGCGCGCTCTCTCTGGAGATCGCGGACGGAGTATCTTGGAAGGACAAGGCCTGAACTGGTTGGGTGGAACGGGCACCTGCCCAAAGACAAGATCTACTGACTGTGTTTGCTGGATGGTGGATCATTCTCATTGACCGTTGTGGTTTGACTATTTGGGCCTTTTTAACAGTTCATTTGTTTCCTTATTGGATTACAAATTACCCCTTGCGCGCCACCGCATGCCAACGCATCGGTGCACGGACCTTTGGGATAATTTGTTCTGGGATTTGGTCTGATCAACCAACCCACATTAGTTATATATATATATATATATATATATATATATATATATATATATATATATATATATATATATATATATATATATATATAATTTAAAGACTGCCTGTTTATTTATTGCAGACTGTTGATATTTGTTTTCATATTCTCTAACTGAGTAAATGGTTCCATTAGACTGTGTAATATTGTAGAGAGAGAGAGAGAGCTGGGTGAGGCTTTGCTAGGAGGTACTTCAGTGTGAATGCCTTACTGAGGGAACCCCCTTTCTGGTGCTTACACAGGTCTGCATAGCCGATACAAATTAGTTTATATTTATCTGCTATTAGTGACTCCTGCAAGGCTCTGCATGAAGTTTTCTACCGTTTTACCTTTGTTTCCTTTGTTTTATTCTACCAAGTAAAGAATTACATTGGTTAAGTTGAATTTGTGTGCACTCTATCTGTCATCCTACGGGATCAATACAACTCAAGGTAATCATTGGTTTAAATAATTTATTGTGGGGCAGTAAGATATTGTGCTTCCCAACATCCATTGGGGTCCACGATCCCCATTAATGCCACTTGTGCCAAGGGAGGGTTTGAGACAATTCTAGGAGTTGATAGCCAGAGCGTAGGCCCAAAACAAACCAGCAGCTCCTCCAGGGGTAGTACTACACAGGTAACCAATATAATCTCTGCAATGATAATAACAGTGATTGCTACAAGAAAGGAGCATGGGAGAATAATAGGAAAGAAAAGGGAACAGCTAGGGATGAGAGGAATAAAGGGAAAGAAGAATGTGAGATGCAACAAAAGGAGACACCCACTAGGGACAGATTGAAGCTGTCCCCCTTCGGTGACCCGCGGTACAAACCCAGAAAGATATACAGGTACATTAATAATATTTCACACGCAAGTTTATCTATTTTGTAGAACCTAACAGACAACATATTAACTCAAAGTGAAGTCGTTCAAGCAAAACATGTCCAAATTATTCTCAGAGAAGGAGTCGCGTCTTATGGAGAGTATAGTTATGTCTGTCTGTGAAGAAGGTGTGAGGTCGGGATGTGGTTTTGTTTGATGAGAGGGAATGATGCCAAGTATAGGTGTTTTTTCTCATGAATTTGGTGTTGGGCCATTTGTGTTGGATCACGGCATACAATTTTTCTTTAAAAAGCAGAGATTTGAGGTTACTTATTGTTCTGGATACTTTTGGCGGAGCGGGAACAATCCAATGGTTAAGAATGTTCATGCGCGCTATGAGCAGCGTTAGGAGGACCCATTGACGGTTTCCTTGGAGTAGCAAATTAGATGTGTTTGGGGATTTCCATTTTGATGTGGGGTATCCAAACAGGAGGAGCATAGGGTCTTTCTCGGGTTGCCAGTTAGTCACTTCATAAATGAACGTGAGGATTGAGGAACAATAGGTGGTGATCCTTGGACAAAGCCAGAAGCGGTGGAATAACAGTGGATGATTTACGGACTGAGCACCATGGACAAGATGATCCAGTGGTGAAGGAATGATTCGATTAAAAAAGGGTAGTAGGCTCTGTGTATTAGCTTGAATTGAATTTCCCTCCAAGATTTGTTCGGTGTAATGTTTCTGGTGAGGATGTTATCTAAATTGACTTCACCTGGTAGATCTGTTATCCAGGATCTGATCGAAGTGTCATGTAAAGGTTTTTCAAATTTCCCATTCAGAGGGGGATACAAGTCCCAAAAAGCTATGTAGGAGTGCTGACAGATTTATTGGGTGGGCCATGGCAGATTCCAGGTCATAGTTAGAGTATTTGGATGATTGTGATAGCCAGTCCATGCCTGATCTCAATAAACATTCAAGATTGTTGTAACAGGCGCTGCCTGTTGTCAGAACCTGTACTCACCGAGACCGAGATGCTGAGGGCGGCTCACCTTTGCGACCCTGTGCAGACCACTCCCTGGAGTTGGGACAGAGGAGGGACGGCACAAGGAGGCACCGGCGCCGGGAGCTGGCAGGAAGACTTGGTGCAGCTGACAGAAGCAGGGCAGGTGCAGAAGACTGGAGACAAGCGTTGGTCAGGCAGGAACTGGTAGGTGAGTCTGGTAGGGTCCACAGGAGATGAGGGCAAATCCGAGTCACAAGCTGAGGGTCAAGGGCAGGAGAGTTCAGAGGGAGTCCATGAGAGCAAGCCGAGGTCAAGGGGCAGGAGACAACAGCAATCCAGGTAACGTTAGCCAAAGGGTCAGAGGTTCCGGGTGAGAGGAGAGTCGTCAGGAATTCCGGGTCAAAACAGGCAGGTACGGCAACAGGTAAACACATAGGAGCTGAAGACAAACCAGCAACCTGTTCAGGGAAGGCTGCTGGTTTAAATAGGAATGTCCGGCCTCTGATTGGCCCCAGGGTTGCCGCATACGTGCACGTGCGCGCTTCCACGCACACGGCGCGCTGCCGTACCGCGCATGCGTGCGCGCAAACCACGCACAGGCATGCGCCGAAATGTCATTCTACTGGGCATGTGCGAGAATCTGTCAGAGATGGAGCTAGTACCCTGACAGTGCCCCCCCCCAAGGGGCGGACTCCGGACGCCCAAACTGGTCATTAACTCCGGGTGTTCCAGGTGAAAGGCCCGAATCAGGCGAGGGGCATGGAGATTCCGGGAAGGCTCCCAAGAGTTATCTTCAGGGGGATATCCCTTCCACTTTATAAGGTATTGCAACTGCCTTCCTCTTTTCCTGCAGCTCAAGATAGCCTCCACCTCAAATTCTTTTTCACCCTCAATCTCCACTGGTGGAGGTGGCAGTTCTTCTCTACCGTTGAAGGGGTCAGACACAACGGGCTTAAGCAGAGAGGCGTGAAACACAGGGTGGATCTTGTAGGACCTGGGTAAAGCCAACTCAAAAGCTACTGGGTTGATTTCTCGCCTGATCTCAAATGGCCCGATGAACCTTGGACCCAGCTTCCGAGAGGGAATAGGTAACTTGAGGTTGATGGCGGATAGCCAGACCTTCGCACCCACTTTGAAGACAGGGCAATCCTTCCTCCCCTTGTCATGGAACCTCTTATAGTCCTGCTGAGCTTGCTGCATGCTTTCCTGTAACTTCTGAAAGTTTTGCTGGATGCAGGTCACACGTTCCTGGACCGCTGGCACAGATGTTTCCGGGATGGAGTCCGGCAAAAAGGAAGGGTGGAAACCGAAGTTAGCCCAGAACGGGGTTTGGTTTGTGGAAGAATGTATGGAATTATTGTAAGCAAACTCGGCTGTAGATAACAAGGAGGACCAATCGTCTTGGGAGACTGAGCAAAAGCATCGTAGATACTGTTCTAGCGTTTGATTAGTGCGCTCTGTCTGGCCATTACTTTGAGGGTGATAGGCCGAGGACAGACAGATCTTCACTTCCAAAGCTCTGCAAAGTTCCTTCCAAAATTTGGATGTGAATTGAGTACCTCTGTCAGATACTATGCTTTTGGGCACTCCATGGAGCTTGATAATCTCTTTAAAAAAGATTTTGGCTGTGTCTGCCGCGGAGGGCGTACCCACCATGGGCAAAAAATGCGCCATCTTGGACAGACGGTCCACCACGACTAGGATCGTGGTAAACCCGGCTGAAGGAGGCAAATCGACAATAAAGTCCATGGAGATGTCAATCCAGGGCCGTTCTGGGATAGGAAGGGGTTTCAGCAGCCCCCAGGTCTTCGTGTTTGGCCCCTTACTCCGCTGGCAGCGAATGCAGGAAGAGACATAATCCTTGCAGTCGGACCTCCATTTAGGCCACCAGAAGGAGCGAGAGATCAGTTCGGAAGTTTTACGGGTACCAAAATGGCCAGCCAATTTACGATCATGGAAGGTGCTGAGGATTAACTGTCTTGCCTCTGTTGGAACAAAAATCTTCCCACGAGACCACAGCAGGTCGTCCTTTTTCTCCAAGGAGGAAACCTCATGATCAGGGCACCGTTGGCAGTAGAGCAGTCAACAAATCTGTTTGAGGGAGAAGCAAAACATTTTGAGGTGACAGGATCGTGCTGGGCTCGGAAGTATCGGGCGTCTCTGGAAACATCCTGGAGAGGGCATCAGCTTTTCCATTTTTTGCGCCAGGACGATAGGTAATATGGAAATTGAAGCGAGCAAAAAAAAGAGCCCAACGGGCTTGTCTGGGCCTAAGGCGTTTTGCAGACCGTAAGTATTCCAGGTTCCTGTGGTCAGTGAAAATGATAATGGGATGCGCTGCCCCCTCCAGCAGGTACCTCCACTCCTCCAGTGCAAATTTTATGGCCAGTAGTTCTCTATCGCCTACGTCGTAATTGCGCTCAGGAGGACTTAGTTTCCGAGAGGCGTAGGCTACTGGGTGAAGAAGCGACTTCGGTCCCTGTCTCTGGGAAAGAATAGCGCCTGTAGCAGATTCCGAGGCGTCCACTTCTAGAACAAAAGGTAACGTAGAATCCGGATGACAAAGTACAGGTGCCGAGGTAAAGGCCGTTTTGAGTTTGATAAAGGCCTCCTGAGCCTCTTGTGGCCACTGGAAGCGGTGCCCCTGGCGGGTCAACTTGGTGATGGGAGAAACAATTGATGAAAAACCGATGATGAATCGTCTATAAAAATTGGCGAAGCCAATGAAGCGCTGAACGCCCTTTTTGTCTGTTGGAGGTGCCCACTCCTGAATAGCACTGATTTTCTGGGGATCCATGGCTACCCCATGCACAGAAATGATAAATCCTAAAAATTGCACTGATGTCTTTTCGAACTCGCATTTTTCTGATTTGAGATAAAGCCGGTGTTGTCTCAAGATGGTGAGAACCTGCCTGACATGTTGCCGATGTAATTCTTTTGTGGCTGAAAAGATGAGAATATCGTCCAAGTAGACTACGAGGAAGTCATCTAAAAATTGTCGAAAAATGTCATTGACTAGATGCTGGAAGGTGGCGGGCGCATTACAGAGCCCACAGGGCATGACCAGATACTCGAAGTGCCCGAATCTGGACCTGAACGCAGTCTTCCACTCATCTCCTGCCCTTATTCGGACCAAATTGTAGGCGCCTCGGAGGTCCAATTTAGAAAAAACCTGAGCTGATCGGAACCTTTGAAAGAGCTCGGGGATTAGAGGCAGCGGGTACCGGTTCTTGATGGTAATTTTGTTTAACTCCCTATAATCAATGCAGGGTCTAAGCGATCCATCTTTTTTCTCGACAAAGAAGATCCCCGCCCCCGCTGGCGAGGAGGAGGGACGGATGAACTTCTTACTTAAATTTTCTTCAATATAGACCTTGAGGGTCTTCAACTCAGTCTCTGACAAGGGGAATATGCGCCCAAAGGGAATTTCAGATCCGGGCAAGAGGTCAATGGGGCAGTCATATGACCGATGTGGTGGGAGACAATCGGCTTGTTTTTTGTCAAAGACATCCTTGAAGTCTAGGTAGGCTGGAGGAACATGCTGTAGGTCTTCAGGTGGAGTAGCTAGCGTGGAGCAGGCGACTGGAGCGGGTGCGAGACAGTGCTGGGAACAGTAGGTGGAAGGGAAGCTGACTTCTTTCTTGAGCCAATCAATGCAGGGCAGATGAACTTGTAGCCAAGGGAGACCCAGAATGATAGGGAACATGGGGGACGGGATCAAGTCCAAACAGAGGAACTCCCGATGCCCAGAATCTGAGATGGCACAAAGAGGAAGGGTTTCCTGGGTAATCAATCCGGAACGGGGAAGAGAGCCATCAGCCAGATGAACTTGCAGCTGAAAATCCTTGGTACGGCAAGGGAAACGCAGCTTTTGGGCCAAGGATGAGTCCAAGAAGCAGCTGCAGGCCCCGGAATCAATTATCGCCGGCAGACGTGTTGCCCCTTCCGGGAGCTGTAGGGAAAGAAAGAGGATAACATAAGTCTGAGGCAAACTGGTAACAGGGAAATTGATAGCAGATGGAGGTTTCGACTTACAAGGCCTTACTGGGCAAGTGCGCAAAAAGTGTCCGGCGGCTCCGCAGTACAGACAGAGGTTAGATTGACGCCTCCGGAGTCTTTCTTCTGGAGTCAGGGGGGCCCGTACTATACCAAGCTGCATCGGCTCTGGGTCGGGTAATGAGGTGTTTGGTGGAGCTGGGTGAGGCGGAGGTACTGGAGCATATCTTGGTGGAACCCAGTTAGGCCGGTTGGACTGGAACCTCTCCGAACGACGTTCTCGAAGGCGCCTATCCAGCTGAGTGGCGGTTTGGATTAAATCCTCCAGAGAGGCAGGGGGTGCCGACCTTGCAAGCTCATCCTTTAGGTTCTCAGAGAGGCCCTGGCGGTATTGGTACCTGAGGGCCAACTCATTCCAGCCTGTGTCAGCAGACCACTTTCTAAATTCGGCGGTGTAGTCTTCCACCGGCCGTCCCCCTTGATTTAAGCTGTGCAGAGTACCCTCTGCGGTGGCTGCACGTAGGGGGTCGTCGTATAATTTCCCCATGTGGGTGAAGAAGGTGTCCATAGAGTCAAGTATTGGACTGCGTTGTTCCATTAAGGAGTGTGCCCATGCTTGAGGCTCCTCAGAAAGGAGAGAGATTATGAATCCAACCTTAACAGCTTCGGTCGCAAAAGTTCTAGGTTGCAAGGCCAGGTAAAGGGAACAGGCATTCTTGAAAGCCCGATATTTCCGGCGGTCGCCTGAGAATCGCTCGGGCATGGAGACCCGGGGTTCGGGATTACTCCCCATCATGGCAGGGCTTGCAGGAGCTTGGGCAGCAGAAGGTCCGGGTGAAGAGGCTAGGGCCGCAGTGGATGAACCTGGGGAACCGGCCAGTTGTTGGAGGCGGCCATCAATCTGGAGGTAGCCTTCCTGAAGCTTCTGGACTGCCTCTGTTAAGGCAGAGACCTGTTGGCACAGCGTCTCAAAGGGTGAGCGCGCCCTGTCGGTCTCAGACATCTGGCTGGTTTGTACTGTCAGAACCTGTACTCACCGAGACCGAGATGCTGAGGGCGGCTCACCTTTGCGACCCTGTGCAGACCACTCCCTGGAGTTGGGACAGAGGAGGGACGGCACAAGGAGGCACCGGTGCCGGGAGCTGGCAGGAAGACTTGGTGCAGCTGACAGAAGCAGGGCAGGTGCAGAAGACTGGAGACAAGCGTTGGTCAGGCAGGAACTGGTAGGTGAGTCTGGTAGGGTCCACAGGAGATGAGGGCAAATCCGAGTCACAAGCTGAGGGTCAAGGGCAGGAGAGTTCAGAGGGAGTCCATGAGAGCAAGCCGAGGTCAAGGGGCAGGAGACAACAGCAATCCAGGTAACGTTAGCCAAAGGGTCAGAGGTTCCGGGTGAGAGGAGAGTCGTCAGGAATTCCGGGTCAAAACAGGCAGGTACGGCAACAGGTAAACACATAGGAGCTGAAGACAAACCAGCAACCTGTTCAGGGAAGGCTGCTGGTTTAAATAGGAATGTCCGGCCTCTGATTGGCCCCAGGGTTGCCGCATACGTGCACGTGCGCGCTTCCACGCACACGGCGCGCTGCCGTACCGCGCATGCGTGCGCGCAAACCACGCACAGGCATGCGCCGAAATGTCATTCTACTGGGCATGTGCGAGAATCTGTCAGAGATGGAGCTAGTACCCTGACACCTGTTCCCTGTTAACAGGCGCTCTGCGCGCCTGTTACTTCCTATAACGGGCGCCTTCAGCGCCATAATGCATTCCATTCTGGAGCGCATACAGCGCTCACGTGATGACATCATCGCCCGGTGCCGTGATGCGTTCCAGCGTGGAACGCGGAAGTGCGCCGCACACTGCGCTTTGTTTGATTTCAGTGTGATGCGCTGCACCTGATCTCCTGCCTATAAAGGCATTCAAAGGAGATGCAGCCCCTGTTCTATTATTGTCAGCTGTAGCTCGGCCTATGCTACAGAGATGGTTGCCATTGCTCCCCATGCCGGAACACCGATCCAGCCTCAACTACTACTTTAATACCATCTACACCTACTGCTACTAGGAGCCATTGCTCGGGACAACTTTACAGACTGCCCTACTGAACATCCTTCACCACAGGATACCTAGTACCTATACTGAAGCCTGCAAAATGGATAAGTTACATTTCTGTTACTTGTAGTGCTATAGCAATATCTGCTACTTATATACCAGCTATACAATTGCTATTACCTATCATATCTTCTACTGCTCAACATCTAGGATACTGTTGTGTTATAGGACTGTCTGCTAAGGAATATGTTAAAGGCACATCTGTACTCAAATACCCTGAGCTCCTAATTATATATGTACTCTCAAAGTACCCAAGCTCTATTCACCTCTCAAGTATAACTAATAGTTATTACTACAGCTCCTGACTATTATATGTACTCTCAAAGTACCTGAGCTATATTGCCTCTCTTACATTACTATTAGTTCCCAGTACAACTTGTGTATTGCTACGTGAACACTCAAAGTACCTGAGCTATATTGTCTCTCATATGTAACTATAACTTGTTACCACAACTCATATTTACTATGTGCTTGACAGAAGTATAAAATACTTATAGGCTTGTCCTAACTAGAGTTGAGCGGACACCTGGATGTTCGGGTTCGGGTCCGAACCCGAACTTAAAAAAAAAAGTTCGGGTTCGGGAACCCGAACCCGAACCCGAACCCGAACTCCGAACCCCATTGTAGTCAATGGGACACGGACTTTTAGAAAAAAAATGCGCGGAGGTCCCCGCAAATTCAATAACCAGACCCTTTAGGTCTGGTATGGATATTAAGGGGAACCCCGCCGTCAATTAAAAAAATGACGTGCGGTTCCCCCTAAATATCCATAACCAGACCCTTCAGGTCTGGTATGGATATTAAGGGGAACCCCGCTGTCAATTTAAAACAAAAATTACGTGCGGTTCCCCCTAAATATCCATAACCAGACCCGTTATCTGAGCACGTTGACCTGGCCGGCCGCAGAAAAGAGGGGGGGACAGAGTGCGGCCCCCTCTCTCCTGAACCGCACCAGGCCACATGCCCTCAACATGGGGAGGATGTCCCCATGTTGATGGGGACAAGGGTCTCATCCCCACAACCCTTGCCCGGTGGTTGTGGGGGTATGCGGGCGGGAGGCTTATCAGAATCTGAAAGACCCCTTTAACAAAGGGGACCCCCAGATCCTGACCCCCCCTGTGTGAAATGGTAATGGGGTACACTGTACCCCTACCATTTCACGAAGGAAGTGTAAAGTCTTGTAAAAAAACACACACACACCGTAGAATATAGTCCTTTATTAATAAAAAAAAAAGAAAAAAACTCCAGCGGTAATAATCCACTCGTTCCCGGCTTCCTGCTCCAATGTTGTCCCGATCCTGCGACGGGTGATCTCCAGCGATGAGAAGATCCTGCGACGGCCGGGTGATCTCCGCTCCAGTGATGAGAAGATCCATCCGGAGCGCAGCATCCCCAACCTCCTCTCACCGCTGGACACAGCCCAGCGAATGATGTGCTGGAGCTGTGACATTACTTATATAGAGGAGGCAGGGCCACCCGTCACGTGACCCCGCACCCTCTGATGAGTCTACCCTCTTCCTGGGCTTCCCCAGTGACGAAGCAGAGGGTACGTCAGAGGGTGCAGGGTCACGTGACGGGTGGCCCTGCCTCCTCTATATAAGTAATGTCACAGCTCCAGCGCGTCATTCGCTGGGCTGTGTCCAGCGGTGAGAGGAGGTCGGGGATGCTGCGCTCTGGATGGATCTTCTCATTGCTGGAGCAGAGATCACCCGGCCGTGCAGGACCTTCTCATCGCTGGAGATCACCCGCAGCCGTCGCAGGATCGGGACAACGTTGGAGCAGGAAGCCGGGAACGAGTGGATTATCACCGCTGGAGTTTTTTTCTTTTTTTTTTTTATTAATAAAGGACTTTATTCTACGGTGTGTGTGTGTTTTTTACAAGACTTTACACTTCCTTCGTGAAATGGTAGGGGTACAGTGTACCCCATTACCATTTCACACAGGGGGGGTCAGGATCTGGGGGTCCCCTTTGTTAAAGGGGTCTTCCAGATTCTGATAAGCCTCCCGCCCGCATACCCCCACAACCACCGGGCAAGGGTTGTGGGGATGAGACCCTTGTCCCCATCAACATGGGGACATCCTCCCCATGTTGAGGGCATGTGGCCTGGTGCGGTTCAGGAGAGGGGGGGGCCGCACTCTGTCCCACCTCTTTTCTGCGGCCAAACAGGTCAACGTGCTCGGATAACGGGTCTGGTTATGGATATTTAGGGGGAACCGCACGTCATTTTTGTTTTAAATTGACGGCGGGGTTCCCCTTAATATCCATACCAGACCTAAAGGGTCTGGTTATTGAATTTGCGGTGACCTCCGCGCATTTTTTTTCCCGAACTCCGATTCCGGACCCAAACTTTTTCCAATTATTCGGGTTCGGGATAAACCCAAAGTCCGTACCGAACACGAACTTTACAGTTCGGGTTCGCTAAACCCTAGTCCAAACTGTTTAAACTTGTTCGCTCTAACTTTTCTATGCTAGGGGTTGATGCTATTTCATAGCATCTCCCCTAGTGGCCTAATACATCCCTGTATGCTTATGGTGATATGATGTAGAGAACCCCCTAACTCTTGTTATGAGGAGTGACGCCTGGGGTCCCTTAATGATAATCACCTGCATATAGAGGTGTATTGGAATATTGATCTTGAACTATATTTTTAAACGATAAGCTCTGGTCGCATGTCGTAATGCCTCCATGCTTAGTAGCTCAACGCCTTTCTTTATGTGACACAGAGATGATGTATAGATCCCCCTAACTCCTGTTACGAGGAGTGACGCCTGGGGCCAATACTGAGTTGTCGCATAGAGAATTGCATTGAAGTCCTTACTAACTGCAGTTGTGGTTCACTCCATTCACCAGTGCTATTACAATTGTACACTCTAATGTTTGGAAGGCTGGCTCCCCTTCACTCTTTGGGAGAACAAGTTTTGTTAGAGCTATTCTCGGTTTACTCTTTTTCCATAGAAAGGCAGTGATTGCCTTATTTAAAGTCTGTACATCTTTATGTTTATGTAGTAATGGTAAGTTTGTAGGGGGTATAAAATGCAAGCAAAGCTGACCATTTTGAAGAGTGCGCATCTCCCAAAGAGTGATAGTGGAAGGTTGGACCAGGCCTCCCCAGCTTAACCACAATTTTCAAAATCAGTGTAGGGTAATTAAGGGTGTAAAGAGAGGATGGATCCTTCCCTATTTTAATGCCCAATTAGGTGATGTGTTTTTCATTTATGTGAAAAGGGGAGGAGGACACCCATGGTCGGGACGTGTGTGCACCTAAAGGAAGAATTTTACACTTGGCAAAGCTTATTCTCAGGCCAGAGCACTTGCCGAAGGAGTTGAAAATATTTTGTAGGGTGGGAATATCTGTTTGGGGGGGAAGTTGTGAATAACAAGATGTCATCCGCAAACAGGGCTACTCGCAATTCATCACGCCCAAGTAGGATTCCTTGAACGGTGGCTGTGGTGTTAAGGCATTGTGAAAGGGGCTCAATGGCCAGGTTGAATAGCAGGGGAGAGAAGGGGCATCCTTGTCCAGTCTCCTTGTGCAGTTGTATGGGGTTAGGTTGTATTCCTAATGCTATTACTGTGACTGATGGGGATGAATACAAGCTATGTATGAAATGGTAAAAGGGGCCTACTATACCTACCTTTTGCATTAATAGGGATAGCCATTGAAAACTAACATTATCAGAGGCCTTTTCGGCATCTAAAGTTATAATTGCTACATCTTCTAAGGGGTGTTGTTGTGCATACTCTAAGGTGGCTAGGACCCTCCTTAGGTTCGAAGCAGCCGATCTGCCAAACGGGTAGATTTTATCTTGGATAGTATTTTGGAGTCAATGCAGTGATAGCAGTGATATTGGGCGGTATGACCCTGGGTTCTGACGGTCTTTACCTTTTTTTGCAATCAGTTTTATGTGTGCTTGATAGCCTGTTGGAAGGTATGGACCCCCGTACCCCCATATCAAGTTGTATACCAATAGGAGAGAGGGGGTGATTGATTCTCAGAGGATTTTAAAAAATTCAGGAGTATAGCCATCTGGGTCTGGGGCCTTACTGTTCGAGAGGCCACTTGTTGGCTGCCTCGATTTCCTCTGCAGTAACAGATGCGTTTAAAGTTTTTAGCAAGTCTGGTGCAATCTAGGGAAGAGGCGTAGCATCTAACCAGTTTGCCACTTCAGTAGGATCTAGTGGTTCAGGGGAATAGAAATTGAAATAGAATGATTCCAGAATTTTATTTATTTCCTTGGGCGATGTGTAAAGAGTGCCATCAGGATGGCGTAGAGCATTGATATGAGTTGGTAGGAAGGTACCTTTGGTGAGCCTGGCCAGTAGCTTCCCTGCCTTATTTCCATATTTGTGGTATTGGAATTGAATATGGGACAATCATTCTAGATTGTGTGCCCAGGGGTCAAAAAAGTCCTTAGCTTCCTGCCACGACTTACGGGTGTTTCAGTCATTTAGTCGCTGTTGGGCTGTCCGTAGTTTGTCACTGGCCTCCAAATAATGTTTTTGGGTGAATTTCCTATGGGCCGAAGCGAAGGATATAATCCTTCCCCTGAGGAATGCTTTCCCTGCCTCCCAGAATAGATTTGGGTTATCCTTATGTGAACTATTGTTGTGTGAGTATTCCACCCAAGCCTCACGTAACATTGTTTTGAAACTGGCATTTTGGGTCAAGGGACCCGGAAACCGCCATTGTCTGTATTCTGGGCAGGTTTGGAGAGCGTCTATGGTAATTGAAATAGGGGAGTGATCTGAAATTGTCATGTCGTGTATAGAAGAGTCCCTAACCCTGTGCAAAAGGGATGGGGGTGCATAGGAAGTAGTCAAGTCTGGCAGGGAGTCGTGGGCTGGGGAGAAGAAAGTGAATTCCTTATCTACGGAATGTTGTAGTCTCCATGTATCTATCAGTTTACCATGTGGTAGAAGTGGGTGAACTGGCCACGTGTTGACGAACTTGATCTGTCATGTGGGCTAGATCTATCTTCACTGTTGTGTAAGACCGAGTTGAAATCACCTCCTATAAGGTGTGATATGCTGGCCTCTTTTGCTTGTTGGGATGTTAAATAGGTGAAGTAAGACTTGTCCGGGGAATTGGGTGCATATATATTAGTTATCCTAACCTCACTCGACTGAAGTTTTAGGTGGATTGATACTAACCTACCTTTCTCATCTTTGTCAACTGAGACTAAGTCATATGCTATTTTTTTGTGTAGGAGTATAAGTGAACCCACCTTGTGTCCCTTGGAAGCTGAGCCTAACACCCTTATTGGCCAAAGTTTTTGGCATTCTGGAGAAATCACTTTCCGCCAAGTGAGTCTCCTGTAGCAGAGCTATGTCCGACTTTAATCTTTTTGAGTGTCTGAGGATCTTCATTCTTTTTATCAGGGAGCGAAGCCCTTTAACATTCCAGGATGTCATTTGTAGAGAAGCCATAGGTCAGGAATGGGGTAGGTAATGTAAGTGGTTGTATGTGGGAGTTACCTGGATCAAATGAACGGAGTTAAATTTTGTGCGAGGTAGTACAGAGTTCTGGATTTGCGACGGGAGGAACCATCCCTTCTTTAGAGAGTTGGGTGCATAAGAGGGAAAGAGAAAAATAGAGAGAAAAGATTAACTACAAGAGAAAAACATTTACGCGACTTCACTTTTTTTCCATATGCTATTTCACCACTGGTCAAACCGCTAGCCCACAGGCTGTAAATAGACATGTGCACAGCAAAAATTTTCGTTTATTTCTGTTTCGTTTCTGTTCGTTTATCGTGATTCGTAACAAGTCGTAATTTCGTAAGACGTTAGTTATCGTATTCGTACTCTTTAGTATTTTCGTAACACTCTTTTTTCCGTTTCCGTTTTTTTCTGTTAGTTTATTTTTCGTTGAATCGAGATTCGTATTTTCGTTATATTTTGTATTCTGCCGCGTTCGTATTTTTAAAATGATTTTATTCGTTCCTTCATTTTTACATTAGTTTAATTTTCGTTGTTTTGCTATTCGTATTTACATTATATTTTCCATCATGCCGCATTCGTATTTTCGTAAGAAATATATTTTCGTTGCTTTATGATCATTCGTATTTTCGTGTCTAATTTCCTTTGATTGTAAAAACATACTTTTGTTGCTAGATTTTATTGCATTCATAATTCTGTTAGAATACATTTTACGTTTATTCGACACACTACTCGTCGTAATTTTGTAATTCGTACTTTACTGTGATTGACTTGACTGTCTTAGTTAGCACACACACCCTGTCTAGAATGAAGTCTGACGTAGAAGAAAACTAAAATATGTCTGATATTACAAATACAAATCTAGAAATTAGATGCACTGCAGTCTAACACAGAAAAAGACACAATGAGCCAGGAGGTAATGAGAAAGAAGCTCATTGGGGGAAGGAACAAACCTCTTCAGAGGAAAGGGACAGCGCTCAGTGGCTATTGGTCAATGTCCAGAAATATTTCAGTACTAACGAAAGCTAATTTACATTATTTCGTATTTTCGTTGTTTTAATTTCTGTTTTCCGAAGATTTGTAATTTATTTTTCGTTAGTTTTGTTTTTCGTTTTTTATTCTTTGTTCGGCATTTCGGTTGTTTTCTTTTCGGTCTTCGAATATTAGTAAGTTTGCATTTTCGTTCATTTTGTTTTTCGTAATTATTTTTTTTTTTGGGTTCAGTATTTTCGTTGTTTCTATGTTTTCGTTTCTTTCATCATTCGTATCTTCGTTGTTTTTCATATTCGTTATTTTGAAAATATCGTTATTCGTTATTAATTGCGCTAAACCGTTCGTTCATTCGTATGTTAACGAATCAACTAAAATAACGAAAAATGACGGAAAACGTATTCGTAACTTAAAAAATTGCACATGCCTAGCTGTAAAGAAGTGGGGTTGAACGCTAGTCCTCACCCCGCAAAGTATCAGATATAATGAGGGGGCTGTCACTGTACCCTGATTTGTGAGAATCTCGGTGGGGTAGAGCATATGGTGAAGGAGCATTATTTTCTCTCCTGTAGGAGGGGTAAGGGCAAGAATTATTGCCCGAAACCATGCCTTAGGGGCGAGCATATAGTAAATTAGTATGTCACACAATTTATAAAGAAACAAAAACATAACATCACAACAGGAACAGTTGCTGTAAAAAGGAACTCAGACTAACATGGTGTGCGACAGCCTTAGGGCAGCACTCCTTTGACCTTCTCAAAGGACAAAGGATCCTGAGGAGCAAAAACTGGTAGAAGAGAGTACCCTCAGCACCTATGTGTGTGAGGTATCGGTCAGGTGCAAACTTCAGCGAGGTTCTTGCTGATCACTTAGAGAGATGGGCTTTAGATGTTTGGGGGGTTCCTTCCTGGGGCTCCTTTGCTCTCTGAACCCAAACTTCAGGTTTTCTGTATACGTGTTAGATGGGGTTTGCCCAGGTGAAAATGAGAAAGAGCACAGGAATGCACTCGCTTTTTCTGGTGATTGGAAGGTGAGCTGTCCGCCATTTGGAGCTTGTAGGCAGAGAATTGCTGGGTAGGCTAAAGTGAAGCGGACGCTCCTTTTGTAAAGCTCTGCAGATAACAGTTGGAATTCTTTGCATGACACTTCGGAGGAGTAATCAACGAAGATGAGGAGCTTGTGGCCCTCCACTACAACAGATTTAGCTTTCCGAAAGCTTTGTAGAATGTCCGTACGATCAACGTAGTTGAGATATTTTGTTATAATTGGTCTTGGGTGCTTGCGATCATTTGCAGGGGCCCCGACCTGATGGGCCCGCTCCACGGTGCATCTGCTTTTTATTCTGAGGACTTCAGGAATGGCAGGAGGTGCATAGATCGAGGAGCGAGTCATGTTTATGCGATTTAGAAAGGCCGATTATCCTCAGATTGTTCCTTCTGGAACGCTTTTCCAAGTCCTCCATTCGATCGTGCAAGTGCTGCTGGGCTTGGGTATATTTTTCCATAGCTGCACTCATATGGTATTGATCATCTTCAATGAAGAATATACATTGTTCTGCCTCTGTCAGCCTCTGGGAGTGCTCTCCAAACTCTTTTCTCAGCTGCAATATGCCTGTGGACACTGCTCTGTCCACAGCAGCCGTTATAGTGGGAGAGAGCAGAGCAGCTACAGCCTGAGCAATCTGTTCATGCGAGCTGTGTGTCTCCTGGCTCCCAGGACTCTTTCCTCCATGTCCTCACAGGAGAGTTATTGTGTGCAGGGAATACCTGATCACCGAGAGTGGTGTGCACTCTGTGATGGAGACGTGCTGCGGTGGCCATTTTAGATTGCCCTGAGGGAGAAGGAGACGTGTCCCTCGATCGTGATCTGGAGCAAGATCGCGGCTGTGTCAGGTACCGCTCCATGCACGGTACTGCTGGGTGATCGTGCAGGGGCTTCAGAGTTTTTGTATGCTGATTACCCTGCAGGATGAGCAGAGCCGCCGGTCACCCTGTCCCTCACATACGGCACCGGAACTGGAACTCCTTTAATTTTTTTGAGCACTGTATATATGATATTTCACAAAAGTGAGTACACCCCTTTACATTTTTGCAAATATTTTATTATATCTTTTCATGTGACAACAGTGAAGAAATTACACTCTGCTACAATGTAAAGTAGTGAGTGTACAGCTTGTATATAACAGTGTACATTTGCTGTCCCCCTCAAGATAACTCAACATACAGCCATCAGACATGTGCACAACAAGAAAAATCGTATTTTTTTGTTCCGTTTCGTCTCGTTCCGTAGATTCGTAAAGATTCGTAATTTCGTAAGACTCAAGTTTTCCTATTCGGACCTGTTCGTATTTCGTAAGATGCAAGTTTTCCTATTCGGACTCGTTCTTATTTTCGTAACAGTTTTATTATACTGAATGATTCGGAATTCTGTCTAATTTATTTTCGTTGATTTGAAATTCGTAATTTTGTTAGATAATAATTTTCGTTCAATGGATTCGTAATTTTGTACTATCGTAAATACATAGCAACACGCGGCTAATCCATATTAAGATATACTTTCTCTTAAGCCCTGTACACACGGTCAGACTTTTTGCCAACAAACGTCAAAATGAGCGCTTTCCAAAAAATTTGACCGTGTATACGATCTATCGGACAAACTTTTTTGTTTTCAAAAGTCTGGCCAACTCCCATCAGACAAAAATCCATGGAAAAGTTTGGAAAAGTTTGTTTGAAGTCCGATCGTTTGTACGAGGCTTTACACTCTACGCTGTGACTCAGCACAAAAGAGATAAGCTGATTGGCTAAGATATTAAGTAAGATACATCACTCACTAACTACACTGCCCAGTGCCCATTCGAAAGAACGATACAAGTACACAAATTTACGAACAGACAAAGAAACGGATTTACAAAACACACAAATGAAAATACGAACATACGAATGAAAATATGAACAGACAAAGGATTTAAAATACGGAATGCAAATCGTTCGTTATAGATGTCATTTTCGTTCTTTTGCTTTTTTGGTGTTTCGTATTTTAGTAAAATTGTCCAATCATACATTCGTATTTTCGCTTGTTCGTTATTTTGCTTATTCGTAATTGCGTAATTTTCGTATTTTGGTCCTTTCAGCTTTTCGGATGTTCGAATTGATCCGAATGTACGAATACTAACAAATTCGTAGGGAAATCCATTTGTTACGAACGGGAACGCACATGTCTAACAGCCATTAATACCTAATTTAATATAATGTTTAGGAAAAATATTACTTATTTAGAAACCTTTCCAAATTACCATTTGAAAAGGTCATAATGTTGATGTTTAAACCTTTACCTTAAAGTTTATAGAAGGTATCTATGTTAGGGTGATATACTTCTGTTTTACACTCTAATTAAATTGGCTTATTATAGAGACACAACATGTGTTCCTCCTTTTCTGACACATACATTTTTCTTCATTTTGTGAACCCAAAATGAATTTTCCTTACTACTTTACACAAAGGGAATCCTTAACCATTAGACCATTTGTTTTCATCTTATGCTCCCTTGAGGAAAAGCTCATAGTCATTTGTGTATGTTGTATGGTAAAAAAAACAAAAAACAAAAAAAAAAACAGATACAAACAATAAAAAATCAATAACTATTGCTACAATCACAGTACTGCCAACTACTGAAGTTGTGTCACAATTCTCTTTAAATTGTCACTATTGTATGGTAAACATATCTTATTTTTAAATACACAGAACATGTTTCATTTTCAAAGCTCCAGCAACATTTACCCTTGGTATACACACACTGGGACTTAAAATTATTGGCATTAATAATTACGTCAACTATGCTTAGAAAAAAAATCTTAAACCTTATGATAATTTTAAGTAAAACTAAAATTAATAGACATTACATGCAATTTGGTACCTAGATTTTTTGGTGTGAGACAAATAAAAGTATTAATTAAGTAAGTTGCTGGGCTTACATTTGCAACATTTAAGCAAGTACATTTTTATTATATAACTATGAAACTTGGCTTCAATCCTCACATGACTGGGCTATTAATATTCCTGGCTATGCTCTCTTTCGGAAAGACAGGGTAAAAAGGAAAGGTGGAGGGGTCTGTCTCTATGTGAGAAGTGACCTCAAAGCAAGCGTGAAAGAGAACCTGGTTGATGGAGCGTGTGATGAGGCTGAAGCATTATGGGTGGAACTGCATACAGATGTGCGTAGTTCAAAATTAATCATTGGAGTTTGTTATAAACCACCCAATGTTAATGAGGAGGTGGAGACTCAGCTCCTTGCACAGATGGAAAGGGCTGCAAGGTCTGGGACGGTGATAATAATGGGGGATTTTAACTACCCAGAAATTGACTGGATTAATGGCACTTCTGGGACAGTTAAAGGACAAAAATTTAAAAACCTATTGCAGGACAATTTTATGGTGCAGTTTATTGAGGCCCCAACTAGGAATGATGCCCTGTTGGACCTGATAATTTCAAACCATGCAGAGCTTATTACTAATGTTCAGATAAAGGAACACCTGGGTAGCAGTGATCATAACATGATTTCATTTAATGTTAACTATAAGCAAGAAATACATACAGGAAATATTAAAACACTACATTTTAAGAGAGCAAATTTTCCAAGGATGAGGGCTGCTCTCCAGGACTTGGACTGGGAGGGACTATTGGCACATATGAACACAGAACAGAAATGGGAATTCTTCAAAAAGACTGTGTGGAACCTCACTGCAAAGTATGTTCCCATGGGCAATAAGTTTAAAAGGCTAAAAATAAAACCTATGTGGCTCACGGTCAAAGTTAAAAAAGCTATAAACAATAAGAAAGTAGCTTTTAAAAAATATAAAAATGAAGGAACACTAGTGTTGTTTAAATGTTACAAAGAATATAACAGGATATGCAAAAAGGAAATCAAGGATGCAAAAATTCAAAACGAACGACAGATTGCAAAAGATAGTAGGACAAACCCCAAAAAATTCTTTAAATATATTAATAGTAAAAAGGTGAAGTCTGAGCATGTAGGCCCCTTACAAAATAATCTAGAGTGGGTGACTGGGGACAAAGAGAAGGCAAATTTATTAAATGTTTTCTTCAGCTCTGTGTATACAATGGAGCATGGGGGAGCTCATGTCCAAAATGGGGGTGGGAGTGACACAGCCCCAAATCCACAATGGCTCAAAAGTGATATGGTCCAGAAATATTTAGACAGAATAAAGGTGGATAAAGCACCTGGACCTGATGGCATCCACCCACGGATCCTAGGTGAGTTGAGCTCTGTCATTTCAAAGCCACTGTATCTAATATTTAGGGACTCATTAAAGACAGGAATAGTACCACTGGATTGGCGCAGGGCCAATGTGGTGCCCATATTTAAAAAGGGAACAAAGTCTTTACCAAGTAACTATAGACCTGTTAGTTTAACTTCTATAGTTGGGAAGATACTGGAACGTTTAATAAAAGACCACATGGATGAGTTCTTGCTGGAAAAAAACTATTTAAGCAGCAGACAACATGGATTCATGAAAGACAGAAGTTGTCAGACAAACCTGATTTCCTTTTATGAAGAGGTAAGTAAAACCCTGGACAGAGGCGTGGCTGTGGACGTGATATATTTGGATTTTACAAAAGCGTTCGATACAGTTCCGCACACACAGCTCATGTGTAAGGTAAGGTCTACAGGATTGGATATATCAGTTTGTAAATGGATAGAAAACTGGCTGAAAGCCAGAATTCAGAGAGTCGTGGTTAATGATTCTTACTCTGAATGGTCCAATGTTATCAGTGGTGTACCCCAAGGTTCAGTGCTGGGACCCTTACTTTTCAATATATTTATAAATGATATTGGGTCTGGGATCAAAAGTAACATTTCTGTCTTTGCAGATGACACCAAGCTATGCAGTGGAATAACGTCCTTGCAGGATGTCTCCAATTTACAAGCTGACCTCAATGCTCTGTCTGATTGGGCGACTAAGTGGCAGATGAGGTTTAATGTAGATAAATGTAAAGTTATGCACTTGGGGGCTAAGAATATGCATGCATCATACATACTAGGGGGAGTACAACTGGGGGGGTCTGTAGTGGAGAAAGATCTGGGGGTTTTAGTTGATCATAAGCTCAATAATGGCATGCAATGCCAAGCTGCGGTTTCCAAAGCGAGCAAAGTCCTTTCTTGTATTAAGAGAGGTATGGACTCCAGAGACAGAGATATAATTTTGCCCCTGTACAAATCATTAGTAAGACCTCATCTGGAATATGCAGTTCAGTTTTGGGCACCAGTTCTCAAAAAGGATATAGGAGAACTGGAGAAAGTGCAGAGAAGAGCAACCAAACTGATAAGAGGCATGGAGGAGCTCAGCTATGAGGAAAGATTAGAGGAACTAGATTTATTCACTCTTGAGAAGAGGAGAATAAGGGGGGATATGATCAACATGTACAAATATATAAGAGGTCCATACAGTGAACTTGGTGTTGAGTTATTCACTTTACGGTCATCACTGAGGACAAGGGGGTACTCTTTAAGTCTAGAGGAAAAGAGATTTCACCTCCAAATACGGAAAGGTTTTTTCACAGTAAGAGCTGTGAAAATGTGGAACAGACTCCCTCCAGAGGTGGTTCTGGCCAGATCAGTAGATTGCTTTAAGAAAGGTCTGGATTCTTTCCTAAATGTACAGAATATAACTGAGTACTAAGATTTGTAGGTAAAGTTGATCCAGGGTAAATCCGATTGCCTCTCGGGGGATCAGGAAGGAATTTTTTCCCCTGCTGTAGCAAATTGGATCATGCTCCGCTGGGGTTTTTTGCCTTCCTCTGGATCAACTGTGGGTATGAAGTTGGGTGTATAGGATTTTACTGTGTTTTTTTATTTTGTTTTTTGTGGTTGAACTGGATGGACTTGTGTCTTTTTTCAACCTGACTAACTATGTAACTATGTAACTAGAATTTAAATCTTTTGTGTGCATTTAAATTGTCTATACATGTATCTACAGTATTCATTGTACTTGTAACAAAACATGTTCACTGTGTTTTTCATGCATTTTTTATGTGTTTTTGCAACGGTTTCCATTAATTTCAAAGCTCTTTTGGTACACAACACTTTTTTTTTTAAACATGCACCACAATGTAACAAGCAGTTTTTTTTAAAAATGCAACTGAAGCGCAGCCTTCCAGTGTGAAGAGTTCCAGGATTTAAATTGATGCATTTTTGTGCATTTTCTTCAGCTTTTTTTAATTTAACAATTTAACAGTGTGAAAACAGCCTAATGAATCCTAATGCCACGTACACACGACCGTTATTTATGTCATGGAAAAAAACAATGTTTTTCTCAACATGATTCCTCTCAAGCCTGCCTTGCATACACACGATCGTGATAAAAAATGCTCGAGCATAGCGCATGACATACAACACGTACAACGGCACTATAAAGGGGAAGTTACATTCGAATGACGCCACTCTTTGGGCTGATTAGGCAAATTTCCCTTCTCATAACTTGCTTCTGAGCATACACCTTTTTCCCCCGTCGTTAAAGCCCACACGTGACCATTTTTCACGACGAGAAAAACGACAACGTGAAAAATGTCGAGAAAAAAATAGAGCAGGTTCTAAATTTTTATTGCCCATTTTTCTCGTCGCGAAAAATGGTCTGGAGCCTACACACAACCTTTTTTCACGTCCATTTAAAAAAAAAAAATTTTGTCGTCATGAAAAACGGTCGTGTGTACACGGCATATGTTTGACTAAAAATACAAACCAACATACTGACTACATAGATGTTCTACCTAATACCTCAACATTCAAGAAATTCATTATCATTCAACTGTTGAAATTGAAATACAGATGTATTCCTATCCAACATCATACATAAAGACAACCAATGTTGCACACAAAAATAGATAAAGTCACATAAATCATACACACAATAAATAAAATATTTACCCCCCCCCCTGTTCACTTTAAAGTGGAACTTCACTGTCAATCAACATTGACTATTTTTAATCCTTATGCTGCTAACATTAGTAAATAGATAAGAAAGTGTATAATCTTCACTTGTTTTAAGCTTTATTTTACAATATTTCAATTACATCATGATTTCCATGCCTAGACAAATTAAGTCATATATCCCAGGAGTCTTTAGAAGGGGAGGAAGGGTTTTCTCAGTGAAGCACATCCTCATACGCTAAGGTCAGATGGATTCCAAGAAGTAAATGCTAGATGAATCATCTGCCCTTACTTAAAGTAGAGCTCCACCCAAAAGGGGAATCTCTACTTGTTTGCACCCCCCCCCCCCCATTGCTACATTTGGCACTTGTTGGGTGGAGTGGGTACCTGGCTTTAACAGGTACTCGCTTGTGGCAATCTGAAGCTGGAATTTCAGCCCCCTCCTTCCCCTGCAGTCTCCTGGGACACATCACAGGTCCCAGAAGACTACGGGACAATTCACAAGGTGCACCGCAACTAGCACATGCACAGTAGAAAACCGGCTGTGAAGCATCAAGGCTTTACTTCCCGTTTCCCTTACTCGAGATGCCGGTGCCTGAGCCCGAAGCGATTGATGAACCAGCCCAGGTGAGCACATTGCAGGATCCCTGGACAGGTGTTTGTAGCTGCTGTCTTTTTTGGGGGAAGCCTGGAACTCCTCTTTAAGATAACCATGACCAGAAATGCTAGGGGGTGTTTTTTTATAGGGAGTGGGACTTATCAGCATAATAAAGCATGTAGACATGGATGGATGGCTGTGTTTGCTTTGAATATTGTAGATGCATTAAATTACATTTTTGGTTTGTGGTGCTCAGATGCAGTGTCATTCCGCTTTAACATGTTAATGTCATTTTAATAGCAATGTTCATTATGTTTTAGCAGCATATTTCATTAATATAGTTCTTGATAATTTAACATAAAGGCCCCTGGTCAGGAACCTCAAGTAATAGGGTGACACATCTCTGTCCTCTCTTCTAATTGTGCTCCTTCATTGTCATCCTGACACATCAGTTTTCGATGGAGACCATAAGTCATAATTTTAACAAACATAATGCAGGTATAGTTCACTCTTGAATTTGTCATCACCGGAACATCTCTGAAAAAACGTCATGTAGCCATTGCTGGCATGTATGCATGTAGACAGGAACTGCTTGTAAAGAGGCATTAGAAGATAAGAAGCACTGTGATGTAAAAAAAGGATAAAAAAAAGTGACATTTGCTAAACTATATACAGTAATTGTAATTTTCCTTACATTGCACATTGTGATTATTGATAAGGTTGTTTTACTTTTAAACTCTTTTGATTGTAAAAGTGAAAATGTAGGTGATACCTTTTGATGGTTAACTTAATATATTTTGGAGTGTAAACTTTTAGCCATTTTCACATGAGAGGTCTGATTGGGTCCGGCTGTCCATTTTTGCCCAATCAGACCCTCCGTTCTCCTCTATAGGCAGTGGAATGTAAACAAACTTGTGTTCATCTACACCCAGCTAACTCCGGGTATGATCTGATCCAATCCTGATCAAAGGGCAGTCGGGTGTAAATGGAGAGCAGAGTGGGCTATGTATGTGTCCGCTATGCATAAGTGGAGCAGAAGTAATCAACAATGGGTAAATATAATGCGCTAAGGAAATAAATGAAATACAAAATTGATAAGTGCAATAAGTGAAAACATTGTTAAATTAATAACTCAAGCTGCAACACCTAAAAAACATGATAAACATGCAACAGGATAAAAAACAAAAGAAAAAAACATCACAACCTGACCAATGTGCGTTTAAATTATATGAATAAATACCTAAATATATATAGATATTAGATATATTAAATTAATGAAAGTGAAAAAAATATTTTAAACGGTCTCTATAAATGATACGATTGGTATCATATAAATGGACAAGATATTAAATGTATTAAGTGAATAAAGTGAAAAAAGTTAATAAACAGTCCCGTTAAATGATAAAACTGATAACATATGGATGGACAATAAATTGAAATTCAAACATAAAAGTGGAAAAAATTGTCCAATTCCAAGATCATCCAAACAGTGAAAAGATGAAAAGGATGAAAGAAAAGTCCACCACTGATTCCGATTGGGGTTGATTAAAAAGGAGGATTCCTCAGGATCACACCAAGGGAAAGGTAAGTATATGCTCTTTATAAGAAGAAGACTGCGCTAACCAAAAAAATTAGAAAAATAACATCAATAAAAATCGAGGCAGCAATAAAATGTGATAAACATAAATAACATAATATAAAGGATAAACTGTGCCAATAGTGTGAACAAGCAGTGTTCAAATAAAGATATAGTCTCTGAACCCCAAATTAAACCTTGAATGGGGGTAAAAAATTGATCAGCATAAAGGAAATAGTATAATAGTCCCAATACAGTGATGAGGGATCGCGGTGGACCCCAAAAAACAGGATGAACGAACACCACCGTGCAAATGACTTCTTGTGAGGAGACCACCACCTAATGAAAAGCCGCTTAACGCAACCAAGAGGTTAGTATGCCTATAGACAAATCCATCCAGGGGATGCAAGCCAAAAGGGGTTCCACGAACAGATAAACCAGGTACGATCGATTCCTTGCAGATGAAAGGTCCTCGATCGTGGGTATAAAAGAAAACGGACCAATAGTGTAACTCCGTATAAAATTTATTAAAAAAAGGCCGAAAACGTACTTACAGCAAGTATCGTAATTACAAATTGCCGGCTGGCACTATAGGAGCCCTTCCTCCAAACGTAACAAACGCGGTGAGGTCAGTGTGCGCCGTCCCAGACGCGTTTCGTCATCAAGTAGACGTTATCAATGGGGTGCCAGCAGAAACTAACATAAAAACTAACATAAAAACAAAACGTACACCCGTGCTTACAGGGTCACGGGTGTACGTTTTGTTTTTATGTTAGTTTCTGCCGGCAATTTTAAATGCCGAGTGTATATTGTTACACGCTTTTTTAATAAACCCAGTTTTATGGTACTTCACCATCTTGAGCCCTCGTTTGTTTTTCTCCTTGTGATTTCCTTTGGGATACAGAGTTTTAGAGTGGAGTGCTTTTTGAGGCCGCCTGCATGAATCCGGTGAGGACCAGCTGGAAGTTGAGGAGTCCACACTTCCTGTGATCTCCCATCATCGAATCGGGTGGATTTACATGCCTTTCTGACCCCATCTAACAGGGGGTCCTACGTGTCTGGTTAGAGCATATACTTACCTTTCCCTTGGTGTGATCCTGAGGAATCCTCCTTTTCAATCAACTCCAATCTGAATCGGTGGTGGACTTTTCTTTCATCCTTTTCATCTTTTCACTGTTTGGATGATCTTGGAATTGGACAATTTTTTCCACTTTTATGTTTGAATTTCAATTTATTGTCCATCCATATGTTATCAGTTTTATCATTTAATGAGACTGTTTATTAACTTTTTTCACTTTATTCACTTAAAGTGGAGTTCCACCCATAAATATAACATTACATCAGTAGTTTTAAAAAAATGTCATTAGTCCTTTACAATTTTTTTTTTTTTTAGATGCCTTCAAAGTGTTGTTGCTAGGCAGAATAGTTAATCTTCCCACTTCCTGCACCTAGGTGCTTAATGCTTCCTAACCTACACCGCACAGACTCCTGGGAATGTAGTGGGTGTAACTTTCCAGGAGTCTGTGCATTCCCCAGTCTCAAAGAATCATGTGACTTGGACAGCACAGGTGCTGAAACCTGATCTGACACTGCTTGTGCAGCACTGAGCATGTTCAAGAGATGTGCAAGGCTGAAATCCAGGAAGTCATACAGTCTGGCTTCATGATGCCCACACTTAAGATGGCCCTAGTCAATTTCTATTTTATAAAGTGTCTAAATGCTGTAACAACCTAACAAAACGGACCTTAGTTTACAGGCCAACTTTACTAGAATACATTAAGCTTGTGTATTACAGGGGTAATTTTATTTAAAAAGTGAAATTGTGGCTGGAACTCCGCTTTAATATATTTAATATCTTGTCCATTTATATGATACCAATCGTATCATTTATAGAGACCGTTTAAAATATTTTTTTTTAACTTTCATTCTTTTAATATATCTAATATCTATATATATTTAGGTATTTATTCATAAAATTTAAACGCACATTGGTCAGGTTGTGAAGTTTTTTTTCTAGCGCAACCCTTTTTTCTTTTGCTTTTTATAAGTGGAGCAGACACCATCAAGTCATCCGTCTGCTCAGCAGACAGATCCCCTGCTGAGAAAAACTGTATCTAGCCCAGGGCTGGCCCAAGACATTATGCTGTCTGGGTTCAAGAATAAAATGCTGCCCCCTTCCCCCCAAAAAAAGACTCCCACATCCATTATTTTATATCATGATAATTAAAACTAAAATTACATTTATCAGGAAGTCAGATGTCCATGCAACAGCATGTTTCCTATATGTAAAATTATATGACATACCACCATGTAACCGCTCCCTCATCTTGGTGCCCTAGGGCATTCATGGGTGCAGTGTGTGTCAACTAGGGATGAGCCGAACACCCCTACGTTCGGTTCGCACCAGAACCTTTGAACGGACCAAACGTTTGCGCGAACATTTAGAACCCCATTGACGTCAATGGGACTCGAACGTTTGAATTCAAAAGTGCTAATTTTAAAGCCTAATATGCAAATTATTGTCGGAAAACGGGTTTGGGGACCCGGGTCTTGCCCCAGGGAACATGTATCAATGGAAAAACGTTTTAAAAACGGTTGTTTTTTCTGGAGCAGCGATTTTAATGATGCTTAAAGTGAAAAAAATTAATGAAAAATTCCTTTTAAATATCGTACCTGCTGGGTATTGTAGGATTGGGGTTATTAGACTCCAGCGATAGATGCGTTTTCCAGTGAGTATGCCAATCCAAAACTGAGTTTTTAAGGGCCTGGTAGCCCACTTTTATTTAAAAACACAAAAGTTCACAAATACAATAGCAGCCCTCGCAGGGGGTTCCACCATTCCTGTATCTTGCCAAATCAAAAGTTTAGCCTCCTGGCTGTCATAATTGTTATCCCGCTGTTTCAGACCTTTAGCTTAGGTCTAAATCCTGTTCCTCAGAACAGTTTCCTGGAGTTAAGCACACACCTAGCTTTCTCCTATCAGCGTCTTGCTGTTCAATCATTGAGGCCATCTGCCTCCTGCAGACATGCACACAGCCCCCTGACTTCTCTCAGAGAGATTAGGAGTCCTCCTGACTCCTGGGAACAGACTTCCTGTCTGTGGGTGGGGCCCTGAGTCACAGTCAGATCAGAACTAAATAGCTGAACACACAGCTGTGTAATTAGTGCGTCTTTCTCTCCAGAATATGGCATAAACCAGCAATCTTTCCCATAGCACAGGGTCCCACCCTCACAGTGTCTATAGTATGCCTGTGAAGTGGCATGTGTTTAGAACAGCCCCTGCACAAAATGAGATTACTATAAGAAAAAAGTCCAGCTGAGGAAGTTCTTTGTGAACGTAACGTCGTATGGGGGTATAGCAGCCGCTCATGACGTCACACGCCTTGTATGCCTGATCCAGCAACTGTTTTATGCCTAACATGCATCTTTGTATGTGAGTAACGTTTTTAATACAAATAAATGCCGATGCCTTTTAAGTAAACAGAGAGCACTTAGATCATTCCTTTATCTCCTATGCATATACTTGCCTGCTGAGTCTGGAAGCACCAGATGTCTATGTGGAGTGTTTTTGAAAGGAGGATTTCTCTTGAGATCTGATCGATCATATTATCTGCTGGTGTGACTTCCTGGTAATTCAGGGGTCCATTCCTGGAGGTGAGACCTCGTACACACGGCCAAGGAACTCGACGTGCCAAACACGTTGAGTTCCTCGGCGAGTTCAGCCCTGAAGCCGCCGAGGAGCTCGGCGGGCCGAGTTCTCCCATAGAACAACGAGAAAATAGAGAACATGTTCTCTATTTTCTCGACGAGTTCCTCGGTGGCTCCATCGGGCCGAAAGTGTACACACGACAGAGTTTCTCGGCAGAATCCGGCTCTGACCGAGTTTCTCGCCGAATTCTTCCGAGAAACTCTGTCGTGTGTACGAGGCCTGAGAGTGCCTAGTGAGCCTTGGGTGAAGGGATTATGACTGTGTGTGGACCTTTTCACTGGTGGAATATTTTCTATGGACTCCTTTATGCATCTTCGGTTTATCATCAATAAATTATCTATTTCACCTAATCACAGACTTTTTTCTAATTTTATTTTTATTTGTTAATTTTGGTATCATCTATTGATGTCCTATTATTCATTATAATTTGCGCTGCACTTTCTTGTTTTGTATATGTTTCACCTGGAATTTGTGGTAATTCTATTAGTGTTCAGCTTGCATAAGGGGGTTTTTTAGCTTTTATTTTATTAAATTTTTCTGCGCTGATTGCACCTTCTATCAGTGGCGGCTGGTGCTCAAAATTTTTGGGGGGGCGCAAACGAAGAAGAAAAAAAAATATAAGCCTCACTGTGCCCATCAAATGCAGCCACTGTTCCATCAATTCGCACCACTGTGCCATGCCATCAAACGCAGCCACTGTGTCATGCCATCAAACGTAGCCACTGTGCCATGCCATCAAACACAGTCACTGTGCCATCAATTGTCACCACTGTACCATGCCATCAATTGTCACCACTGTACCATGCCATCAAACACAGCCACTGTACCATGCCATCAAACACAGCCACTGTACCATGCCATCAAACGCAGCCACTGTACCATGCCATCAAATGCAGCCACTGTACCATGCCATCAAATGCAGCCACTGTACCATGCCATCAAATGCAGCCACTGTACCATGCCATCAATTCTGGTCACTGTGCCATCAATTGTCACCACTGTGCCATGCCATCAAATGCAGCCACTGTACCATGCCATCAAATGCAGCCACTGTACCATGCCATCAATTGTGGTCACTGTGCCATCAATTGTCACCACTGTACCATGCCATCAATTGTGGTCACTGTGCCATCAATTGTCACCACTGTGCCATGCCATCAAATGCAGCCACTGTGCCATGCCATCAAATGCAGCCACTGTGCCATGCCATCAAATGCAGCCACTGTGCAATGCCATCAAATGCAGCCACTGTACCATGCCATCAAATGCAGCCACTGTGCCATGCCATCAAATGCAGCCACTGTGCCATGCCATCAATTGTGGTCACTGTGCCATCAATTGTCACCACTGTGCCATGCCATCAAATGCAGCCACTGTACCATGCCATCAAATGCAGCCACTGTACCATGCCATCAAATGCAGCCACTGTACCATGCCATCAAATGCAGCCACTGTACCATGCCATCAATTGTGGTCACTGTGCCATCAATTGTCACCACTGTGCCATGCCATCAAATGCAGCCACTGTACCATGCCATCAAATGCAGCCACTGTACCATGCCATCAAATGCAGCCACTGTACCATGCCATCAATTGTGGTCACTGTGCCATCAATTGTCACCACTGTGCCATGCCATCAATTGTGGCCACTGTGCCATCAATTGTCACCACTGTGCCATGCCATCAAATGCAGCCACTGTGCCATGCCATCAAATGCAGCCACTGTGCCATGCCATCAAATGCAGCCACTGTGCCATGCCATCAAATGCAGCCACTGTACCATGCCATCAAATGCAGCCACTGTACCATGCCATCAAATGCAGCCACTGTGCCATGCCATCAATTGTGGTCACTGTGCCATCAATTGTCACCACTGTGCCATGCCATCAAATGCAGCCACTGTAACATGCCATCAAACACAGCCACTGTGCCAATTGTCCCCACTGTGTCACTGTCCAGTCATACATCCACCTCGGAGCTTTATATTATAACCTGCTGGGACTTGTAGTTCTCCATCGTCTCCTGGGGCTCAGGTGCATGCAATCCACCATCTTTGTCCAGTTTTTCTCACTGCTGGGACTTGTAGTCCCATAGATGGTGGATTGCATGCACCTGAGCCCCAGGAGAAGATGGGGAACTACAAGTCCCAGCAGGTTTATAATATAAGACTCCCATCCACCTAGGAGCCTTATATTATAACCTGCTGGGACTTGTAGCTCCCCATCTTCTCCTGGGGCTCAGGCTGCTGACGGCTGGCATTTCACCCAGATTATGCATTGCATTGAACATTAAAAATCATTTATTATGCCCAACTCCATGAAAATGTTAAAAAAAAATCCACCCTTGCAATGAGCCTACATCTGCACTGGGTTAATTGCTCATCATGTCTAGTGAACATTCGGCCGAAATCGCGGCACCCCCATCCCCCCCCCCCCCCTGAGGGGGGATGGGGGTGCCGCGATTTCGGCCAAATGTGCACTAAAAAAAAAAATTCCAAATGTTCCAAAAATTTTTTTATAGTGAATATTCGGCCGAAATCGCGGCACCCCCATCCCCCCCCCCCGGGGGGGGGAGGGGGGTGCCGCGATTTCGGCCGAATATTCACTAAAAAAAAATTGGAACACAGGTAATCTTTGCAGAAGGGGGGTGGACAGCTGCAGCTGCTGCCGCCGAACTTTGCAGAGAAAACAGTCCATTACAGAGGGGCAGAGGCAGGCGGCATAGCTCAGCTTACCTGTACTCGCACTGAGCGCCCCGAGTCCCGACGTCACTTCCTGTTCTTCCAGGGACGTCAGGACGGAACGAGCACAAATAGTGGATGCACCCGCCCAGCCATAACAATGCAGTCCATCGCGCCGGAAGCAAGTGGCGCGATGGACCGCGCCACAAAGGCATTTTTGGGCTGCCAATGTAGCGCCACGTCTGCAATCCCGTGATTGCACAGACGTGGCGCTACCCATACCGCGCTTTTCCCGGCGCCCGACGCCCAGACTCAGTGCACATAAGAACCTTTTTTGGAATTTTTTTTCCTTAAAGGGACATGTTTAAATAAAAAATTTTTTTTTTTTTTTTTTTTTTTAGATTTTTTTTTTACTGACTGGGGGAGGGGGGGCGGCGCCCGGGCGCCCCCTATGGGCGGGCCGCCACTGCCTTCTATATATTTTTTTTCTGAAAACATAGAAAAGGGTTATAACCCCTGTAACATTTGTTTTGCTGTCTGTGTGCATCTGTTCAGAAGATTGCCCCCTACTTTCTGTCCCAATGACAAATATTTTAATTTTTTTTGTGAAACAAGCATTGGTGATAAAGCACCAGTGGACAGGAGATACCTTTTACAGAAGAGAATTTCCCTTCCTAGGGGTAGATTTCCTCTCACTTCCTGTTGTCTCCTTCCATTTGCAAGTAGGAGTCGTTTGTAAGTTGGACGTTTGAAAGTAGGGGCCTGCCGTATATACTCTGCATAAATTTGGGCCCTAGGTGTTGGTGTTGCCACAACACTGTAAGCCCTCACAGTTAGTCTTGGTGGGCGCTGGAATGGGCCTTACTGTGAAATATTAGATCAAGAATTGTAATTACATGCCCCTGTTGAACAGGGGCAGAAAAATTGGGCCTTCGGCACTGGTGCTGGTGCCTCAACACTGCAACCCCTCACAGATACTCTAGTTGGAGCGCAGCAATGAGCCCGCTGCAAAGCATTGCATCAAAAATTTTAATTGCATGCCCCTGTTAAACAGGGGCAGAAAAAATGGGCCTTAGGCACTGGTACCACAACACTGCAACCCCTCACAGATACTCTAGTTGGAGTGCAGAAATGAGCCCACTGCAAAGCATTGCATCAACAATTTTAATTGCACGCCCCTGTTAAACAGGGGCAGAAAAATTGAGCCTTAGGCACTGGTGCTGGTGCCACAACACTACAACCCCTCACAGATACTCTAGTTGGCGCGCGAGGAATGAGCTCGCTGCAAAGTATTGCATCAAAAATTGTAATTACAGGCCCCTGTTAAACAGGGGCAGAAAAATTGGGCCTTAGCCACTGGTGGCGGTGCCCAGAACCAACAATGTTCTTACAAGCTATCAGCAAGATCATTGAGGAGGAAAAAGATATTCACTCAGCATCAGCATAGGCAGTCTTGAAGGGATCTGACATTTCAAAAAAAAAATATTTAGTTACATCAGCATCAGGTGCTTGGTAGCTGGTGGTGATCCAAGCCTGATTCATTTTTATGAAGGTCAGTCGATCGACCGAGTCGGTGGAGAGGCACACCCTGTGATCGGTTACAAAGCCTCCAGCAGCACTGAATGTGCGTTCTGAAAGAACGCTGGATGCAGGACAAGCCAGTAGCTCAATTGCATACTGTGCAAGCTCTGGCCAGTGATTTATCCATAAGACCCAGTAAGCCAGAGGATTTTCGGGTGGGAAAGGTGTCCAAGTCTGATCTTGCCCCTAGGTATTCCCGCACCATGTAAAACAGACGCTGGCGATGGTTGCTGGAACCGGTCATACCTTGGGGCTGCGGACTAAAAAATTATCTGAACGCATCGGTCAGATGGCCATCTTCTCCACCGCTCCTTCTGTGACTGACCGAAGCCTCAGTAACACGTTGTCCAGGACCAGGATTTTGTAACCCCCGTCTCTGGGAACGCGTTGCACAGACCTTTTTGCAAGGCCTCCCGAAGTTGTTTCATATTCTGCCCCCTCTGCCAGTAATGATCCCTTTCCTTGATAACACGAATACGAGGATCCTTCCGCAGGCTTTGCAGGATCAAGGAGGCCATGCAGCATAGGTTTGCTGAGGCATTCGGTGCGGAGTCCTCTGGGTCACTGAGGACGACATGATCCACAGCCACCTCATCCCAGCCACGTACAAGTCCATTGGTTCCTTGGGACTATAATTGATCCCTTGAAGACTGCTGCTAATGGTGAGTGCTAGGCTCCACCTCAATGCTGACACAATCCTCCTCCTCCTGTGTGATAGGCGGGTGTGAAGGACTTTTATGCAATTGCCTATATGCTTCAGTTTAATCCTCTCCCTGCTATTTTAATGTGTTATGTGTAAAAGGTGACTTTTTGTATTCTGCTTGAACATCCATGATAATCCTACAGTGAGGCATACAAAGGGTTAATTGTAGAATGACTCTAACTGCTAAATTCTAATGTCCCTTCTTAGATAATTGACGCTCTTTTGTGTAGTGTTCAAGTTAGCAGGCACCTGTCAGATTTATGCTGATGGTCTGTGAGTGTGTATTGTTCTAAATGTTAATTGAATTCTATTGATAAAGGAATGTGTCTGATCAGGTCATGTTAAACATAGCGCGGAGCCGAACCGGCTAGAGACTGATTAGTTCAAGGAGATATCCTTATTTCAAAGTATCTGTATTGAAGCCCCCCCACTGTGTGAAGGGGGGGGGGCGAGATTGTCATTGTTCCTAACAGTTTGTAACCACATATAAGCTAGGTGTTGTACCATTAAAAGTGTCTCTTCCAGCATTAATCTTTGGCTCATGTGTGGGTTATTCGGCGATCCCAGGAATATTCCTCCTCGTGGAATATTGGGTGATTTTCTTTATGGGAAGAAGGGAATGCTTGACGGGGATATCTTCTACTACCGTCACAGCGGGCAAGCAGGAACACTGTCTGGATAAAGGGGGCCTTGAGAAGTAAGGAAGTCCTCCTCTTCCTTCCTCCATTCTGCCTCAAGGCCCTGTCCATTATTCCACCCAGCCTGTGCTCCAACATGTGAATAAGAGGGACAGTCTCACTGATGCATGCACTGTCACTGCTCACCATTAGGGTTGAGCGAACCCGAACTGTAAAGTTCGGGTTCGGTACGGACTTTGGGTTTTTCCCGAACCCGGACCCGAACCCAAATAATTGGAAAAAGTTTGGGTCCGGGATCGGAGTTTGGGAAAAAAAATGCGCGGAGGTCCCCGCAAATTCAATAACCAGACCCTTTAGGTCTGGTATGGATATTAACGGGAACCCCGCCGCCAATTTAAAAAAATTATGTGCGGTTCCCCCTAAATATCCATAACCAGACCCTTCAAGTCTGGTATGGATATTAAGGGGAACCCCGCCGTCAATTTAAAACAAAAATGACGTGCGGTTCCCCCTAAATATCCATAACCAGACCCGTTATCCGAGCACGTTGACCTGGCCGGCCGCAGAAAAGAGGGGGGGACAGAGTGTGGCCCCCCCTCTCCTGAACCGCACCAGGCCACATGCCCTCAACATGGGGAGGATGTCCCCATGTTGATGGGGACAAGGGTCTCATCCCCACAACCCTTGCCCGGTGGTTGTGGGGGTATGCGGGCGGGAGGCTTATCAGAATCTGGAAGACCCCTTTAACAAAGGGGACCCCCAAATCCTGACCCCACCTGTGTGAAATTGTAATGGGGTAACTGTACCCCTACCATTTCACGAAGGAAATGTAAAGTCTTGTAAAAAAAAAAACACACACACACCGTAGAATAAAGTCATTTATTAATAAAAAAAAAGAAAAAAACTCCAGGGGTGATAATGCATTCGTTCCCGGCTTCCTGCTTCAACGTTGTCCTGATCCTGCGATGGCTGCGGGTGATCTCCAGCGATGAGAAGCCCACTGGGGAAGCCCAGGAAGAGGGAGGCCCTGCCTCCTCTATATAAGTAATGTCACAGCTTCAGCATGTCATTCGCTGGGCTGTGTCCAGCGGTGAGAGGAGGTCGGGGATGCTGCGCTCCGGATGAATGGATCTTCTCATCGCTGAAGCGGAGATCACCCGTCGCTGGATCTTCTCATCGCTGGAGATCACCCGCAGCCGTCGCAGGATCAGGACAGCGTTGAAGCAGGAAGCCAGGAACAAGTGAATTATCACCGCTGGAGTTTTTTTTTTTTTTTTATTAATAAAGGACTTTATTCTACGGTGTGTGTGTGTGTGTTTTTTACACGACTTTACACTTCCTTCGTGAAATGGTAGGGGTACCCCATTACCATTTCACACGGGGGGGGGGGTCAGGATCTGGGGGTCCCCTTTGTTAAAGGGGTCTTCCAGATTCTGATAAGCCTCCCGCCCGTATACCCCCACAACCACCGGGCAAGGGTTGTGGGGATGAGACCCTTGTCCCCATCAACATGGGGACATCCTCCCCATGTTGAGGGCACGTGGCCTGGTGCGGTTCAGGAGAGGGGGGCCGCACTCTGTCCCCCCCTCTTTTCTGCGGCCGGCCAGGTCAACGTGCTCGGATAACTGGTCTGGTTATGGATATTTAGGGGGAGCCGCACATCATTTTTGTTTTAAATTGACGGCGGGGTTCCCCTTAATATCCATACCAGACCTGAAGGGTCTGGTTATGGATATTTAGGGGGAACGGCACGTCATTTTTTTTTTTAAATTGACGGCGGGGTTCCCGCTAATATCCATACCAGACCTAAAGGGTCTGGTTATTGAATTTGCGGGGGGCTCCGCGCATTTTTTTTTCTAAAAGTCTGTGTCCCATTGACTACAATGGGGTTCGGAGTTCGGGTTCGGGTTCCCGAACCCGAACATCCAGGTGTCCGCTCAACTCTACTCACCATCCTTGTGGCCTCCTCAAATGGTGACAGGACAGTGCATGCATCCCTGGTCAAGGCGCACTGGTGTGGGGAAAAAAACAAGCTTCCCTGACCCAGTTCTGCTGCCATATTGTCACACATACTCATTGATGGCCCTCTGCTGCATGTGCAGCCGCTGCAGCATGGCCAACGTAGAGTTCCACCTGGTGGGCGAGTCACAGAATAGGCAGTTCTTGGGCAGGTTGTATTCCCTTTGAAGGTCTGCCAGCCGAGCACTGGCATTATATGACCGTCGGAAATGCACACAGACTTTCCTGGCCTGCTTCAGGACATTCTGTAAGCCCGGGTACCTGCCCAAGAACCGCTGCACCACCAAGTTAAGGACATGAGCAAAACATGGCACATGGGTCAGTTGTCCCTGTCAGAGGGCGGAGAGGAGGTTGGTGCCATTGTCGCAAACCACCATTCCTGGCTTAAGCTGGCGTGGCGTCAACCACCTCTGAGCCTGCCCCTGCAGAGCTGACAGAACCTCTGGCTCAGTGTGTCTCCTGTCCCCCAAGCACACCAGCTCAAGCACTGCATGGCATCTCTTTGCCTGCGTACCTGCGTAGCCCCTTGAACGCCTATGGAGCACCGCGGGTTCCGAGGACACATCAGCACAGGAAGAGGTCACAGAGGAAGAAGAAGAGGAGGGGGTGGAGGAGAGAGGAGTGTCACAATCAGTAGTAGCATTTTGGAGGCATGGTGGCGGAACAACCTCCAACACTACTGTACCTTGTCCTGCGTCCTTCCCAGCTGCCAGCAGAGTCACCCAATGCTCCGTGAAAGATGCCTGCTGGACCATGAGTCAGCAGTAATATGCAGCTTACCATTGACCGCCCTGTCCAGCGAGGCATGGACATTGCCTTCCACATGACGGTAGAGAGCTGGAATCGTTTTCCGTGAGAAAAAGTGGCATTTGGGAACTTGCCACTGAGGTACTGCACATTCCACAAACTCACGGAAGGGGGCAGAATCTACAAACTGAAAAGGCAGCAGTTGAAGTGCTAGCAATTTAGCTAAGCTAGCATTCAACTGCTTGGCATGTGGATGGCTAGGAGAGAACTTATTTCGGTGCTGCAGCAGCTGGGGCAGGGAAATTTGCCTGATACAATCTGCCATTGGTGTACCGATAGTAGATTGCCCGCATGTACTAGGCTGTGACACACCTAATTCTACACCTTCAGTCCTATCAGTGCAGGCTTCAGAGAGGACTGAAGGTATAGTGGGGTTGGAGATCCCAGCTGATGAGGGGCAAGGGGAGGTCTGCTTTGTTCTTTGGTGTGGGTCTTTGAGGTACGCTTGCCAATGAACTGCATGGCAAGTCGACATATGTATGGTCAAGCATGTGGTGCCCAAGCGGGTGATGTTTTGGACACGCGAGATACGCTTGAGACATTTTTCAAATAGCAGCGGTGCAATCTGATGCACTCGTCTCAAAAAAGGCCCACACCAAAAAACGTTTGCAATAACGCTGAGACACAGCAGCGCCCTGCACATGCGTAGCTCTGCGTTGTGATGCAGTCGGTGTGCTGCCCTTAAGCTGGCCCCTGGAGGGCATCCTGCCTTGTTGGAGATGTGCCTGTGCCTCCTCCTCCTCTCTCCTATCAGGCACCCACGTAGAGTCAGTGACCTCATCATTCCCTCCCTTCTCATCACTGTAGAAAACCTGGCAGTATGCTGCAGCTGGGGGAACATGACTGACAGATTGCTGTCCTTCTTGGGCACCCCCTCTCTCTGGGCTCACGTTACTGCCTTCCTCTAGCTGTGTACCATCATCGGAGCCTTCAAAACGCTGCGCATACTCATGCAGCATGTACACAACACTGTGTTCAAACAGTTCGGGGGACTCCTCAGGAGGACATGGTGGGGCTAGGGAAGGAGTGACTGATGCCATTGAGCAGAGGGAAGAGGACGCCTTGGCAGCTGCTTTGCCAGACAAAGTACCCTGAGCCTGGGTGAGAGAGGATGAGGAGGATGAGGACGGCTTGGTCATCCACTCTACCAAGTATTCAGCATGTTGCGGCTCAACACGGCCAGCTGCCGAATTCAAGGACAAGCGTGTCCAACGGCCAAACTAGGTGCAAACTACAGAGGACACGTGCAGTACACACCAAGTAGCTTTAGGCGCAAACTTTTTCCATTTCGAATTTTCGAAATTCGTAAATACGAAAATTCGTAAATACGAAAATTTGTAAATACGAAAATTCGAAATTTGAAAAATTCGAAATTTGAAAAATTCGAAATTTGAAAAATTCCAAGTTCAAAAATTGAAAAATGTTTCAATTTTAGAATTTTTCAGTTTTCCAATTTCGAATTTTTCAGATTTTAATTTTTCAATTTTCGAATTTTCGTATTTCCGAATTCCGAATTTCGAAAATTGAAAAATTCGAAATTCGAAAATTAAAAAAATCGAAAATTGAAAAAAATGTTTCAAATTTCGAATTTTTCAATTTCCGAATTTTCGTATTTCCGAATTTTCGTATTTCCGAATTTCGAAAATTCGAAAATTGAAAAATTCGAAAATTCGAAAATTGAAAAATTCGAAAATTGAAAAATTCGAAAATTCGAAAATTCGAAAAATTCGAAAATTCGAAAAATTCGAAAATTCGAAAAATTCGAAAATTCGAAAAATTCGAAAATTCGAAAAATTCGACAATTCGATATTTGAAAAATTCGAAAATTGAAAAATGCGAAAATTCGAAAATTGAAAAATTCGAAAATTGAAAAATTCGAAAATTCGAAAATTGAAAAATTCGAAAATTCGAAAATTGAAAAATTCGAAAATTCGAAAATTGAAAAATTTGAAAATTCGAAAATTGAAAAATTCGAAAATTGAAAAATTCGAAAATTGAAAAATCCGAAAATTTTTCGGATTTCCGAATTTCCGAAAATCCGAATTTCCGAAATTCGTAAATACGAAAATTCGTAAATATGAATTTTCGAAAATTCATAAATTCGTAAATACGAATTTTCGAAAATACGAAAATTCGTAAATTCGAATTCTCGGAAATACGAAAATTCGTAAATTCGTAAATTCGAATTCTCGGAAATACGAAAATTCTTAATTAACGAATTTCCGAATTTTAATAAAAAAACTAATTAGAAACAAAACGAATTGCACATGTCTAGCGCTAACTACAGAGGACACGTGTAGTACACATCAAGTAGCTTTAGGTACAAACTACAGAGGACATGTGCAGTACACACCAAGTAGCTTTAGGTGCAAACTACAGAGGACACGTGCAGTACACACCAAGTAGCTTTAGGTGCAAACTACAGAGGACACGTGCAGTACACACCAAGTATCTTTAGGTGCAAACTACAGAGGACACAGGCAATACACCACGTGAGAATACTGCAGCTAGCACAATCAACTGCCTGCCAGAGTCTGAGCCATCGAATCTTGGCGTCTGATTAAAAGAATCAGATACACCAGAATTTGTATAAGATACGACCACACTAGGGGCGTGTACGCAGATTTACGCCTAGAAATATGTAAATCAGCTAGATACGCCAATTCATGAACGTACGCCCGGCCGACGCAGTACAGATACGCTGTTTACGTTAGGCTTTTCCCGGCGTAAAGTTACCCCTGCTATATGAGGCGTAGATGAGGCATAGCAATGTTAAGTATGGTCGTCGGAACAGCGTCAAATTTTTCACGTTTTACGTCGTTTGCGTAAGTCGTTCGCGAATAGGGCTGTGCGTCATTTACGTTCACGTCGAAAGCATTGGCTTTTTGTGGGTTAATTTGGAGCATGCACACTGGGATACTTTCAAGGATGGCGCATGCGCCGTTCGTAAAAAGCGTCATTTACGTGGGGTCACATTAAATTTACATAACACACGCCCACATCTTCCACATTTGAATTAGGCGGGCTTACACCGGCCTATTTACGCTACGCCACCGCAACTTTGGTTTGAGAATACAGCACTTGCCTGACAAAGTTGCGGTGGCGTAACGTAAATAGGATACGTTACGCCCGCACAAAGATGCACGCTTCTACGTGAATCCGGGCCACAGTGTATAAATATATGTACAACACCTGGGATGCATTTATATATCCTCTACACACTGTAACTTTAACTGACTAGCCTGCCTGCTCTATCTACCTAGAAAAAATGTCACTGTCTCTCTCTCTCTGTCTGTCTACTAATCAATGTACGCTAATTGTGGGGTTTTTTTGGTACCAAAAATATGTAGAATACATATCGGCCTAAACTGAAGAAAATTTTTTATTTTTCTAAATTTTGGGGATATTTATTATAGCAAAAAGTTAAAAAATATATATATTTATAGCACAAAAAATATCAAATATTACCAAAAGAAAGCTCTATTTGTGGGGGAAAAAAAGGACATCAATTTTATTTGGGTAGCGGAGCTGGCGGAACGGGCTGGTGGGCATCAGTATGCTGCCCCCCTAAAAGTGCTGCCTGGTACCCATGGTACCACCTGGTCCCATCATAGGGCCGGCCCTGCCGACCGTGTTGCTGCTTCCAGGAAAGGGTCCCCACCTTGCACAGCTGCAAAGTCTTCCCAGCATCGAAATGGGAAATAATTCTTCCCTCTCAGACTCCCTCCAACTCGTCCAACTCGTCCTTACCACTTCTTGATTCCCTCTCAATATTTTTTTTTGTGATTCTGACAGATGGGCCGCCAGCCGCTGTCAAAGCACCTGACAAAGACTGACAACTGGTGAATGGAAAACCGGAATAAGCACTTGGAAGAAGAAAACCAACAACTGAGACAACTAATTGTTACAGGCAAGTCAATGTACCTACCTCTCAGCTAGGTAGTTACATTTCTGAAAGCCAGGCAGGTGTAAATAGACAAATTTGACCAATCATTTGCCCTTTCATAATACAGTGTTTTAAGGCAGAGTTGGGCAACCTTAGAGAGGTGGAGATCTACCTGAACAACATGGGAGAAGTCAAAGATCACTGGGCACAGTGTCCTCCAATGTTGCCTCCTCACACCTGATTTAAACATATAATTGCCGTACTACCGCGCTGCAATCACGTGCCTTTCACTGCAATTACTGGTGCCTTTAACTACTTAACACCCGGACCATATTGCTGCCCAAAGACCAGAGTACTTTTTGCGATTCGGGACTGCGTCGCTTTAACAGACAATTGCGCGGTCGTGCGACGTGGCTCCCAAACAAAATTGGCATCCTTTTTTCCCACAAATAGAGCTTTCTTTTGGTGGTATTTGATCACCTCTGCGTTTTTTTTTTTTTTGCACTATAAACAAAAATAGAGCGACAATTTTGAAAAAAATGAATATTTTTTACTTTTTGCTGTAATAAATATCCCCCAAAAATATATAAAAACATTTTTTTTCCTCAGTTTAGGCCGATACGTATTCTTCTACATATTTTTCGTAAAAAAAAATCGCAATAAGCGTTTATTGATTTGGTTTGCGCAAAAGTTATAGCGTTTATTTTTATTTTTATTTTTATGTCATTTTTATTAATATATTTTTTTTACTAGTAATGGCGGCGATCAGCGATTTTTTTTTTTCGGTATTGCGACATTATGGCGGACACTTTGGACACATTTTTGGGACCATTGGCATTTTTATAGCGATCAGTGCTATAAAAATGCATTGGATTACTATAAAAATGCCACTGGCAGTGAAGGGGTTAACACTAGGGGGCGGGGAAGGGGTTAAGTATGCCTGGGCGTGTTCTTACTGTGGGGGGGGGGGTGGCCTCACTAGGGGAAACACTGATCCTCGGTTCATACATTGTATGAACAGAAGATCAGCGTTTCCCCCGCTGACAGGACCGGGAGCTGTGTGTTTACACACACAGCTCCCGGTACCCGCTCTGTACCGAGCGATCGCGTGTGCCCGGCGGCGATCGCGCCCGCCGGGCACACGCACGGGAGTCGGGGCGGCTGAGAGAGAGGACGTTATACTACGTGCTCTCGCCCAGCTGAGCCGACCTGCCAGCGTAGAACGGCGGTGCGCGGTCGGCTAGTGGTTAAGGTTCATTCACATGTGAATTTGGGGGTGTTACCCTCGTTAGCCGCTAAGGGGGAGGGGGGCAGGGTGCCATGGGAGGTGGATGCTTGAGAGTTACTATTAGCTCTCAAGCAACCAGAAACAACAGTACCAATGGGGATCGTTGGGTAACTGGGAGTTTACTGTACTACATTCATTATAGTATGAGTGAGTGCACTGAGGTAACTACATACTATATGCACAAGTAATATTTTCTGTTTTGTGGAACATCCTTACTTTTACCTTGGGAGAAACCCTCCTGGAATATTTTTGATCTGGTGGGGGGGTCAGCAGCAGACTGGAGGAAACTTTCTAATCATGTAAAAGTAAATTTTTCCACAAGTCATCAATTTCTAACAAATGAAATGAATGGATATAGTGAGAAAATAGGCCATTATGTTACTTAAA